>NC_138725.1:30015459-30549270 GCF_965113295.1 Leuciscus leuciscus | reverse complement strand
AATCTTTGTCAAATAATACACTTGTTTGTTCACAGTTTGAACGTTCTTGTTTCCATTTGTTTAATATCAGATCTGAGGTGAATTATCTATTTTTGCTTTTACAGCTACAAAGCTGGGAGCACTAAATGATATTCAAAGTCACATTACACACTTTTATAATTAAATAAAGCACATAAACAGCACCAGAGATATCATTGCCACACTTTGTGTTTGTTGTTCCAGTGCAACGTCGTGGCTGGTTAGGACAAAAACTCTGATTAACATGGAAAAGATACCTTTTATTGTGTTTCGCATGTAGTTACGTTTACACAAAAACGATGTACTAAAAACAGAAAAGATTTTTCTTTTTACAGACGACAATATTCTCAAAAAGATCCCCGTTCAGACGAATTCGCGAATTCTCTGTATTATGCACCACCAGAGGTTGTCCCGAAGAGACCTTCTTTAAGTAAGTTTGGTCATTACTGTAATTTATGGAACAGTTAGGTCCGGCCCGTTAATTGATACATTTCTGATTGAACAATATGGGGTTCCATGAGTAGGGATATAAGGCAACTTTATAGCAGAACATTTGTATTGGCTTGTATTCTATTGGTCTGTATGTGTACCTAGTTGAAGGGTCCTTGCAAGTTGTCCTTTGTGAACCAGCGTGCTTAAATGAGTTGCAGGTGAGTTCTGTTCCATTTTCATATAACCCATATTCACTCTGATTTCTGTCAAGGCAAAGCTCAATAGCCACAGATGGGACAGGCTAAACAGAACCTCTGTAGCAAATTAGCAAATTAGCACAAAAAAAACAAAAAACATATATATATATATAAAGTGTATATATATATATATATACAGTGTATATATATATATACAGTGTATATATATATATATATATATATATATATATAAATTAATTATAACGGATTATAATTAATTATAAATATTTTAATTATTTTTAGAATCGACTGTAGCAGAATTAATAGTACAATTATTTAATCAGTTCATCCAATGAACAGAAAGCATAATCAATTATTAATTCTAGGAAATATATTATCTTCCTGGCCAAGAAAGAATAACCTTTTCCAACTAAAGTAAATAAAATACTAGCAGGGTAATAGCATAGGTATCGCTGGATCAAGATGTTTAAGTGACTTCAATATGTGGCAAACACAGAGACAATAAAGCGTCGATATATTGGTTTAATAAATGAAACTAGGGTAGGCTACACACACAACTAAACTAAGCAAAGATTGTATACAGAATCAAGAAAGTAAAGAAAAGTGAAGAAAGAGAGAGAGAAGAAAAGAGAATAGCAAGATTACAATCAGTTAACCACAACCTATGAGAAACATCAGAGAATCAGGGTCACCTTAAAGGGGCACAATAACTTAGAAACGCATCTAAAGGCTGCAAACAGGTACTTGCATTGACTTCGGTTGCTGAACAAATCCAGATGCTGGAGGTTCTTGAAATTCTTGATGATTTCGCCTGGAGTGCGCTGAAGCGTTCGTTTGGGTTCTTGGTGTGGTCCACGTTGAATCCAAAGAAATTAACTTCGTCCCACGTTGAATCCAAAGAAGTTAACTTGAAGATGAAGTTGCCGGAAGAAGACAGGAGCATGTTGTCTCGAAGAGATTGAGCGAAGGCCTGAACTAATCAGATACTCTTAAAGGTCCTATCAGTTCACACCCATTTGGTCAGGTGACCAATCCAAGATGACCGGGAGAAAGTCTTTGTTCATCTTATCCCTATTTGCATGTTCATGCTAGCATGGAGAATTGGTGCAGTCTTTACATAAAAGTATGGTACAAATATCATGATGCAATTTATCATAACATATTGTACACCATTGATTATAAAATCAATTATTTTGATACCAAGAAAGAGGGGATTTGAAGACGTTAAAGCAGTGATACATCATCTTTGGAATGTTTGGATATCAACATTTGAAGTCATTCTAACATAACTAAAGAATCATAACTAGTCATAACTAATAAAACATAGGGACATACATAAAACACAGGAGAAATAATATAAACATTTGGGAAATTTTGTGGGAAAGAATGGAGTAAATGTCCTTTGTGTATTGGAGTTTATCTCTATAGTCTTTAACCAAATGGCTGGTGCCCTCTGGACTCTCGTGCTGTCTTTGAGGCTGGCAGACAGTCTCTTGCTGAGATCGTTCAGGAGAGCAGAGGTGATAACGGCCTTTGAGAGAACTGGTTTGAGGGCCGATGACAACAGGGGAGAGGGGGAAGGTTTTATGATACCTAGAGCATTTGGATTCCCTTGCCCATCACGATACAGCTCCAAATAAAGAGGAGGATGGTGGACCTTCTGGAGGAGTCGGAGAGGCGTAACACAGAAAGGCTAGATAAAATTAGAGAGAACATAGCCACCATTACCAACAGCATCCATGAGGGGTTTTCAGTACTGAAGTCAAGTCAAGTCACTACTGAAGCATAATGCTCTTAATTAGAGAGAGAATGTAGGGCATATTCCATTAAAAATGAAAGTTGTATTGCCCCCCATAAAATTTCCCACGCTCCCCCCAGACTCCCTCCCTCCCATTTCCGGACTGGACACCTATTTGGACACCTGCACCCGTGCACCTGTTTATCAACCCCCCCCCCCCCCCCCCCCCCCCCCCCCCCCCCCACAGTTCCCACAGTTCCAGAACTATTTATGACTGTTTAGGGGTATGTGTGCTTGTTCATTGTAAAAATGTTCGAAAATGGTGAAAAAACATTCAAAACAATGTATTTTAAACTTTTTAAGAAACGTATAAGGATGACAGAGATAAGATCAGTGTTTTTATTTTATTAAAGAAAAGTTGTACTTTCACTTACATCGGAAGAAAAGGTGTACTTTCACATTTAAAACAATGTACAACATTTAAATATAAAAGTCTTTCTTAAACATACAACATTTTAAGACTAAAATTTAAATTAAAATTCAGTCATTTACAGAAATTTTTAAAACAAGTTAAGAGAAAGTCTTTTACCTTCACACAGTATTTGTAAAATGTTAAAAAGTCAATGAAAAAAGATCAAACAGTATTTTTCAAAAAAAGTGTTCAAACACAAAAAAATTTAAATAAAAATAGTCTTACGTTTTAAAATGTTTCCATTGTTGAAAGGACAAAACTGTTATCCAGCTCATAGTTTTAACTCCAAAAACTTTGAGTTCCAAAATGCGAAATGCGACCACATGCTCCCGAGGTCTGTCTAGAAATTAATTCCTGGAAGTACGCTCAGAGTCCCACACTGGCCCTGCCCTTGGGTTTAATAAAACTAAGAATGTTATTTACATTTTAAGATGTCCTTGTGACATGGTGTATGTGGGAAAGACCACACGTAGTTTAAAACAGAGGATAAGTGAGCATAAAAGCTCTATCAGACGTGCTGACCCTAACTACCCTGTGGCCTGTCACTTTACAGAGTGTGCTCATTCAGAATTGAGCAGATTAAATTATCTAGAGGTGGCAACATTGATAAAGTGCTATGCCAAAGGGAACTGTACTGGATTCATACTTTGGATGCCTTATATCCCAAAGGTTTAAATGTGGATTTTGACATGAGTGTCATGTTATAGTCACAGCTGTACTGTTTTTATAAGTCTCGAATACTGCAGTTTATGAAGGTTTTTACTGATGTCCTTGCAGTCTCCATGTACTTATACAGCATGTATGTATATATGTGCTTGTATTTCTGTATTTTTGTATATTTGTACTTATGTTTGTTTCTTGGAATGGGGGATTTTCACTATGGGGAGTAAATGTGTAAATTATGTAGATTACTCAATATGTTGGGTAGGTTAGAGAAAAACTACAACTCCCACTATTGGAGTACAACTCTCCTACCTGGCTTTGACAGGTGTGGTAATCACTGTTAATTATCCTGATGTGTTTGAACACAGTTAAGTTGATTGCTACATTGACTGTTTGTATGCCCTGAGGATGGTCGTTTGACCGAAAGCTTGGCTATTAAAGTTGCTGAAAGGATTCAAGTGTGCAGACATTTTTATTTATTTTTTGAGATCTTCAGTTTTGTTTGTCTGACACCTTGTTGTTCGTGAGTGCGGTGTTACTCCTTCAAAATATTAATGATACTTAAATTTTTCGAGTATAAAATCAACAGTTTTCTCCAAAGGTGAATCTTCACACTCTGCCCTTTGTGCAGACATTACAAACGCTGAAGAAAACGGTAGGGCTGTCAAGTTACTGATGTTATGAGGTGTATATATATCATGGGTTTGCATACATAATATGAGATTTTGTAGACAGGAAAAAAAGAACCTACAAGGTTGAGTATCTTAATATATTTTTTCTTAAATAATTCATTATAATACCTTTAAAAAATGCATTATTTGTAATTTATAGGCCTAGGCCTGAGGGATGAAACGAGAGTTAAATTCAACAAGAAAAAGAGGAAAACATAAAGCAGTTAGCCACTTTTGCTTGTGGATAAAAATGTTTGGATATAAAATAAAGAAATTAATAACATATTCAAGAGCTGACAATTTTGGGATTTCGTAATAAAAATAAATAATATCGTTAAGGATAAAACGGTGGGTCACATTAGTAGGGTTAAATATAAGAACTTAAATCAACCCTAAATGTATTCACAAAATAAATGGGCAGCAGTTTCTTCAAAAAGAACACAAAATGAGCAAGTTTAATCAATGTCAATATATTTACAGATAGATTAATTAAACGTGTCGTTCAAATCTTTTAAGTTGTTTCGCGTATGCAGTTTTACGCAGTTTGTGATAAGGCGTCGTAGGTCACATTATAACGTCAACATGGCCGATGTCCGGTTCGCATTCATACTCAACGAGATCTGGCTATAAAGTACCTACTCTTTTAGCGCTCGTTAAGTAAGCATTGGAATTAAGTACCTACTCATTGAGTATGCGGTTTCGGACGCAGCCAGCGTGCCATCACACACATCCCGTATAGACACGTGACATCGATGTGACATGTAATGTCTCAGCAGCGTCTTAAGTTTGCTTATGAGCTGCAATTTCTCTCTCGAGAAGCCATGCTTGTGCACTTTTTCTGATTCGATCATAAACTAGCGCATCACAAACCGTTTCACTAGCTGACGAACAATCTCAGCTTCAGCGTCATCACTACGACACACCCCTTACGGCATTGTTTATGGCTTTTGTTCACACAGAGCACCGACATCAATCCCGGGACGTGTTTGCGTTCACACAGAAGGCACTCTAGCAATTTTACGGGGCCATCGTTTGAGAGCAGAGAATACTGCAAATTCTTTTTCACGATTTTGATCGCTTATTTTATTTACTTGGCAGCTTTTTTTATCAATCAAATTTGGCTGGGTGGCTAAAAAGACATTTTTCTGTGGTGTGACAAACTCAAAACACATAGGCTACTTAATTATGACTTTACAGGGACTTTAAGTTTTTATTAAAATAGTTTGTAGTTCTGAACGGGATCCTCCTCTAAAGTGCAATGGGTTGTGGTCAATATTAGCTGTTAGGGTGTTTCTCAAACAGAAGGCTGCATCCCAGATAGCAACATTGTTTCGGCCCGGATCCGGCCCACATCTGGCACTTGTGGAATGCGGATCTGGCCCACATGCAGCGTGGAATGACGGCCCTTGGGTGGCCCACTCCTGTTTGCCAGATCTGGGACACAAGCAGGCCATAGCAATGCCACATGTCAGCCAAGAGCAAAGAAATAAACCAGAACTGGACCTTATCTGAGCCACAAAATCTGTGTATATTAAATATGGAGTCATCTCAGCCTTAATAAGCCTGTTAACAAGCAGAATCACTGAAGGAAAGAAGAGAACAGAAAAAGAGACGAGCAGAAACACAAGAACTACAACTGACTTCAGACACAGTCTAAGATGAAATCAACTGAAGAGAAAAGAAGACATTAAATCTGTGAAGATCTCAGCAGAGGAGGATTAAACAACTCCACAAACAGCATTACCAGCTTCACTTCTTACTAACCAGACTGACTTTATTTCTGTCAGACGTCTACAAAAGTTTTATTGAGAATTAACAGAGGTTTAACTCCAATGTGTTTCATTTAAAGTCACCATAAGAGTGATTAGTGTTTCCATTAGTTGGGCTCTTAACTCTTAGTATATCTTAACTCTTGTCTTTTTTGGCTGCTGTGACAGTGTGTTTGTCAAACACATTTGCAGCAGCAAAGAAAGCTAAAGTGAACTGAGATCAGGGGCTCGTTCTTCGTACGTTGCTTATTACATCCGAGATCAAATGACACATCCAAGATGATATCATCGTGCTAATCATGATCTGGCTAACTCGGTTCTTCGAACACACCTGTTGTTTATGATTAGTATCGCTGGATTGAGTTCTCTTACGAGAGGTTCTCTCGTATTGCGTAAGTTAGCTTACGCTACGGGTAAAGTCATCTTTTCTCGAGATATGAAGCAAAAAATTATCCTTAATTTTTATATCTTGTCAACGCAGTGCGGCAGCAAGCTGACCTAGAGCAGGCAATCTAGCGTGCTCATAGGCTGCTCTGCGGCAACTGCAGCAGCCTATCACTGAGCCCTTGGCGTGACGTCACGCCCAATGAGCGCGAGCAGCGCGCCTACGCGTCACGGCCCGAGGCGGGGCGTGGCAGAGGGTATAAATACGGGCTGAGAGGCTGCTTTCACTGATTTTTGTCTCTTCAGCGAAGCTCTAGGCATCGCTGATCTCTGAGGAAGCCGCCGTTGAAACCAGCGCTTTGCAAGCCGAGGATTCTGCCTGAGGAAGCCGGCCGCCTTCGCCGCCTTCAGCTATCCCTGCCTGCTTCGCTATCCGGCGAAACATATCCTTTCAATAATGCATTGTATTTCATGTAAAGCTCCGCTCAGCGACAGAGACCGCCATGTCATCTGCACTCTCTGCCTGGGACCGGACCACGCCGCCCTCGCCCTCGCGGCGGGCGGCTGTGAAATGTGCGAAGAACTGCCGATGTCGACCCTGCGGGCTCGACTCGCCTTGTTCGACGCTCCAGCTGTCTCACCGTCTGCCTCCACCGGGCCGCGCAAGAAGAAGCGCCGCTCTCAGAGGCCACCGGAACCCGCAGCAGCAGCTGAGCGCTCGCCGGAGCCCCTCCCGCGAGCCTCGCTATCTCCATCCCCTCCCCCCCTTCCCGACGCGCAGCGGCCGGCCTTCGCCCGCACTGCCGTCGCCTCGGGGGATGAAGCGGACGACGCTGTTTTAACGGACAGCTGCTCTATCCTGGCCTCGGACAGCGAGGAGTGGTCTGGATCTCTCCGCTCCACCTCCTCGGCACAGGAGTCTAGCCGGTCCCGCGCCAGTGTCGACGCGGAACTGCTCCGCCTCCTCACCAAAGCGGTCGAACAATTGGGACTCGACTGGTCCCCACCGAGGGCGCCCGCGCCTAACCGACTTGACGGGTGTTTTCTGCCTAGCCGCCGCCCAGCGCCTGCCTCTAGGTCAGCACCCTTCCTGCCTGAGCTCCACACTGAGCTCTCTAAGTCGTGGAACGCCCCATTCTCCGCTAGACTCCGCGCACCGGTCTCCTCGACCCTCTCCCAAGTGGACGGGGCCGCCGAGAAGGGATATACTCAAATTCCCCCGGTGGAAGATGCTGTGGCAACGCACCTTTGCCCGCCATCCGCCAGATGGCGCTCAAAGTCTGCCCTGCCGTCCAAGGCCTGCAGGACCACATCAGCACTCGTCGGCCGCGCCTTCTCCACCGCCGGCCAGGCTGCTTCCGCCCTGCATTCAATGGCTGTGCTCCAGATCCTCCAAGCCGATCTCCTCCGAGAGCTGGACGAGAAAGGCCCGGATCGCGCCGTTCTCACGGACCTGCGTAGCGCGACGGACCTCTCCCTTCGCGCCACAAAGTCCGCTGCACAAGCCATCGGGAGATCTATGGCCTCGCTCACCGTCACCGAAAGGCACCTTTGGTTGACGTTGGCGGATATGAGCGAATCCGAGCCTTCAGTGTTCCTCAACGCACCGCTCTCTCCCACCGGCCTGTTCGGCCCAGCGGTCGCCGGGATCGTCGATCGCTTCTCGGAGGTGCAGAAGGCGTCGCAGGCGATGAATCTCTTCCTGCCCCGCCGCTCGAGCTCTTCTGCAGGCCGCTCTCAGCAGCCTCCTGCACGGAACTCTTCTCAGCGCTCTGCCCAGCCTCCGTCTTCGCAGCGACGTCAGGGCGGCCGCCCTAGGTCGCGCTCAACCAGCCGTCACAAACCGCCTCCCCCCCGGGGACCCCGGCCCAAGGTGACGCTCAAGCCTGAGCCCGCGAAGTCCTCCTAGCGGCTGCAAGGAGGAAAAGATGGCTGAGTCCCGCTGCGGCCGGACCGCCATCAAAGCGCCCAGCTCTGCCAGTCCCCTTAGAAAAGGCTACTGCAGCAGCTTACATCGCAGCCAACGAGCCAGTAATACAACTCTCTCGCCTGCACACAAACGCCGTTTTCACGGCGACCCAGAGAAATCTCATAAAGAGTATGGTTTCGGGTTTTCCGGCTCACGCCGAAGGTGTCATGAGTGTAGAATTTGTGCCCACGCCCCAGTGCTCACCACTACACACAAACACGATCTCCCCGGTAACGCTCACAGAGCGCACTCTCATAAAGCGGGCACGCGCCGCTCGAGTGCTAAAGGTAGAGAATGTGCCCGCTCTTTCGTGCCCACACCTACCCACTGCCCGCTCTGTCACACAGTTATCCCGGGACGCAGATCCTCTAAAGCTCCCTTACACTGGCCGTGTTGCATATGTAAGCCCTGTGCCCGCTCACGAGCGCGCGCACTTACTATCGCGGCTCTCTCTCCCCTGAGGAGACAAGGAATGCGGATACTGAATTATCTGGACGACTGGCTAGTCCTCGCGCAGTCAGAGGCAGAGCTTTTGTCTCACAGAACAGCGCTTCTCAGCCATCTGGAATGCTTGGGTCTCTCGGTCAACTGGACCAAGAGCTCATTACTGCCCCGCCAGTCGACTTCCTTTCTCGGAATAGAACTGGACTCGGTGGCTATGACGGCCAGATTGTCAGAGCAGCGCGCGCGCCGCATTCGACATCTCGCCGCGTCTTTCCAGACAGGCAGTCAGGTTCCGCTGAGGACATTCCAGCGAGTCCTGGGGCATATGGCCTCAGCTGCAGCAGTGCTCCAGCTGGGCTTACTGCGCATGCGCCCGCTTCAACGCTGGCTGAAAGCGCGAGTGCCTCACCGAGCCTGGACGGCCGGCCGCTTACGAGTCAGAGTGGATCATGGCTGTGTTTCAGCCCTGCAGCCCTGGCTAGCAGCCGAATGGTATCGCACGGGAGTGACGATGGGAGTTGTCTCGCACCGGAAAGTTGTCTCGACAGATGCGTCCAACCTAGGTTGGGGAGCGCTATTAGAGGGCAGACCGGTCTATGGCCCTTGGTCAGACCAGGAGAGTCACCTTCATATAAACTGTCTAGAGATGCTGGCGGTCGAGAAAGCGCTCAAGCACTTCCTCCCATACCTACAGGGCCACCATGTACTAGTCCGCACGGACAACATGTCAGTGGTAGCCTATGTGAACCGTCAGGGCGGTGTCAGATCCAAAACACTCTGCGCCCTGGCGGAACGCCTCCTTGTGTGGGCTCAGCACTCACTGCGCTCGCTGAGAGCCGCGCATGTGCCGGGTCTCCTGAACGAGGGTCCAGACAGACTGTCCAGGGACAATGTTCCCCTGGGGGAGTGGTCTTTGCATCCCCAAACAGTCCAGTCGCTGTGGCGCCGTTTCGGCAGAGCGGAAGTCGACCTCTTTGCGTCCAAAGACAACGCGCACTGCCCACGGTTCTTTTCCAAGAGCGAGGACGCGCTGGCCCAAACCTGGCCCAGCGGCCCGCTTTACGCTTTCCCCCCTGTCTCTCTGCTGCCACAAGTCATCGGGAGAATCAGGGAAGCGCGCCACACGGTGCTCCTCATAGCCCCGTATTGGGAGAATCAGACGTGGTTCCCAGATCTAATACGGCTGGCGGACACACCCCCCTGGCCGATACCGGTGAGAAGAGACCTTCTCTCTCAAGCCCGCGGCTCGATCTGGCATCCTCATCCAGAGCGCTGGTCTCTGCATGTATGGATAGTCAACGGATACCCGTTGACTTGCCAATAGGGGTTGTGAACACGATCACACAGTCTAGAGCTCCCTCTACGAGACGGCTCTACACATCTAAATGGTCTGTGTTTAATAAATGGTGCACCGCCCAAGGGCTGGATCCACAAACATGTGAGGTGTCGCGTGTGCTTTGTTTCCTCCAAGAGCTGTTGGACATGGGCAGGTCCCCCTCCACGCTCAAAGTATATGTTGCGGCCATATCAGCTTTTTCCGACTCGGCGCTGGGCCGCGCATTAGGGAGGAATGAGTTCATTATCCGCTTCCTTAGAGGAGCTAGGAGGATGAACCCCCCGCGACCCCCCTCGGTTCCTATTTGGGATCTTTCCCTGGTCTTAGAGGCCATGAAAGCGCGTCCCTTCGAACCCATGGAAACTGTGGATATGAAATACCTCACGCTCAAAACCGTTTTTCTGATAGCCCTGTCTTCAGTCAAACGTGTGGGTGACCTGCATGCGTTATCAGTTAACGCGGCATGTCTCGAGTTCGGACCTAATGACTCTAAAGTCATTCTCAAACCGAGACACGGTTATGTCCCCAAAGTGTTGGGCACACCCTTCAGAGCACAGGTCATTTCTCTCTCAGCTTTGCCGGCTACCGGCAGCGAAGTTGACAGTAATCTCCTTTGCCCTGTCAGAGCGCTGAGAAATTACATTACGCGCTCCGCCGCCATGAGGCGCTCGGAGCAGCTTTTCGTTTCGTTCGGTGGGCGCACCAAGGGTCTCGCCGCCTCGAAACACACTCTGTCCAGATGGATAGTGGACGCTATTGCAGCTGCTTATGCGTCTAAAGACCTGCAATGCCCTTTGGGCATCAGAGCCCACTCTACTAGAGGCATGGCCTCGTCATGGGCTTGGACTAGCGGAATTTCTATTCATGACATTTGTACGGCGGCGGGCTGGGCCTCCCCGTCTACATTTGTTAGATTTTACAATCTAGAAGTTCCCGCCCTGCAGGCTAAACTTTTATCAGTCTAAATCTCGCGTAGGCCGGCCCACTTCTGTGCGCGGGCTACTGCTGTTTGATTTAGCCCTCCTGGTTGAGCTGTACAATATAAGGGTTGGTTAGTCAGACCGGCCGCGCCGTTCTGTTCCCCCTACTATGTGCTTATGTACTTGCGCTAGCCATATCATTGGCCGCCTGGCTCACACTCTCGTGTTCCCCGGGCTTCCCTGGGACTCATTCAGTGGATGCCGGGCGCGCACGGCGTTGACAAGGGAGTTCCCGTAGCGTAAGCTAACTTACGCAATACGAGAGAACCTCTCGTAAGAGAACGTACTCGGTTACCTAACGTAACCTCTGTTCTCTCTAGAGAGGGAACGAGTATTGCGTAACCCGCCGTGCTCGCGCCACGAGCTCACTCGCTTCTGCGACAAAAACCAGTGAAAGCAGCCTCTCAGCCCGTATTTATACCCTCTGCCACGCCCCGCCTCGGGCCGTGACGCGTAGGCGCGCTGCTCGCGCTCATTGGGCGTGACGTCACGCCAAGGGCTCAGTGATAGGCTGCTGCAGTTGCCGCAGAGCAGCCTATGAGCACGCTAGATTGCCTGCTCTAGGTCAGCTTGCTGCCGCACTGCGTTGACAAGATATAAAAATTAAGGATAATTTTTTGCTTCATATCTCGAGAAAAGATGACTTTACCCGTAGCGTAAGCTAACTTACGCAATACTCGTTCCCTCTCTAGAGAGAACAGAGGTTACGTTAGGTAACCGAGTACGTTACCTGAGATAACTGCGCGTTCATGCGCTGGGTTAAAAGGGGATATGTGTCGATAGTAGAAACATTGATCAGCAACGCTGCTATTGGCTGCTCAGCGTGGCCAAAGAGCGCGCTCAGTTTTTCTCCTCAGCAGAGCAAGAACTAATAGTCGAAGTTTATTCGGAATTTTAATGTTTAATCAAAACGCCAGGGAACACCTCAAAGTCTGCAAAAGCCAGGAGAGAGGGCTGGCAAAAAGTAGCAGACAATTGAAATCCGTTAGAAGTGGCCATGTTAGATGTATTTTATCACTTATTAGCCTATATTTTTGTATTTTAATAATTGCATAATTACTTTGTTCATTGTAATGTCAGAGTCACCACACTAGAACATGGGAACAAATAAAAGTGAAGTACAAAAATATTCTACATAATGGTAATTTTTAGTTATTATAGTCTCTTCTATAAAAGGAACTGTTAAATAAATGGTTGTCTGTTTATAAAAGCAACCAAGAAAAAGGCTGGAAAAAAAGAAAAGATCTTAGTAGTATAGTCATTTCAACTGTTAAATCTTGAATAATGATGAATTGCTTTGACTTGTGAAAGTGAAAACTGATAAACTTATGTTAATGTAAAAAATATTTTGCCATGAGTTATTGATCACATTTTTCCCGAGTGTAGTTAATTGTAATGACATTGTGTTTTCCTCTTTTGTGCACTTTTACATAATACACCAACACTTGTATCTGTTCCCAAGAAAGTGGTGGCTGAAATATGTGCAGTAAGTGGACATTTTCTAACTTTCCAAAGGAAAGAAAGTATAAGACTTTGTAATGTCCATTTGTTTCCATTGCACTGGACAGTGAATAAACCCTCTCAGATAACTGTCATATGGAGGAACTAGCCTACCTGAAAGTACATAAATAACTTTACTTAATTTATACTTGTATGCTTTATGGCTGCAATATAAGTTGCAGGATTCCACATCTACAGAAAGGCCTACAGAAGAGTCTGCACAGACAGAGGAGACATAGGCCTACAGGTGGGCAGTGTATAGACAACTTTTCCTTTTTATTTATTGCATGAGGCATGTGTCTAATATCTCTTGTTGCAGGCACTTGACCACTGGCTTTTCTTTACAAAGAACAATTGAAATAAAACTCAAGGAACTAAGCATATGTGTCTTTTATGAAACATTTAATGAAAAGTGTTTTTATTTTTTATTTTTTATTTTTTTCATGTTGTGTAATATGGCACATGCAACAATGTCACAGGCCCTGTCAGGTGTGCAACCCTCAGACTTATCAGACACTGAAATCTTCCCTTTAGTTAGCCAAAGTTCATTTCATTGTGTGCCCTTGTCCTGGCTAGAGCTGCATAACTGGTTTGGGTCAGGGAATGGGGTCATAAAACACCTGTCTGCAGGAACATGTCATAATCATCTATGAAGAAATGCAGTTCTGTTAGGATCAGCATAGTAATACAGTGAGCTTGATATATAATTGTGGAACTTTCCTTACCACTTTCAAATAATGTGCATAAATGTGAATCTCTGAAAATTCTTAAGTCATGCACAGATCCTGGCCATTTTGCTTTCACATTTGTGATATGGAAGATTTTAGTCAACTGCCTTTTTTAAATTTGATATAATATTATTAATCTGGAATATTAAGAATCCCAATAGTAACTGGGCTGCACATTTACATTGTGAACCCCCTTTCTGTTCACATAATCCCCTTCATTGAGGCCTTGATGGCAGTCTATGGTAGCCTATAGTCTATGGTACCAAAGCCTGAGTGACATATCTGTAATCGGCATGGTCCATGATGGCATGATCTTCATAAAAAATTATGATAGCCTAAAAAAAAAAAACTGCTTTACAACATTGGGTCTTAAGTGGCTTGGAAATGCCACAAAAAAACCAAAAACTGTTTTTTAAACCTAAAAGCGCCAGGTAAACTCCGAATGACACGACAGACAGCACTTTCCATCAAGTTCTCCGCATCTCCAGTAGTGTAAAGGAAAGAGACACTCGCAAATAATCTCAGGGCAATGCAAACAGTTTGTACTGTAGTTAAAGCCAGACTCCGACAAGTCGAAAATAAATGTGCGTTTCCAACAATTTTATAATGTGTTAAACGACAATCTCACGAGTCACGAAAAAATATATACATCTCAGAAAGTGCACTATCGCGCTGCGCTGGACTTCCCATATCAGCTCCGCTAATGAAGCCGCAGTCTAATCCTGTTTACATGAAATAAGCCTGCTCCCGAGCTGGTTCAAGTTTGCGCACCTGTTGCTATGACAGCAAGTCCAGGATGAGCGTCGAAGAACCAAACAATCCAAGATCATGCCAAATCGTCAACAATCAAATCCAGCTAAGTGAGTTAGCGACGTACGAAGAACGAGCCCCATGTGATGATGGTTACCTGTTGATGATTTTATAATCATCACGAAATAACCTTTCACTGATGTCTTTGGAATCTAACAATTGTGTTGATCCATTAATATTTTCACATCACAAATCCTGTGTTTCTGCAGCATGAGATTCAGCAATATTATAACAGTCAGTTTAAAGCTTTTAACAAACATGAGATCAAAAAACTTAGCTTATGTTGACACACACAGATATCAACAATCAGCGTATGAATCTCAACAATGGTGACAATCACAAATATTTAGATAAACAGATTAATTCACAACATCACTGAAAAGCTACTAATTCACAACAAAAACAACAGCAAAAAATAAATGCAAATATTTAGAATCAAACAAAATTATAGGACAATTCAGCTGCATAATTTATTCATGTTGCAATGCATGCTGGGAGTTTTTTACTATGCTGGTACCCAGCATGCATTGCAGCAAAGTACTTTGATTGTCACCATTGTTGAGATTCATTCGCTGATTGTTGATGTCTGTGTGTCTCACATTAAACTGACTTTTTCGTGCTCATGTTTGATAAAGTCTTCTAACTTATTGATTTTATTTTGTTGGATCTCATGCTGCAGAAACACAGGGTTTGTGATGTGACATTATTAACACTAGAAGTGCCAGAATTCCATAACTACTAGAACTGCCGCAAGCGGTCATTTTGACCGCTATATTCCAAACTCTATATCTTTAATGATAAATACCCAATTGAGAGATTAATGCATTTATTGTATTGATATGTCTTTAAAAAAACAAAACAACACCAAACTGTACATTTAAACAAGTTTAATTATACATTTATAAATAAATATCCGTAGATGTCCTGAACAAAATGACGGAGTAGCCCATATTTGTTTACACAGTTCGATCGCGTCGCGCCCGCCGACACACACACACAGAGCCGTCGCATAGACTGTGCGAACTGTGCGACCGCACAGGGCCTCGCGCCAATAGGGGGCCTCGCAATCCTGCTGTTTTTTTTTATTTTTATTTTTTTGTTTTTTTGTATTTTTTACTTTTTTAAACATCTCGCGGCACGAATGTAACAATTCTACAAATAAACAAAACATATCCAATTAACTGGCAGAGCATTCATTTCGTTCGTTTTTTTTTGAAAAAATAAGAGAAGATCTAACGCTGATTTAAATCAAGTGATCAAAGTGCTCGCAGTGTTTTCTCGTGCGGCTTGCGCACACGCCGCACTGTCTTCACTTGGACGCGCGCTTCAATCCGTTGTGGATACTCTAACATAATGCACACAAATGTGTCCCTGCTTGATATACAACCTGATTAACATATTCGGTTTTGATGAGAAAAAAAAAAACTAACGTTATACGAGAAAAATAAAACCATTCGAGATCGGAATCGAACCTACAACCTCTGACACGCTAGGCAAAAGTTACACCCCTGGACCATTAAGATACACATTGATTAAATGGGCGGATTCGTAGTTGGACAGTTGATTTTTTTCCCCTCTGAAATAAATAGCAAAAAGTCATAGCTGAGACTATGTCCATGATTATGTATTATTCTACTTGATGGAAACATTTTACAGCAAGATTATGCGTGCAAAAGAATTAGAACAGCTACGTCCGTGTGACTGTAATTCCTGCGCAATTGAGCATACACATCAAAGAGCAGGGCCTCGCATTTCAAGTTCGCACAGGGCCTCGCACCCCACCTGCGACGGCACTGCACACACACACACACACACCCCAACCATATTCCAGTATTGCAATCTTGACATTGCAGCCTGTTCATTATAGCCACAATAACATGTAATAATAAAATAGTCAACCTAACATAAAAATTCCACTGCTCTGTTTGTAGCCTAGGCTAGCCTACAATTCGTACCATTTTGCGCATGTGAAGAGGATGATTTTTTCCGTCGATATTGGAACGTGAGTGAAGTACAAAGCCTATAATAAAGAAATAGTTTACCATCCAAATACATCGCAAATGTTGAAACATTTTGATTCTAATTAGAAAGTTACGTGAGCCTAACGCCGCTTACTTTCACTTTCGCTTATAACGCATTTCATTTTGGCTTGTTTATAGTTATTTTTTCATTCTTGTTCTGTTCTGAATATCATTACATTTAAATGATTTGTTGTTGAATATGTTTAGTGTATTTTTAACCACATTTTATTGTTGTGTATATTGGTATAGCCTATAATAATACCGCGAAATTCCGTGCGGTCAATATGACCGTCTATGGCCGAAATAGGTAAATATGTTCATTTGTTTTTTTGCCTTATGTGTAATTTATATGAAAAACATTTTAAATGAAAATACAGACACTTTTAGGAAAAGTCAGGTACCAGCAGGATTGTATTTATTTTTTCAACAAAGTTATTGCAGATATAAAATTCAAAACGGTCAAAATGACCGCCATGGCCGTTCTAGTGTTAATGGATCAACACAATTGTTACATTCCAAAGACATCAGTGAAAAAGGTTATTTCATGATGATTATAAAACCATCAACAGGTAACCATCATCCAGAGCCGATCCTGACCTCCCTGGGGCCCTAAGCAAAATTCTGTTTAGGGGCCCTCATACCTGACCCGTGAGCCATGAACTATTTGCCATTGCCACATAGTCACACCTGACACCCCAGTGTTCCCACTACAATCCCTCCTTTAACTAGTTCTAGTGAAAATGTAATTCCTGATATCAGAAGACATTGTTACTAGTAAAAAGTTAATTCTTAATATCAAGAATTCACATTTTAAATAGTACAAATTGAACTAGATGTACCGCATCGCGGTACAAAATATGACCGCCGCTCAGGCCTGCACTGGTTTTCCACAAAAATAAATGACGTGGAGTAATTTGGCTGTATTGCGTGTTTATGTATATACCTAAAAAAAGTAATAGTATGTGCATGTCTGTCTGTGTGTGTGTGTGTGTGTATTTGTGTGTGTGTGTGTGTGTCTGTGCGTGTATGTATGTGTGCGTACATGTGTGCGCGTGTGTGTTTGTGTGTGTGTGTGTCTGTGCATGTGGATTTGTATGTGTGTGTATGGGTGTGTGTCTGTGCGTGTGGATGTCAGTGTGTGTGCATGCTTGCGTTTGTTTGTATTCCTGCATGTGTGTGTGTGACAGTATCATCCTAAACCAGCAACCCTTCGCTCAACAGCACCATCTACAGGCCGATGAGTGTACAGTCACTAAATGTGCACATAAATGAATTTATTTTATACCCCCCCATGGATGAAATTCTACAAAACTTAGCAGAGGATACCCCCAGAGGTTGTCAAGTTAATCATACACATGAAATATGGTGCAGTTCTGAACATCTCCACTGAAGATAGGGGCGATTAAAGCAGAATAATATTGCATTTTCATTTTTTATGGGAGGGGCGCAAATCACAAATGAGTGATTATGGGCTAGGTTGATGTGCCATAAAAATTTCTTCATCCTCGGTGCCACGGTTCAGGTAGTTATTTAGGAAAAAACTGCATTTTTTTGGGTTTGGGGGGGCCCAGCGCGGGGGGGGGAGTGGCCCCCGGGGACCAAATGAAATTTTTCCGTAGAAGTGTGGGGCTACATGCCCACCAAATTTCATGTTCCCCGGTGCTTCGGTGTCCCTGGTATCGTTGACGAAAAATTTACGGGGGCCCCAGCGCGGGGAGGGGGAAGTGGCCCCCGGGGACCAAATGAAATTTTTCCGTAAAAGTCTAGTAGACCAACATACCACAAAAATTTCTTCATCCTCGGTGCCACGGTTCAGGTAGTTATTTAGGAAAAACTGCATTTTTGGGGGTTTGGGGGGCCCAGCGCGGGGGGGGGAGTGGCCCCCGGGGACCAAACGAAATTTTTCCTTAGAAGTCTAGTGGGGCTACATGCCCACCAAATTTCATGTTCCCCGGTGCTTCGGTGTCCCTGGTATCGTTGACGAAAAATTCAGTAAGGTGACGAAAAAAAAAAAAAAAAAAAAAATTGACAATCCCTATATGACCGGCTAGCTACGCTAGCGGCGGTCATAATTATTGATATAAAAAATGCATATCCTGTGAATGAATAAAAGCTAAAATGGCGCCATAGCATGTCACTGTGTTTTTAAATGATAAAAGTAATTCTTGATACTCTTGATTCTTGATGGTTATTATTTACTGAGGGATGTGCATCCATATTGACCAGAATCTCCAGCCAATCAACATTTTAAATTCAATGGAGCCTATCAATAGTCAATGTCAATACATTGCTTTCCATATTGCATTAGTGCAGAGTTGTAACTAAACCTTGACTTAGCGACTAGATAATCATCGTCTTTCTTGTTTTAAAACTATAATGAGGAGTGCCATCACGCCCGTATTGTACTGGTCCCAACTCACAACAGATGTTTCTGCTGGAAAGTGTGCGTTTCATTTCATGCACGTTCATATGATCGCATGTTAACGCGCGACGCGGTTATCTTTTCCGAGCTGCAGTTTATAAACAAACACTGTTGTCCTTTGTCGTTTATTAAACATAATAAATCAACGCACATCAACTTAACTTTAGCCTACTGTTCTTTGCTGACATCAAACTTTGAGAGGAGAGCACACAAGTCTACCTGATAACTGTTGCCGCAATTAACTCTCATGGTGTTTTTTTCTCTCTCTTTTCGTGACCAGAAAGACAGTTCCGCTTCATTTTCTCATCGATATTGTAAACATTGATTGACGCGCTTTGACACGAGGGGAGGCGGGGCCTTGAGTAATTTGCGGGGCCCTACGCACCTTGCGTAGTGTGCGTATAGGGCTGATCGGCTCTGCCATCATCACCTGATCTCGTTGCACTTTAGCTTTCTTTGCTACTGCAAATGTGTTCAACAAACACACTGTCACAGCAGCAAAAAGAGATATAAGATATATTAAGAGTCAAGAGCCCAACCAATGGAAACACTAATCACTCTTATGGTGACTTCAAATGAAACACATTAGAGTTAAACCTCTGTTAAATCTCAATAAAAACTTTTGTAGACGTCTGACAGAAATAAAGTCAGTCTGGTTAGTAATAAGTGAAGCTGGTAATGCTGTTTGTGGAGTTGTTTAATCCTCCTCTGCTGATATCTTCACAGATTTAATGTCTTCTTTTCTCTTCAGTTGATTTCATCTTAGACTGTGGCTGAAGTCAGTTGTAGTTCTTGTGTTTCTGCTCGTCTCTTTTTCTGTTCTCTTCTTTCCTTCAGGGATTCTGCTTGTTAACAGGCTTATTAAGGCTGAGATGACTCCATATTTAATATACACAGATTTTGTGGCTCAGATAAGGTCCAGTTCTGGTTTATTTCTTTGCTCTTGGCTGACATGTGGCATTGCTATGGCCTGCTTGTGGCCCAGATCTGGCAAACAGGAGTGGGCCACCCAAGGGCCGTCATTCCACGCTGCATGTGGGCCAGATCCGCATTCCACAAGTGCCAGATGTGGGCCGGATCCGGGCCGAAACAATGTTGCTATCTGGGATATCTCGGCTGCCATGTCATCAAGCGACGCTGAAGGCCACCTCAATTTGAAGGATCCTTGGAAGGCAGCCTTCATTTCGCGTCCTTCGTTCTGCCTGTTTTGAAGGATGCATCGGATGTATCCTTCACTGCCTTAAATCACCCACAGTCCTTTGCAACGCATTCTAATTCACAAAAATAAACGGATGGAAAATTTGTCAGAGCTTAAACTCAGCTTAAACTTAAAATAAACTCAGAGCTTTTCGGTCTGTTTATTGTGATGAAAATGTTTTCAGACATGAAAGCATGTTATTTTTGTTTTGCTTTAAATTAATCACCAACTTTTCTGATCTTCCTTTGTGTTCTGCAGAAGAGAAATTCATACAGGTTTGAAACAACTTGAGAGTGAGTAAATAATGACAGAATTTTCTTTTTAAAGTGAACATTTAATTTAAGCAGCCCTGGAAGTCAATCATAGATCAAATCGATAGCAAACAGCATATATTTTCTCAGGTAAAGACCCAACCCCAATTTTCAGGTACAGCTATTAAAGTAAATGTAAAATAACATCTTAGTCTGTACAAGTTAAATATAGATTCATCCTTAATCCTTAGAGTAGGGTTATTAGGCTACTGTCATGTTAAAGGGATAGTTCACTTTGAAATTAATTTTTGGTATGTTTTAGCTTACCTCAAGGGCATCCAAGATGTAGGTGTCTTTTTCCGCAGTAGTTTCAATTTTGATATTTTTAGGTCAAACCGTTCTTGTCTGTCAGTCATATAATGCAGGTCTATGGTCATTCTCAAAACACAAGCACAGAGTCCAAATTAAAACAATTCCCCGTCGTCCAAATTAAACAATTCCCCATCGTAAGTACACATTGATGGCCTAAGACACGAAACGAGCGGTTTGTGTGAGAAAACGAACAGTATTTATATCGTTTTTACCTCTTGAACACAGCTGCGTCCAAGTGATCTGACGCGTGCGCAGACTGGTGCAGATATATACACTAGATGTTGCCTTTAAGACATTCGTTCCAATGAACTGCCGTAGACAAGGCGACATCTAGTGTGTATATCTATACCCGCCCGCGCTCTCAGATCATTTGGACGCAGCTGTGTTCAAGAGGTAAAAACGATATAAATTCGGTTCGTTTTCTCACACAAACCGCTCGTTTCGTGTCTTAGGCCATCAATGTGTACTTACGATGGAGAATTGTTTAATTTGGACGACGGGGAATTGTTTTAATTTGGACTCTGTGCTTGTGTTTTGAGATAATGACCATAGACCTGCATTATATGACTGACCGACAAGAACGGTTTGACCTAAAAATATCAAAATTGAAACTACTGCGGAAAAAAAAAGACACCTACATCTTGGATGCCCTTGAGATAAGCTAAAACATACCAAAAATTAATTTCAAAGTGAACTATCCCTTTAAGGGCTGCACATTTCCACCACTGTTAAATACATTTATATATTCATATAAAAGAATATACAGCTGCTTCACTGACAGGCTCATTGAATAATGACTTCTACATTCCAGTATTGTTTGTTTATTGCTTTTGGGTTTGTTATAGTAATACTGGCTACACTAGATAGTCTAACTGAATGCCTTAATTTTTTTAAATGCTAATTGCCATGGTTGTAAAAGTATTTTTTTTTTTTAACCATAGTCCATCCTTGATGAATGGAAGCAAAATACATCAGTTTTAAATGCAGAAAACCTTAACTGATTTTAACACAGGTTAGTCTTTCTAGAAAATGTCAAGTAACAACAAGTTAACTGCCACTGCCTGAGTTAACATTTCAGTCATCCAACAAAAACTTGAGGTCAAAGGACAAAAAGAAACTCATGAACACTGCAACTTCCTGCTTCAAACTAATGTCAGATGACAAATAAAACAAAAGTACTGGTTGTATAAAAGCAGTTTTATTTAAGTCATGTCTCCTACAGCCAGTACTGAATCAAATCATGGACAGGGGGACGTGTAGGTGGTCTCAAATGAATCACCTGAAATAGGAAGAGAAAAATTAGCTTTTTAACAGTGACTTCAGCCAGAGCAAAGCATGATTAGGATGAAAGCGTACTTGTTTGATAGTAGTCATAAACATTTATGACTGCTGGCTTGAGATTTTTCACTGCAAGAACCTGTTTCAGCTGCAGAGTGTAACTCATGGGGACACCTTTGGGAACCTACAAGACAGAAAGGATGAACAGCAGCACATAAACAGCACTCAAGATGGCAGCTAGTAATATACCCAGTCTCACCTCTTTCAGATACACTAGGACATGATCATCTTCAGCATCAACCCTCTCCACGAGCGGGGCGAATGATTGGGGTGAAGAACCGAGCTGAGGAAGAGACAATTGTTTACAGACAAGTACATGTGAAGGAGCTTCAAGCATTTTGGGACTTTCTAAATCTTAAACCTACGAACCAGTGACGTATCTGCTGTGAAGCCCGACAGGAGCTTAATGTCAACTAGAACCATGTTAGTGCTTGCTTTTACACCGTCGTATCTGAATTGGGGGGGGGGGGGGGGTCAGTTTAGTCAAAAGGATCAAGAACCGCTTCCTTTTGGAAGTTGTAAAAATGAGCTGTTTTAGGACACAAATTCAAAGCTGTTCTTACTTCACCATAAAGTTCAACATGAGATCAGTTCCAAGCGGTTGGCAGTCTCCAGTCACCTTCGCTTCAACACTCAGCGTTTTGGCGGCTTTAACGGGTGTTGGGATGTTGTAGAAACACGCAACCTACAGTATGAGCACAAAGCAAACTAAGCACAGTAAGATTTGGATGTGCACAACAGAAGCTGAGGGAGTGAAGATACAGACCTGCACAGACACACAAGTGGATCCTGACGCTTTAACACTATATTTGCCAGGAATGTTCTTCAGCGGCTTCTCCTGATACAGCAGCCTGTTGTCCCGATTCACTTTGAAGCTATAAGAGTCTCCTACTAAGGACTGTACAGTAACAGTGCTGGAGCCATCCAAGCTGAACACTTGAGCAGCGTACACAGACAGGGCATGAAGAGCCACCACAGTGTCCTAAAGACAAGCACCATATTAAAAACTCCTCATAAATGATTGCACTCATGTTTGGTAGTCAGAGGCACCTGGGTGGAGGAAAACCCTCCATAGGGATTCTGCTGGATCACAAGCCAGTTGACAATGCGGTTAGCATAACCCAGATTAGCTGTCGTGAGAGGCTGAACAGCGAGAACCGCTAGCAGCACGTAAGAGCTGATCTCCACCGCCAGAGTATCACCAGATGTCGTCTGAGACCAATGGAGCTTAGTGCCTTAGGATGAGATGGAGGGGAGAAAGTTGATGACAAAGAACCTGATGAACAAACATCAAGAGGCTGGTAAAATCTCACCATCAGAAATGCCAAGGTTGTTCAAGGAAGCTAAAAGCTGCGATCGAATGGTGGTCTCTCCAGCCAGACTGAAGGTGTAGGCCAGCAGAGCCGTGGCATAAGTGTTTCCCAGGTTCCCAACGACAGGCCTCAAGCATGACAGACCATTGGTAATGACGGGATCCTGAAATCAAAACCAGTATCAGAAAAATCATCTGCAAGGAGCTCACAGAACTACTGGAGATGCGTTTACCGATGTGGGGACGCCTAGTTCGAGCAGGGATGCAACAATGTAGGCAGTCATGGTCACCTCGTCACCAATACCACCCTAAAACACCAGCACATTTAATTTAAAAGAACGGCCTAAAGACAATTGGATAGGGCATAGTTTAAGAAACCTGTACTGCACCTTCATGTCGATGTGGTGCAGAGTTCCCTGCTGCATGAAACAGCCGCCTGAACCCTGCTTGCTGATCAACCAATCCTTTGCACTCTGCAGGACATGTGGATCAATGAAGACAAATTGCCTCGCTAGACCAAAAGACCTCATGACAAAGGCGGTCAACCTGGTCGTGAAAAAGGTTGTGACAAACTGAACACAAAGTGCTGGTGCCACAACAGATTACACATAACAGTAGAACAGAGCGAAACTCACCATGTATTCGATTCATCATAACCAAATGTACTGTATGAACCATCACTATGTCTGTAGATCAGTTGTCTTTGGTATCCTGATTGGGTAAAAAGCCACATGTGAATTGGTCAGGGAGTTAGTCTGTAGAGAAGGACTAAACCTCTTTGGAATTTAGTCTCCTACAAATGTAAAGTGGATTTGGTCATCCATACCTTTCTGAAGGTAGCCTGTGGCAGTCTCTCGGATGGCTGCGGTGAGTTGCCCCGTGACTTCCAGGTACAGCAGGATGTAAATATTGGGAGCAAGAACAATCATGTTCTGTTCTCCACAGCCATACGGCATCTGTAATAACTTATCCAGATTCTTCAGCGCACGACCCATTATGTCCCCTACAAGATGTCAAGCATTAAACCCACATCAGAAACAGTTATTCTACCAACCTTCACATGTCAGTTTCTACTCAATGAAATGTTTTACCAAGGACTGAAACAGAGCATCTGGCTGATCCTTGAACCACATTTTTTGGAAATGTCAGAGTCACGTCTTCAGAAAGAATGTTTCCTGCAGACCAAAAAGAACGGATCAGAATTAAGCGCTGGCTAAAATTTAGCTGTACAGGGAGAATGTATTGGGGAATCATTGAGTGCTAACAAACCCTTTGCACACAGTAACCAACTCTGGGTGTTTGTCCTTTCAACTCCTTCAGGCTATAAAAGCAATAAAACACCACATCAGTAGCAGCATGATCTCCATGATCAAACTCCAGTAGGCTGGTTAACACTCACCAGGACAAGTAGACTTCGAGTGACTACGTCAATGCGTCCTCTCGTAGGCACAGTCACGACTTCAGTGCCACATCGAGACCGGGATGCTTCAGCTGAAGCACTGACAGTCACATTGACAGTTCCTGCAGTGACAAGTATATATTAGGTGTTGCTCACTTCCTGTCTAGTTTAGAGAGAGGCAGTCCAAAACTAACCTAGAACAGAAGCTAAGAGAACCCATTTGAAGGTCTTTCTCCCATTGGCACAAAGACAGGATGAATACGGATCAGTATATGGTTTAAGAGTGAAGGCGGTGGATGAAGCTGGTGTTACTTTAACCTGCCAATGAAACCGAGCACATGGAGCAAAGACACATGACCTTCTATACACATTTATCTCTATAGATATATCAAAATAAACATTGCAGACCATGATGCACTTGGACAGATAGCTGAAGACTGTGGCCTTCAGCTCAAAAGATTCCCCACGGACGATGGAGTACGGCAGGGAGAGCTCCAGGAAGAAGGGCTGGAAGACCGTCAGCAGAGCAGGAGGAGCCAGACCAAAACCTTTTGAGGACAGGCAGAACGCCTCAGTCTCCCATGTGGTGATGGTGTCAGGAACAGTGAGAGGAACTTGTGTGGATCCAGTGTCTCTGAAAGACAGCACAAGAGAAAAATAAAAGGAACAGCAGTAAAAACGGTGGTTAAGTAGCTTCAGAAGGAATTCACTAACCCCACTTGAGCAAGCTGCCAGAGCCATGTTTCTGGAAAGTAAGTCCTG
Organism: Leuciscus leuciscus; assembly: GCF_965113295.1. Taxonomy (NCBI): domain Eukaryota; kingdom Metazoa; phylum Chordata; class Actinopteri; order Cypriniformes; family Leuciscidae; genus Leuciscus; species Leuciscus leuciscus. Next base: position 30,524,063 of record NC_138725.1, on the reverse strand, counting down.
ACGGTCACTTCTAAAGAGGGAGTGTCGGGTCCAGGCTTTTCTGCTTCTGGAAGAGCCATTTCAACCATTTCAGGAGCCATTTCAACCATGGCTACAGGACGACCATTCAATTCCATCACTGAAAGAGACAAGTTATTTCACCAATTTACTCTGAACAGTATTAGTGTCTGCAGAACAAACATTGTTCATAACTGCCCCTCGTTGCAATTATGGAAATTTTAACAAACAATTTGTCCATCCACAAAGCAAGCGGAATAACGTTCACCATGTCATGCAGAATGGTTTATGGAAAGAACTACCCATCTACATAGACCTACTTTCTGGAAATCTACGATACAGCGGGCACGGAGGGGCTCGTACAGCAAGATTTGTTGCGATCTTCATTCCCAGGCTCTGTCAACAAGTCAAAACAAGACCAATTTAAAGTCAATGACTCCATACTATTCAGTGACTACATGATCATTTATGGTTTTCTACCTTGAAGGTTGTGTAGGCTTGATTTGTAGGAGCAGTGTAGGCAGAATCTATATGAAAAGCTAGACGGGGTCGAAAACCTAGACACTCTGGTTCATCATCAACATTGTTTGGGTAACCTGACAGCGATCGCACCGGGAGCAAGTCAAACACCTGGGACCATAAATCAGTGTTAGTATGTCACATGTTTAACTAAATGCATTAATGTGTAGTATGTTGTGGTCAGTTTATAGGTGTTAAGTTTGTCCAACTGATCCATTAGCATTACTCATTCTAAAGCCGAACCTTACTGTCAATCAAGACCAACAACAATTTAAATCAAATGCACATGGATACCATTTTAGCACTCAGACGTCTTCCTGGTTCCAAGATCCAGATGCTCTGATCTACAGCACTGATGCCACACATAGATCCTGCTTCAGCAGAGACAGTCAGAACATTTCCCTCAGCAGGAACGGCCGTAGCAGGAGAGAACTGTAGAGACACCTGGAACAAGGACAAACACACTGTAGGACACATCATCATTCCCCACTTGAAGGCAAAAGATGCTAGTGCACATCATACCTTGTTTTGGAAACGAGTTTCTGTCTCAAACGATGCACTACCAACAACAACATTCTCACTGGGCAGAACGCAGTAGACCAGAATCTGCACAACTGGAGCCATATCGACACTGACAGACAGTTGGAACGACACAGAGCCGCTCGTGACAATATTAGAAGCCCTCGCTGTGACTGTCTGAAATCCATGGAGGACGATCAATCCTCTGGACAAGACCTGACAAAAACAAACGGGTGCATAAAACAGGTGAGTGCAAGGTTTATAAAAAAAAAAAAAACCTGATGTCCACTCACCATATAGATGATGTCAACGCTGTAGTCACCAGCCTCTCCAACAAAAGAATACTTCACTGTCACTGGAAACACAGCATCAAATGTGAGTGGCTGCTCAAGCTTCACTATAGTCAGTTCACTAGATGGGTTACTGGAAGCATCAGGTTGGAGAAGCTGAACAACCCTTGTATCTGCAGTGAAGTATGGCGATTTGTAACCATTGACAACCGCTGGAGTCGCACTTGCCTGGGGAACAATGAATGGAATGGGTTTCTAGCGTTTGAGAAGTCCATTTCACAAAACAGAGCAAATCGTACCACGAGATTCAGAGCGGCTTTAGGAAGACTAGCAGTGCTGAGGGAGAATGAGGCCAGTCCTTTCTGGTTTGTGGTCAGATTCTGCAGCAGTTTGTTGGGCCAGCTGTTACTATCCAGGAGATAAACCGCTTTGTTTGCGAATGGAGTACCATCAAAACGAGACACGGATATCTGTTGGGAATCAAGGTTAGAAAAGGGAACAAATGTGAAGGCTTCTGCGACAAAGGGTGAACTTTTACTTGCCTTTCCTTTAATCGTTGATCCAGGTTCAAAATAATCCGGGAGGTCCACAAACATGACCTTGCCGACTTCAAACGTAATGGACACTGTTGCAGATTTTGACATCAATACATCTGGGGAAAAAAACAAAACGCACTGAATAAACAAGTCAACTTCCTCCGTACACATGTCATTGGTTCAGATCAGCCAATAGCTCACCTGTTCCCTCCTCAGTGACATTCACATTTACAAGAAAAGTGTCTTGCATATTATTTTCAAATTTGGTGTTAAAAAACACTGATGTATCGACGGTAAGCGAGGCACAGCCTGTGGCATTCATCTGGTAGCAGAACAAAGAGTCACATTTAAGTCAAGCACGAGCAGAAGAAACACCCTCCGCTGTAAGGCAGGAGTCACACCTCTGCGGTTTGATTCAAGCACCAATGGGTCAACTCAGGAACCACAGCGTATGGAAATGGATTACGGCACACTTCCACCAAGGCTCGACCAGGTACAGGTTGGCCATATGTGTATCTGGGAAACATCACAAGGAACAAAATTAAGAACTGACCAACCACAAGACAAGAAAATAACTGTCACTCACTTGGCACAAGCCTCAACTTTCAGTCCCATATCTGCAACGCTGTACGTCTGTGGTGCGTTTACGGTCACGTCAAACTTGGGCAAAACTAAACCAGAAATAAAAACGTTGTAAGACCTAAGATCTGTCACTGAACTGTGGCACATTATATACACTATGTTCATAACAGCTTACCATATTTTTTCACCTCAAAAACATGGGAGATCATTTGGTCACCAATAAAAGCCTTTAGTGTGTACATCCCTATCTGAGCCTCTGGGTTTAGCTCGTGGGAAAGCTGCAATATCCACCCCGTTGAGGAAATGTTTGTCCACTGACCAATTCGGTTATTATTATTGTCCTATTAAAACAATGAACAGCTCAAAGAAATACTGCAAACAAAGCAAGTGCAAAAAAAGCATTGGCTCCATTGCACCGGAGAAATCTCACCTCCACCACCACCAGACTGTACTGCAAGACACAGAGACAGGAATGTTAAGCATTTAAAAAAAAAACACACTGATGCAGCAATTATAGAAAATCAAATTGCAAAACCATGCACGTAAACATGGAATATATATGCAATTTGTTCATGGTCAGGCCTTACCATCTGATCAAGAGGCAAAAACTTGCCATCCATGGTGACAACTCGGAAATTCACTGCAAAAACAGCATTAAAGGCTCACATTTATTGCATAATGCACTTGAAGGCAATCAGAACTTGTAGCGTAATGGACTTTCTACACCTCTAATATTCAACCAAGGTTCATTCACAGCTCACCCGTTTGTCCTGGATTGTAGATGGGTTTGTCTGTTTGGATGAAGGTCAAAGGCAGGTAACGTCTAAACATGACTTTCCTCTCTTCAGTCGCTTTGAAGACCTTCCCTTGAACTTCTACTTTCAGTGTCTGCACAGATTCTCCAACTACTCGAGGAGCCTTTAGAGAAACTCAGTTAACAACAAACCAGACAACAAAAACAAAAAACACATCTAAAAACAGACCTGGAAATAAAAGCAGCTGTGAAATGGCTTTGAAGAAACCTGCTTCACAAGTTGAGTCCTCCCATTTTCCTCATCAAGCAGAGAAACGGTCATTGTGAGACTCTCTTGGGGTTTCAGAAGACTTGCACACAATTTGGCATCAGACCCAGTTTCAATCACTGCAGGGAACGTCACCATGAATAACCTGTGTAAACATGAAGTTTAGGTTCAGGGACCAAATGGAATCAGGTCAAAACATTTACATGTCGGTTGAACATCCATAGAAAGTGGCTGCCACAGGGTTGCCAGGTCTGTGCATCAAAAATAGCCCAAATCAATAATCTCTGTCAGGGAGGGGGGAGATTGAGTTCCCACGGGACTTCAGCGCAAGATTAAAGTGTAAGGCCCGCTATATTTGGTCCAATCTCCGTTTCGCCAATACACAGGGAAGGAATCACGTGTTCTGTCCTCACTCATGCAAAGTATTGGTTGGTTGATCATATGTATTTACTCGTTAATTCATCTGACTCCATAAATGAAAGGTTTTAATAATATCTGTGCCTCACTAAAAGTGAGCGAATGTTTGACTATTCCTTTTAACCATTAAATAAACAATGTCAAACTCAGTTGGAATAATCACATTGTAGCAATTTAATATTTCAGATATCAGAGATCAATTCCACAATCAAGTCAAATATCTAGAACATGGTTATACATTGGTTACACCAAAGAATCTGAGAGAGAGAGAGAGAGAGAGAGAGAGAGTGAGAGTGAGAGTGAGAGTGAGAGAGAGTGAGAGAGAGAGAGACACACTATCCAATTCCACGTCCAGCCAAGAAGAAGAGACAGAGAGAGCCAGAACACCTTCCTTTATCCTCTGACCAGGTGACAAGGGGGATGGGGTGAGACCACCCTCAAATGGCTTCTATCCCACAGAAGGGGGGGTTGCCTTGTCTGGCCTTATCTCTAAACCAGTTTTCTATGAACTTCTATAAACCTTATTTCCTTTTATTTTATCTATCTGGATATGAGATCTGTACCACTCACTTTGAGACATTTCAAATGACACCAAAAACATAAGTCAATGTTGAATATTCACATTAAACCATGTTCTTGTGTGAGTTCCTAGTTTCTGAGAGGAAGAAAGGCTGTATTGGGGAGGTCAAATGTTAATTAGCCAGCAGGGCCCTTTTGTCCCATAAATCAGGCCTCAACCAGTATTTTCAGTCTTACAAAAGCAAGCTGTCTAAAACACTATTTAGGTGAATTTAAACAATGGCTAAGTTGCTAAACGCATCTTGTTGTCATGTAAGGGCCCTGTTCATGTTGGACAGACATTTTAATTACATTTTGTGTCTGTTAAGAGCCACAAAGACACTCTGTATATGCCCCCATAACTGCTGTTTTAGCTGAGTGGGAGCTCTGGGCATTAGCTGTAGCAGCTCCGTGTTGCAAGAAGCACCAATCCGGTTCGTTTTTTTTTTTTTCTATAGACAGTACTCAAAAGGTATAACGATCAAGATTAACTTAAACTGCCAGGAGTTCTCCTTTAAATATAAAACACTGAATTTGTTATAGTTCTGTTGCTTTGAGTTGCAAACTTGCTTTAAATCATTTATACACTCAGACATCAACAATCGGTATATGAAACAGTGACATTCTTCATGCCAGCATACAAAACACATTCACGGCTCCCAGCATGCATTGCAGCATGAATAAATTATGCAGCTGAATGATTTTTTTCTTTTTATTGTCACCATTGTTGAGGTTTGTATGACGAGTACTGATGTCTAAGTGTCGTTTTTAACTTTTAAAAAGTTTGACTCACAAATTTCTTCAGTTACAAATTACTTATCACATCAATTGAGGTCATTACCTTCAATTACTTTTAAGTTCTAAAAGTGAATCAATCAATTCAAACTACAGTGAATGCAATTGTCTAACTGCAGTCTTTGTCATTAAAGCAGACAAGTTGATCTGCTTTATCGAAGCAGAAATGTTCTCCATAAACACCTGTAACTGCTTATAAAGCTCAAACCTAATAAAAGTCAAGGGTCAAGAGCCCAACTAAAGCAAACACTGATCTCCATGATGGTGACCTCAAATGAAACATTTTCAATAAGACATCAACTAAATCTCTGTTAATGCTCAATAAGATCTTCTGTAGATGTGGGATAGAAATAAAGTCAGCCTGGTTAGTAATAAGTGAAGCTGGCAATGCTGTTTGTGGAGTTGTTTAATCAGATCTTCAGTTTATCTAAGGCTGTGTCTGAATAAAGTTGTAGTTTGTGTTCTTATCACACTAACCTTTTTAATAAAATTCTAGTAACATTAAGGAAACTGGACATTATGTTCCTGGAATTTTAGAAATCAAAATTCCTATAATGTTAATTTTAAATCAAAATTAAGTTTAAAGAACGTTTGAGGAACTTTACACCTTTTAAAACACGTTCCTCTAACGTCAAGAAAACTAGACATTTTTCTCGTTCCCAGAACCAACACTGAATATTTGGAGAACGTTCTTATAACAAAAGTCGGTTAGCTGGGTCTCCACAGAACATAAAATATTCATTTTATTTTATTTTTCGTGTTCCCATTTATGAGGGGAAAAACAATATTACGGACATGACTGCTCTGAAAGCGGTACTAAAAGACTGCTTTAAAACTTTCACAGAGACCTCAAACAGAAAGCACAAAGCCTTTTTTTTAAGTGAATTTCGTTTTGTATTGATTGTATCTTAATTTTAATCAATGTTTCATCAACCAGTTGCCAGGATTTAATAAGTAAGTAGTAAATATAGCAGACAATAGATAATCACGACACAGAGGCACCGGCGCGTGAACTGGAGCTCGTCTCATAAATGAACCAAAACTCAGCATGTAAGGTAGCCTACTTGCCTCACAGACCTGATAAATATATCTATAGACAGCTTTACAGGTCTACTTTAAAACAGAACAATTCAAAACGAAAGAAAACAGACTGCTCTCTGCTTATGTAATCCGTATGAAATGCATTTCTCTCTGGCGCGTTCACTACTGCGAAGATCGCGAGTCAGCATCATCAACGTCATCTTTGCAGCCGACACTGACACTGAAAACACTTGTTTATTAATAAACAATTAAAATGTCTCCTTGCTATATTTTACATATTCATTCATTACTTTTGCCGGTTCTTTGTGACAGCTTAGGTGCTTTATTGGCAGCGCCACCATGAACACATCAGCACCAAAAACATGGAGATTTTTTTCAATCCCTGTTTTGGCAGGGGGAAAACTGATCAGAAAATGTAACGAAACATTGTAGAACTGTAGTGGATCAGAAAGTATAATAACTTCTGCAAAAAGTAACAAAGTCCAAAGTATGCACTATTGATTCTATTCAAGTACAGATATGTGAAAAATTTACTTAAAAGTAAAATTGAAAAAAGGGGCAAATTTGACAAGCTATAAATAGATGATCAGTGGGGTATTTTGAGCTGAAATTTCACAAACCTATGGTTTCCCCAGAATGTGTCGATTAAATCTTTGGAAAAGGGGCATAATGTGTAACTCAGTGAACACATCCATCATCTGACCACTAGATGGCCACAAAGTACAACATGATCAATTCACTTTTAAAATATGGTTTGCTTTGGGGATTCATTTTGTCATCTTTAAAACATCAGCATAAACATTTCTGTTCTCTTCAAAGCCCATGGTACTCACGGCCTTTTCTGTCCATCAACAGCAAAGAGGAAAAGGGCCAAAATGAGCCCTTTCCAAACACAAATCTCCCTCACAGCCATGAAGAGCAATCATCCAAGACTAGACAGAACTCAAGAGTCGCTTTCAGAAACCCTGCAGCACTTCTGTTAAGATCCAAACTGATCTACAGCTTTACTCTAAATCAGCTACACTGCTGCCAGCGTTATTTAAATGCTCTTAATAATTCAGAACAGCTTGATTTAGCACTCACAGGCAATCTGGACATCTTTAGGGCGGAGCCCCGATAATTAATCACAGAGTTGCCAACTCTGAAACACAAGCTCTAATTGCAGGTTAGTTTTTTAAAACTCTGCTGCAGGACAGTAGCACTCCAGGACGGACGTTACCCATCCCGGCCAAGAGAGTGCATTGAACGCGAGAGCTCACACTAAGATTTATTTCCCTCTCGTCCTAAACTGGACGCGTGGTGTGTCTAAGAATCGCTTTCCTCTCACTCAGATATTGCGTGCACTCGCGAATCTCTGTTATCTCTCTCTGGAATTTAATTATCTTCGCTCTTGTATTAGCCTAAATGTTTTTTTTTAAATGATCCCATCAGAATAGATTTCCACGAATTGACTGCAAAGTTGATTCCAGTTCTGGAATTATTTGACAACCAACGATGTCTCTTTCATTCCTGCACAATTTAATGTAGGCCTATCTTAGAAATGGATGCATGGGGCATTTGGATTTATACGATGTCAAAAGCTAAAGCATCACTACTTTACAAACCCATCTGAACGATTTATCAGAGGGGTTAAATTTGACGTCTGATTAAATCTGTGATCCATGTTTGAGGTGAAATTATTCCTTTGGTCATTAAGACACATCTTCCAGCACATGTTTTGTGTGAACGATTTGTTTGCGGCAGCTCTTGTTTGGCTGCACTAGCACTAGTTAATACAAGTAAAATCAAATTGAAAATCGACATTAAACATGGAATTTTTAAAAGAATAAAAATGTTTCTACTTTTTCTATGCAAGTAAATATTATTGATCATGTGACTCTAAGACAGTCAGATTTTCTTTTAATGCTCAAGATGCCCTTTGGATCCTCTCAAATCATGCTGGAGAACATGAGCGTTATGGATTTGGAAAGCGATGGATTCAGTTCACACAGTTTTGTGATTAACATGAGAATGTGTATGTTGAGGCCACATCTATTATTTTACCATGCTATTACACACCACTCTGTTTGTTTTTAGGATAACAAAAAATAAAATTTAAATTCCATTTTTAGTCTGCCTCAGTGGTACTTGTAGGCTAGTACACACAGCCCAAACAGTTTTTTTGTTTGTTTTTTTAAGAACATTCTCCAAATATGTTGGTTATAAATGTCCAGTTTTATTGACGTTAGAGGAATGCGTTTTAAAAAGTATGCTCCTCAAACGTTCTTCGAACTTAATTTTGGTTAACAATTTTACATTCTATGAACATTGATTTGTAACATTCCAAGAACGTAAAATGGAACGAAACATTCTCTCAATCATTCAAACACCTGTTGTGAACAACCACTGAAAGAAAGAGAAAATTATGAAAACACAACTGACTTCACACACAGCCTTAGATGAAATCAACTGAAGATAAAAGACATTAAATCTGTGAAGATCTCAGCAGAGGAGGATTAAACAACTCCACAAACAGCATTACCAGCTTCACTTATTACTAACCAGACTGACTTTATTTCTGTCAGACTTTTACAGAAGTTCTTGAGAATTAAGAGGTTTAGTTGAAAATGTTTTGTTTGAGGTCACCTTTAAACAACCCTTGACTTTTGTTAAATTGCTTTTTTCAGCAATTGCAGGTGTTTTCAGAAAACATTTCTGCATTGATAAAGCAGATCAATGTGTCTGTTTTAATGGTTAAATGACTGCATTAAAGAGATGGCATGTAGTTGCAATAAATGCTTTAATAATCGGTAACTGTAGCAGTGGGCCTTATGACTATTCTGTTGCACATAACTGAGGAACTGCACTGTTTGATGTTGACCAATCAGGGGAAAGGTGAGTTTCTTTTAATCCTGGTTATTCATAAACTGCCGTTTCACACTGCACACAAATACCGGGCTAAAGTCCTTTTTTGCAGTGTCACTGACTGGACAAACACCGCACGTGACCTGTTTACATAAAGGCTCTAACAATTACACATTGCTGACTGTAATGTCAAGTTTTCTGAGTGAACTTTTTGAAGGTAAGAATGACGGTCTCTTTACTCCAATTGTCCTGTTTTCCATCGCCATTTGACATTTTTCCTATCATATGCAGAAACGACTGTTTATATAGGTATATATTTATAAGTGTGTGAATATAAGGCACGATTAGTTGTCAGTTGCTAAGCATCTAGTTGTAACATTCTAACACCGCATAATTTCACACTCTACAACTTTGGCACCTCAATGTGTCACACTGCAAAAGCAGAACCAATCCGGCTCCAGAGCAAGGTTTTATAACCCTGGGTAAAAAGCAGTGCTAACCCCCTTTTTAAAATTACAAAAATGTAAAATGCTAATTTACCCAGGGTTAAAAGCTGCGTTAAGAATGACGATAACCCGGGGTTAAGTGCAGTGTGAAAAGCCCTACATTTACACAGCTTATTACCATGGTTGGAAAAGTAAAGTTTTTTTTAAATTTGCCAGTTAATTAATGAAGGGTCACCAGCAAGAAAAACACCTCAATTGTAAACGCTTCATTTAAAAAAAGAAATAAAAAAAAACTCATGAACACTGCAACTTTCGAATAAAAAAAATTAAAAATTCACAGATAAGGAACAAGAGGCAACAATAGGACTGGTTGTATAAAAGCAGTTTTATTTAAGTCACGTGTCCTACAGCCAGTACCGAATCAAATCATGCACAGGGGGACGTGTAGGTGGTTTCAAACGAATCACCTGAAATAGGAAGAGAAAATGAGCTGGATCATGTTTAACAGTGAATTCAGGGCAAAGCATGATTAGAATGAAAACGTACGTGTCTGATAGTAGTCATAAACACTTATGACTGCTGGCTTGAGATTTTCCACTGCAAGAAACTGTTTCAGCAGCAGAGTGTAACTCATGGGGACGCCTTTGGGAACCTGCGAGACAGATTGGATGAACAGCAGCACATGAGAAAATGGCAGCTAGTGAATATACCCAGTGTACAGAGTCTCACCTCTTTCAGATACACTAGGACATGATCATCTTCAGCATCAACCCTCTGCACTAGCGGGGCAAATGATTGGGGTGGAGATCCAAGCTGAGAGGAAGAGACCATCATTTACACAATTACAATTGAAGGAGCTTGGGACTTTCTAAATCATCTTAAATACAAACCAGTGACGTATCTGCGGTGAAGCCCGACAGGAGCTTAATGTCCACTAGAACCATGTTAGTGCTTGCTTTTACACAACTGTATCTGAATGAGTTGATGGGGGAATAAAGAGGTTTAGTCAACAGGATTAAGAACACTGTGTCCTGAAACCAGCTCATGTTTAAGACTCTTACAAAAGCAAGCTAAGCCAAAGCTGTTCTTACTTCACTGTGAAGTTCAACATGAGATTGGCTCCAAGCGGTTGGCAGTCTCCAGTCACCTGTGCTTCAACTCTCAGCGTTTTGACGGCTTTAACGGGTGTTGGGATGTTGTAGAAACATGCAACCTACAGTATGAGCACAAAGCAAACTAAGCACAGTAAGATTTGGATGTGCACAACAGAAGCTGAGGGAGTGAAGATACAGACCTGCACAGACACACAAGTGGATCCTGATGCTTTAACACTAAATTTGCCAGGAACGTTCTTCAGCGGCTTCTCCTGATACAGCAGCCTGTTGTCCCGATTCACTTCGAAGCTATAAGAGTCTCCTCCTACTACTGAGGACTGTACGGTAACAGTGCTGGAGCCATCCAAGCTAAACACTTGAGCAGCGTACACCGACAGAGCCTGAAGAGCCACCACTGTGTCCTAAAAACAAGCACCAGATTAAAAACTCCTCATAAATGATTGCACTCATGTTTGGTAGTCAGAGGCACCTGGGTGGAGGAAAACCCTCCATAGGGATTCTGCTGGGTCACGAGCCAGTTGACAATGCTGTTAGCATAGCCCAGATTAGCTGTCGTGAGAGGCTGAACAGCAAGAACTGCTAGCAGCACGTAAGAGCTGATCTCCACCGCCAGAGTATCACCAGATGTCGTCTGAGACCAATGGAGCTTAGTGCCTTAGGATGAGATGGAGGGGAGAAAGTTGATGCCAAAGAACTTGATGAACTTCTCAAACAAGAGGCTGGTAAATCTCACCTTCAGAAATAGCAAGGTTGTTCAAGATTGTTAGAAGCTGTGATCGAGTGGTGGTCTCTCCAGCCAGACTGAAGGTGTAGGCCAGCAGAGCCGTGGTGTAAGTGTTTCCCAGGTCCCCAATAACAGGCCCCAAGCATGACAGAGCGTTGGTTATGACAGGATCCTGAAAGCAAAGCAGATATCAGACAACAGCCAGAAAGGAAGGCCATCTGCAAGGAGCTCATACAACTACTGGATCGGTTTTACCGTGGCGGGGACACCTAGTTCAAGCAGCGATGCAACAATGTAGGCAGTCATGGTCACCTCGTCACCAACTCCACCCTAAAAAAATAAAAATAAAATATACAAAAGAAAAAGGATTAAAAACACTTAAGAGTCTATGGGTTACAGTGAATTTGATAAAACTTATACCTTCATGTCGCTGTGGTACAAAGTGCCTTGTTGCATGAAACAGCCATCTGAACCCTGCTGGCTTATCAGCCAGTCCTTTGCACTCTGAAGGACATTCGGATCAATGAAGACAAAGCGCTCCGCTAGACCAAAAGTCCTCATGACAAAGGCGGTCAACCTGGCCATGGATAAATGTTAAAACACAACAACTTAAAAACTACTGGGGACACAAAGGTTACACAAGACTAGAACAACAGCGTAAAACTCACCATGTATTGGATGCATCATAACCAAATGTGCTGTATGATCCGTCACTGTGTCTGTAGTTTAGCTGTCCTTGGTATCCTGTTCAAGTCAAAGAAACGCATGTCGGGGGGGTTATTAAGGAGTCTTAACAGCTTCAATGTGAAGCGCAGGACTGAAAGTCCTTAAGATTCATTTAGGCTCCAACACTCAAAATGGATCTGTTCATCCATACCCAGTGTTGGGGAAAGTTACTTTTTAAAAAGTAACTTAAAGTAATGGACTACAATATTGCGTTACTCCAAAAAAAGTAACCAATTCCGTTACTTTTTATGAAAAGTAATGCATTACATTACTTTTGCCTTACTGGCTGGGCTTGCTGGTTTCTTTTCCCTATTTTTCTAAATCTATTTTTGGAAAATGTGAAGACCCTTTCACACCAAAAGTAAAGCGAATAAGCCTCAGGCTGAAGGAAATGCATATTTACATGTGTACAGTACAGGGCGCCACTCAAACAAACCTTTCAGCTTCTGCAATTCTGGATTAAAGAACAAAAGGATACAGAAGGAAGATCAACACTTTTACTTCTAAATCTAATAAAGTAATCTTTGCTTAGTATGGTTGAATTAGATCATTGAAGGTCAGCAGCAAAGACTTTGGTTGATAAAGTGAGATTAAATACAAAGTGTATTTGTGTAATTGAATATAGTTAGTTGCAATCTCAGAATTTTAGGCAAAACCTTTGTATGTTACCGTTTTTATTCAATTACTGATTGTGTTCGTGCAAGTGAGTAAATGCATGTTCACATTTAGTCTAGAACTAAAATAACCATAATTTTACACAGCGCACAACACCTCCTCACTTTATTTCTCTCAACATGGGGACAGGAGAGCGGTCAGTCAATAAATGTGAAAAGTGACTAGCGTTACTTATTTGAAAAAGTAAAATCAATATTTTGTTGTACATAGAAAACGTAATCTGATTAGGTAACTCAAGCTACTAGTAATGAGTTAACCCCCCCCCCAACACCATCCATACCTTTCTGAAGGTAGCCTGTGGCGGTCTCTCGGATGGCTGCGGTGAGTTGCCCCGTGACTTCCAGGTACAGCAGGATGTAAATATTGGGAGCAAGAACAATCATATTCTGTTCTCCACAGCCATACGGCATCTGTAATAACTTATCCAGATTCTTCAGCGCACGACCCATTATGTCCCCTACAAGAAGTCAAGAATAAAACCCACATCAGAAACAGTTATTCTACAAACTTTCACATGTCAGTTTCTACTCAATTAAATGTTTTACCAAGGACTGAAACAGAGCATCTGGCTGATCCCTGAACCACATTTTTGGGAAATGTCAGAGTCACATCTTCAGAAAGAACATTTCCTGCAGACCGAAAAGAACGGATCAGTACTGAGCGCCAGGCTAATGTTTGGCAATACAGGAAGAATGGTGTTTGGAAATCATTGAGTGCAAACAAACCCTTTGGACACAGTAGCCAACTCTGGGTGTTTGTCCTTTCAACGCCTTCAGGCTATAAAAGCAATAAAACACCACATCAGTAGCAGCAGGATCTCCATGCTCAAACTCCAGTAGGCTGGTTAACACTCACCAGGACAAGAAGACTTCGAGTGACTACATCAATGCGTCCTCTTGTCGGGATGGTTATGACCTCAGTGCCACATAGAGTCCGGGATGTTTCAGCTGAAGCACGGACAGTCACATTGACAGTTCCTGCAGTGACAGACAATAAGTGAGCAACACCTCATACACAAAAAAAAAAAAAAAAAAAAAAAGTGAGTAAGGGTAACCATATTTGGCCTTCACATGTCAGATTGAATTTGTGCTTTGCATTTAACCAAAGTTACATTACACACAAAGAGTAGTGAACAAAATGCAAAACAAGGACACACCCAGAGCAGAGGGCATCCATTTTGCTGAGGCTTGGGGGTTAGGTGCCTTGCTCAAGGGCACCTCATTCGTTTACTGCTGGTATTGAGAATAGAACCAGCAACCATTGGGTTACCAGTCTGACTCTCAACATAAGGCCACGACAGAGAAAGAGATGGACTAACCGAGAACCGAAGCTGAGAGAGCCCATTTGAAGGTCTTTCTCCCATTGGCACAAAGACAGGACGAATATGGATCAGGATATGGTTTAAGAGTGAAGTCCATGGATGAAGCTGGAGTTACTTTAACCTGCCAACAAAAGAGTGCACATGGAGCAAAGACACAGGGCCTTTCTATTCATATATATTATATAAGTAAAAATAAACCATGACAGACCATGATGCACTTGGATTGATAGTTGAAAACTGTGCCCTTCAAATCAAAAGACTCCCCACGGACGATGGAGTACGGCAGGGAGAGCTCCAAGAAGAAGGGCTGGAAGACTGTCAGCAGAGCAGGAGGAGCCAGTCCAAAGCCTTTTGAGGACAGGCAGAACGCCTCGGTCTCCCATGTGGTGATTGTGTCAGGAACAGTGAGAGGAACTTGTGTGGATCCATTGTCTCTGAAAGACAGCAGAAGAGAAATAAGAGGAACAGGAGAAGTAAAAACTATAGTTAAGTAGCTTTAGAGGGAACAAGATGCTTCACTAACCCCACTTGAGCAAGCTGCCAGATCCAGGTTTCTGGAAAGTAAGTCCTGATGGTCACGTCAAAAGAGGAAGTGTCACCTTCAGCCCTTTCTGCTACTGGAGGAGCCATTTCAGGTTTTGGAACGGCTGCAGGCGGACCAAAATAAATCACTGAAACAAAGACAAGCTAGGATTACAAAAGCCATTTGAGTTTTTCCACATTTATCAATTTTATATAAATCAGGTTTGTGCACACTGCAAGGAAAACAGTCTTTGCAATCAAAGATTCACACTTAAGAGTAATATACTATGATGGGATAATAGCGGTCCAGTTAAAGGGAGAACATGGGCTACAAATGCACCATAAGTACAGTAAATGGAGGTTTTCCTAAAGCACACATACAAGGTTTTATATGGCCAGGATGAAGAGTTCATTTTGGATTTCATTTAATAACTGAAAGCTCAAAGTAACCCATTGTAGCCATAATCAGTGCATTGTATTTTGGATGCACTTTAAGGGTCTGTTTAAACGACTCAGTTTCCAACTAAAAATAGTAGCGTGTAGAGATGTTCGGATCAGCTCTAACGTCACCCGAATATAGTAAAAAAAATCCACCCGATTGTCGCACTACAATTACTCAGATTTAAGTGCAGTGTAGAGTAACTGCAGTGGGCTACTTTCAAAGAAAATCTGTTTAAAGTAAAAGTGATTTGGCAAAATTACATTTCCTTAATAGCGTAAACAGGCTTTACTCGCTTCAAACTTAACTGTCACAGTTTCCGTTTCTTTCCGAACACACGAGAAGGTAAATAAGTTCAGCCTGAGCAAAGGCTGTATTAGTTTGTCTTCACAAACTAGCACTTCACAGCTGTCATACATTACATACTTGTAGGGTTTTTCCTTTGTTTTACATAACCACTAGGAGGTGCTCTGGGCAGGTTTTGCTTTATTTTCCCTTTAGAGATAGGTCTATACGTTGTTGTAAACGGGTGTTTTACCATGAAATGAGAGTTACGAGTCTTTATTAAAATCACCACATTAATGACTTCTCTCATCCACCAGCAAGCCACCTGAAGTTCATTGGAACGTTATTTTTATTACTTGGCCTGAGGATTATATGTAGTGTCCCCAGATATAACTGCAATCTGCGCATCACTAGCGTTTCTTTATAAAGGTGACATCGTCAACTACTGGCCTGGCATGCAGAATCGTTTTTAATTGTTTTCATGGATCCGTGTGAACGGGGATCTTTGACAACGTTGATGTCTATACGAAAGAGGCAAAATAAACATTTTCCGTGATGATTTTTTCCAAAATGAACCAGGTAAAAAAAAAAAAACACATCTAGGCATTAGTTGTGCCTGTATATACACAATGTAAAGAGTCATGCTAAACTTCACACTCCATAACAGACAGCCCTATATTGACAGTTACAGAGCAATCCTTTACAAACCATGTCATGCAGGTACTCCTTGTTTTTCCAAGTAATACAAATTTCTAGATCAAGAACCTAACAGACATACCGTCACGGAAGCTGCGATAGTAGTTCAGGTCTCTGTACTTCAGGCACTGAGGTTCTCGGACAGGCAGATTTGTTGCAATCTTCAACCCCACACTCTGTCAGAGCAACAGAGACAACAAAGTCACATTCGAAATGGAGTTGATGAATTTATGTAGCTTGTGTAGTTGACTTCTAATCATTGATTAGCATATTCTGTCTTAATCTATAAATCGTGTTCCGGGATTTATGTAAATTTTAGGTTTAGCGATGTCACTAAGGAAACTCGTGTAGTCCCGGCTAGCAGCCGCTTGTTGTATTCCTTAAAAAGCTATTTTTCATATAAAACATCTCCCTTTGCTTAGTTTGAGCGTTGTAACTTTGCAGATGTTGTTTATGCTCAAACAGCAACATTACACTAACTAAAGTTAGAAAAGTCAAATCATAATTACCTCTTTAAGGACGCTTTCATTTCACATATAAGACATGTGCACATCAATTAGGAGACAGAACGCAGGTTAATGCCTTTACATAATGGGCAAAATCAGTTGAGCCCGTCAATTGGTTTATACTTAACAGAGGTGGGGGACTCGAGTCACATGATTTGAGACTTGCTCTGCCAAGAGTCAAACTGTCCAACTAAATGAAACACTGATCACCATAATGAGCACCACAAACATTTTCAATAAAGTCTGTTTGGTTTGTAATTAAATGTAACATTTAATTTAATATTCAACAATAATATAGATCTGCCTGCATTAGCACTATTATACAAGATGACATCACGGTTTACTCCAGAGCGGCTATATGGCTATATACTTTAAGCATTTTCCTCTCATCTCTGTAAAGCTGCTTTGAAAGAATCTGTATTGTAAAAAGCTCTATATAAATAAATGTGACTTAGGCCCCCGTTTACACATACATGGTTATTTTGAAAAAAAGACATTTCCCTTCGTTTGTGCCCCTCGTTTACATGCAAACGGAGAATTCGCCTCTGAAAACGATTCTTTCTAAAAACTCCGGCCAGAGTGGAGATTTTGGAAAACTCTGTTCGCACGTTTGCATGTAAACTGAGAAAAACTGAGTTTTAGGCAGTCGACGTCACAGTATGCGACAGAACTTGCACTGCGTCAAAGGTGTGACCTATATTTTCGGGATTCTGATTGGCTAACATGGGCTTGAGCTTCTCGTTACACTGCCACCAACAGGTTTGGCATGCTCTTGACGGCATATACACAGGTTTGTGTAAACGAACACTTTTCTGAAAACGGAGAGGGTGAAATGTCCGTTTATGAAAATAACCGGCCACGTGTAAACGTAGCCTTAAGGTCCCATATTGTACATCTTTCTGAAGTTTTATTTTAGGTTTTGATGTCCATATATATATATATATTCTTAAGGACATCAAAACCATATATATATATATATATATATATATATATATATATATATATATATATATATATATATATATATATATATATATATATATATATATGTTGTACAAGTACAAAAAAACTATATTTTACAGCTTTCTCAGGAGCTCTGCCAAAATCAGGTCGGTTTTTGCCTTTCGACTTAACATTCATGAGCCTCTCTTCTGATTGGCCTCTTGTTTTCTGAGTGAACTAATCCTTATCTTCATGTGTCCAAGATTTCCAAGATTAACAAAAGTCTTATTAGTTTAGAATGACATGAGGGTAAGTAAATTATGATAGAAAATTCATTTTGGGGTAAATTAATAACCCCTTAAAAATGTTTTGACTGATTTAGCATTTTGTTCGTTAAGGTCACAAAAGGCAATATTTTAATGTAGGATTTCTAAATATTTTATTTATAATTAGCCTATTGGTTAAACAGCCTTTACAAGTTTGCTGTACCTAACAGCCAATTAAGCATTGTCAATTGACTTTAGCTCTATTTTCTAATTTTCTGGTTAATTGTACATGAACATCCCTTCTGTTTCTGTAGGGGTTTACGGTTATTTAAATGTACAAAATTACAAATATGAATAACATTGCACTGTTTTAGCATTGCAGTTTGAATAAAATGCTGTGCTTTAAACTTGACTGGGTTTGGTGTTAAATTGACTTGTACGAGCAACAGTAGCTACAATTTTCAAATTTACAGATTTAACATGATAGCCTACATAGAGGTTTTGACTCCGAGTGTAACATACTTGTCGGCGCCGATAGCATTGTGGGTAAGTGCGTCGCCATGTAGCGCTGTTGTGCTTTGGGAGACCCGAGTTCGAGTCCTGGCTCATGGACTCTTACCGATCCCGCCCCCCTCTCTCTCTCCCACCTTACTTCCTGTCTAGCTACGTTCCTATCCTAATAAAACGCCAATACTAAATCTTTAGAATGTAACATACTTGTTCTGATAAATTGTTTTAAAATTCAACTGCTAACAAGTTAAATATGGTCGGAAAAATCTGTAGGGAAGCCTGGAAATTTGAGTCTGGAAAAGTATGGAATTTTGAAATGAAAATTGTGTAGGAACCCTGAAAGAGGCACAGCTACTTTATGCAGGCTGTGTGCAAATGTCTGTGGATCGACTGTTTTTAAACTTATATGGTAGTTTCATAGTCCCTAGACCTCTGTAATGAAAAAAGCCAGGAAATTTCAATTTTGAAAATATGGGACCTTTAAGAGAGATGAAATGTCTCTTCAGTTGATTTCATCGAAAGCTGTGGCTGGAAGTCAGTTGTAGTTCATGTTTCTTTCCTTAGTCAAGGCCAATTTAAACTCTACTTTTTTTCTGTTTGGTAATGTAACTTGACCCTTAGCAGGATTTGATTGCTTGAGGTGAGCCACTGACTAAAGTTGCAGTGCAGACAAACCAAGCAAGTCGTGACTTGAACACGTGTGACTTTCTCCCACCTCTGATGCTTAACAGTTTATAACCTTACTCCGATAAAGGAAAACAGGTTAACGAGTTTACATGATCACAGACAAACACGCTTGACTGACATGATTACAAATAATTTTTTACCTTGAAGATTTCGTAGGCATGGTCTGTAGGAACAGCTCGACGGGGCCGAACGTTCAGACACTCCTGTTCATCCTCAACTTCATATGGATAACGATCTGATAATGATCCTACCAGTAGCAAGTTGAATACCTGAGAACATTTTGCCAGTGGGGGGAAATAAGACATATCAAAAATGCCTGGAGTAGCTGTTTGAAGACCTCCACCTTCTGGCTTTTTCCCTTTAAAAAGTCACTGTTAGTGCTAATCTAGATAAATTACAAACTAAAAGTTAAGGCCAAAGGGTCTTAGGATAAGAGGATTAAAACGTAAAGCCCATGAACAAGACCAAAGTGTAGTCCTGCCATGGATTCAAATCCACATCGTAACCCTCTGGTGCTCTTCGTCATTTTTTGACTGAATTTTTACGTTCTGTTTTTTTCTAATTGAATTCATCCGAATGGTACGAAACTTGGTAAACTTGGTACTTTCTATGTGAAAAAAAACATAGGAAAAGGTTAAATTCACACTTGTGCTCCTTGATCAAATGACTGCATTGGAAATGAATGGGAGACAAATTTAATCTACTGAAAACCTTTAGTACTGCGATCTTACGGAAAGCAAATTTTGAGCTAAAGCCCAAATTTGGAACACAACTAGGTTAGATTTATGGCTTTTACTTTCTTGCAGTTTTATAATAAAACATGTTTTTGAAAATATACATTTAATTTTGATAAACATAATTTTATAACAAACAAAATTCTGTAACTATTTAAGTTCACTTTAAGTATCATCTTTAAAAAGAGTGTGTTCTAAAGCATTCAAGATGTACAACAGTTCAAGCTAAAATTTAATTCAGGTCTATGGTCAAATTCATTTTTGACTGACACACGAAGAGCACCAAAGTTCAGACAGATAATCTGATCAGTGGCACATGGATACCATTTCCGCACTCAGACGTCTTCCTGGCTCCATGATCCGGATGCTCTGATCTATAGCACTGATGCCACACAGAGATCCTGCTTCAGCAGAGACAGTCAGAACGTTTTCCTCAGCAGGAACGGCCGTAGCAGGAGAGAACTGTAGAGACACCTGGAACAAGGACAAACACACTGTAGGACACATCATCATTCCCCACTTGAAGCCAAAAGATTCTAGTGCACATCATACTTGGTTTTGGAAACACATTTCTGTGTCAAATGACGCACTAGCAGCAACTACATTCTCACTGGGCAGAATGCAGAAGGCCAGAATCCGCACTACTGGAGCCATATCGACACAGACAAACAGCCTGAACGAAACCGTACCGCTTGTGACCGTATCAAAAGCTCTCACTTTAACCCTATGAAATCCATGGTGGGCGATCACTCCTTTGGACATGACCTGACAAGACGGAAATGGTACATAAAAGATGGCAGACAAACAGACCAGCACAGCAATCAAAACAGCAAAGATGACCACAAAAGCACTGTCCACTCACCATGTAGATGATGTCAGTGTTGTAGTCGCCAGTCTCTCCAACAAAAGAATACTTGACTGTCACTGGTAACGCAACACCACATTTTAATGGCTGCTTGAGCTTCACTATAGTCAGTTCACTAAAGATTGGGCTGTAGGGAGTAGCAGGTTGGAGAACCTGAACAACCCTTGTATCTGCAGTGAAGTATGGCGATTTGTAACCATAAACTACTTCTAGAGTCACACTTGCCTGGGGAACAATGAATGGAATTAGTTTACTGTGACAAGTTTTCATTTAAAATAACGATAACAAAATCAAGTCGTACCACTAGACTAAGCCCAGCTTTAGGAAGACTAGAAGTGCAGAGGGAGAATGAGGCCAGTCCGTTCTGGTTTGTGGTCAGATTCAGCAGAAGTTTGTTGGGCCAGCTGGAACTATCCAGGAGATACACCACTTTGCTCACTATTGGGGTCCCATCGAAATGAGTCACAGATATCTGTTGGGAAAGAAAGTTTAGGAAACATTACCAAAGCAAAGGCTTCTGTAACGAATAATTAACTTTTACTTGCCTTTCCGTTAATCGTTGATCCGGGCTCAAAGAAACCTGGGAGTTCCACAAACGTGACTTCGCCGACTTCAAACGTAATGGGCACCGTTGCAGATTTTGACATTAGTATGTCTAAATGTTTTTTTTTTAAATAAAAAAAGCACACCAAATAAACATCAACCTCCAAGCATGTGCCATTGGTTGAGATCAGCCAATAGCTCACCTGTTCCCTCCTCTGTGACGTTCACGTTAACAAGAAATATGTCTTGCAGATTATTCTCAAATCTAGTGTTGAAAAACACTGATGTATCGACGGTAAGGGAGGCACAGCCTGTGTCATTCATCTGGTAGCAACACAGATGGTCATGTTGAAGTCAACCACATGCAGAAGAGAAAACTTGCACTGTATATCGGTCACAGACCTGCACGATTTGATTCAGGCACAGACGGGTCACTTCAGGAACCACAGCATATGGAAACGGCTCACGGCACACTTCCACCAAGGCTTGGCCAGGCACAGGTTGGCCATATGTGTATCTGGGAAATGTTGTAAGGAAAGAGATCATGTGACCAACCACAAGACAATGCAGCAATCAAGAAAATAAAAGCTTCACACACTTGCCACAAACTTCAACTTCCAGTCCCTCATCTCCAACGCTGTACATCTGTGGTGTGTTTAAGGTCATGTCAAACTTTGGTAAAACTAAAAAATAAAAAAAGCTTTAAATTAGGGCCTCAGATCTACAGTTGTACTTTTGCACTCAAACATAATGACTCACCATATTTTTTCACCTCAAAAACCTGGGAGATTGTTCGATCACCAATAAAAGCCTTTAGTGTGTACATCCCTATCTGAGCCTCTGGGTTTAACTTGTGAGAAAGCTGCAATATCCACACCGTTGAGGAAACATTTGTCCACTGACCAATCCGGTTATTATTATTGTCCTATTAAAACAATGGGTCAGAAAAAAATAAAAAGCAAACCTAATGTTAAATTCAAAGAGATCACCCAGAAATAAAGCAGAATTACACAAGACTTGCACTGGAGCAAATACTCACCTCCACCACCACAAGACTGTACTGCAAAACACAAAGACAGGAATATTAGACAGTGACTCAAACAAGCAGACTTGAAAGTATCCCCAAAAGATTGTTTTCCAAGTCACTGTGTTAAAAGCATCAAATAGACATAGCAAAAAGTATTTCCAAAAAAATAAAATTAAATAAAATTTAAACAAGCTTTTAGGCTTAAACCGACATGAGGGTGAGTATGACAATTTATTTGGTAACCTATACTTTTAATAGGTTTACCATTTTAGAAATATGACTTTTTAAAATTAAATTATACTAATTAAGAAACTAAAACTGCCAGTAGGTGGCAGTGAATGTCTAAATGAGCAAGTCACTCATGCGATTAATTCAAATGGCTAATTCATTAAGGAATGCAGTAATTGCTTCTCTCTATGAACGGGCCATTGAATAGATTCCCCTGATTCGCGATAGTGTGAATTCCTTCAGAAACATGGCTGTGTTGCTCGGAGAAGCTATGACTTTTATAGGTAACAAAAACAGACAATAGCGTGTCTAAAATGCACTATATTGCCAAACGTTTTGGTATGTCGGCCTTTACATGCACTTTAATGGTATCCCATTCTTAATCCGTAGTTTAATATGGAGTTGGCCCACCCTTTGCTGCTATAACAGCTTCATCTTTTCTGGGAACGATTTCCACAAGGTTTAGGGAGTGTTTATTGGATTTTTTTTTACCTTTCTTCTTTGAAGCGCATTTGTGAGGTCAGGCATTGATGTTGGACGAGAAGGCCTGGCTCGCAGTCTTCGCTCCAATTCATCCCAAAGGTGTTCTATCGGGTTGAGGTCAGGACTCTGTGCAGGTGAGTCAAGTTCCTCCACACTAAAAGTTGCTCATCCATGTCTTTATGGACCTTGCTTTGTGCACAGTTGCGCAGTCGTGTTGGAACAGGAACATACCCAAACTGTTCCCACAAAGTTGGGAGCATGAAATTGTCCAAAATGTCTTTCTATGCTGGAGCATTAAGAGTTCTTTTCACTGGAACTAAGGGGGGTCAAGCCCAACCCCTGAAAAACAACCCCACATCATAATCCCCCAGTCAGGCAAGTACCGTTCTCCTGCCAACTGCCAAACCCAGACTCATCCATCGGATTGTCAGATAGAGAAGCGTGATTTGTCACTCCTGAGAACATGTCTTTCCACTGCTCTAGAGTCCAGTGGCGGCGCACTTTGCACCACTGCGTCCCACGCTTTGCATTGTACTTGATGTAAGGCTTGGATGCAGCTGCTCGGCCATGGACACCCATTCCATGAAGCTCTCTATGCACGGTTCTTGAGCTAATCCTAAGGCCACACGAAGTTTGGAGGTCTGTAGACTGTAGCTATTGACTCTACAGAAAGTTGGCGACTTCTGCGCACTGTGAGCCTCAGCATGCGCTGAACCCACTCTGGGATTTTACATGGCCTACCACTTTGTGGCTGAGTTGCTGTTGTTCCCAATTGCTTCCACTTTGTTATAATACCACTAACAGTATCACGGTACGACGCTTGAATTCACTGAGCTCCTGAGAGCGACCCATTCTTTCACAAATGCTTGTAGAAGCAGTCTTCATGCCTAGGTGCTTGATTTTATACAACTGTGGCCATGGAAGTGATTGGAACACCTGAATTCAATGACTTGGAGGGGTGTCCCAATACTTTTGGCAATATAGTGTATAACATTATTAACTTTTGTTTTACAAGTGTACAAATGTAAAATCAGCATCACTTTTACACTTGTGCATGCAAATCGGGACAAAAACAGCCCTTGTGTGAAATTGCTTAACTATCATATTATATAAGAGAAACTCATACAAGGACATTTTTGCCCAGATATCTTAATTCAACCCTCTAAAGTTTGTTGCCCTGCTTCATGTTCGTCACCAATCAACTGTATAAAATGTAAGAAACTACGCAGGTCTGTGACGGATGCGTTAATTTTAACGCGTTATTTTCCTTCACCCCATGACTGATTAATTAACACGTTGAATCAACAGCCCTAATAAATACACAAATAACCATTTTAGAGGGAAATATGCACAATTATGATGGACTGAACTTTGTGCATTTAAACATGACCTGCACTATTTTTCTATTTGTTTGCAGCAATATTGCTCAATGTCAAAAGAGATCAGGCCTCACCATTTGATCAAGAGGCACAAACTTGGTATCCATAGTAACAACTCTGAAATTCACTGCCAAAAAACAAAACAAAAATACATTACACTAGACACTTGAAAATGAACTTGTAACGCAACAGACTTTCCAAACTCCAAATAGTCATCCAAGTGTCATTTGTAGCTCACCCGTTTGTCCTGGGTTGTAGATGGGTTTGTCTGTTTGGATGAAGGTCAAAGGTAGGTAAGATCTGAACATGACTTTCCTCTCTTCTGTCATTTTGAAACCGCTCCCTTGAACTTCCACCTTTATCTTCTGCACTGAAACTCCATCTACTTGAGGAGCCTGTAGAGAAACATGTTAATGTACATCAAACTAGACAAAATGTACATGTGTAGAATGATAACAGACCTGGAAACTAAAGCAGCGGTAAATCTCTGCAGAAGCAGATTGCTGCTGCACAAGTAGAGTTGTCCCGTTTTTGTCATCGAACAGAGAAATGGTCATTGTGAGACTATCGTTGGGTTTCAGAAGAATTGCACACAATTTGGCGTCAGTGCCTGATTCAATCACTGCAGGGAACGTCACCATGAATAACCTGTAGAAACAGTCGGGTCAGAACATGTACTTGTGTAGGTGTATATTCACAGAGAGAGTGGGCGACATTGTCAAGAGTAAGAATAAAAGAACAGAATAAAAGAACAGACACTGCAAAAGTAGGCCCAGCTCCTGCTGAAATGCAAGGTGGGACATTATAAAAATTCCCTGTAAAAGATTTAACTATTTTATAACAAAAAGAGCAGGTCTTAAAAGAGACATTATAAACATAGGACTGGTTACTTGCCCTGCCAAAATTTCACTGGCCCCACTAAATATATAATTGTATTTCAATAAATAATGTTACATAAAAGACGCTTATGAACAAAGTACAAGCAATAGCACAAATACAATAGAACAAATATTTAAAAAAGAAAACAAATTATATCATAGGCTATCTTGGCCTAAATAAGCTGGTGTGTTCCAAAACAATGACAAAATTTGCATTTAGGAGATATGCATTCAAAACTTAGTCTCTCACTTCCGCTAAAATAGATCACGTATTATGATGTCACCGCGGTCTTCAGCTTTTCATCACATCTTCTGTCCAAACAAATGCTCTAGAATCTGAAGCATCCCACCCCCTATGATATAAATACCACCTGGCCAGAGCGACCGTGGCTGTACGTTCAGTAGTAAATGGATGCTCTGTGTCAGCTGCTCGTGCTCATCAGTTTCATCAGTTAACTGTTGGAGTTACTGGAGTAATATATACTCCAGGATATTGTTTATTTCGAGTCGGAGTGACTGTCAGGCATGTCCCCACCATCATACCGATCATACCGTTGTAATGTCACGGAGCAATTTGGGTTGGAGATGTATGTTCGGTTGCTCAAACGCTCGAGTTGTATTCCGTTTTCAGAATGAAATGGCTACAATTTATTCACACCTCTAACATTACTATTGAATCCAACGTATCAGCACATGGATTAGTTTCCATGGTGCTGTCAAGTATGACTCACTGTCTGTAATGTAAACTATACGGTATTGGCTTTTTGAAAAGGGGGAGGAGCCATTCAAGATGTCCCGTCAGCTTCCTGTTTCAGTGGAAATTACATCAACACATCATACACAGCTGCGCGTTTCAAGCAAGGGGTAATCCATCAGCCGGAAACTGAAGCTTCCCCGGGCGCCGCCATTGATTAGCAGACCATCACCTGCTGTTAGCCTTCCATTGACTCCCATTCATTTTGGCGTCACTTTGACAGCGAATAACTTTACATCTGAGGCGTTTAAAGACTCCATTTGTCCATTATTTATTTCTAAAGAAACACGAAAACGTATAAAAGGCACCATTACCTTGTATGTTACGTTATGGCCCCGTAGAAGCAGTTCTAGGCAATTGCAGGGGGGACATGGAGGCAAAATGACAAAATTATTAATCAGAATACTTAGCAAAAGTTTCTCCTGCTCCTAGCTCATGGACACCTCCTCACGCGCTCGGTCTCTGCAAGTTTCTAAAGGGAATGATTTAGATTTATCTTGGCACAGCTACTAGAAGACAGACGGGTTGCTCACGTCACATCTACATCGTCAAGCTCAGTTTGAGCCTGCGCAGTACGCTCTGCCATCAGGAAGTGAGTGCTTCTAATTGACTTCACTTTTCTCCGTTGAAGTCTCCATTTATTTTACTGTCTACGGTTTCAAGGCACTTCTGTGGGCCTTTAAATGGTGATAGCATAGTCTATGAACGGTACACCCCCCTAGGCTCACAGAAATGATTTGACCCAAGTCTTAAGCAACCACTGACCCATTCAAACCTGACAAGTGTTGATATTTTATGAATCTCACGCATATTAAACGAGTTAAACACATTTATGCATGTTGATTTTGCACACGCAAACACATTAAATGTGTTAGATACACGTATTGTACGTGTTAATAGTAATGGGAAATTTTTATTTTTTACAATCCATGTTGTAGGGAAGTAGCTATCGTGTTAAATCATTTAAATAATGCCTTCTGGATAATCATTTCTCTTTTACACATCAGGTGGGGTCACAAAACACAAATTCTCAAACCAGCTGTTCCGACCAAATGACTTTCAAAACTTCAAATGTGATCAATCACATGCTATTTCGATGCAGTTTCGATACAAGCATCAGTAGCCTATACAGTATGCGATACAATAGTAGGCCTACTTTGAAAACTGCGTCGGAGCCCCGGTCCATCACTAGTTACATCACATATTAAAATAAACGTGTTTTTGAACATTTTGGCCTTCCATAGTAGCCTAAACAACGCGCGTAGGCTACTGAATTGAGTTTATTTTGCGTCTCTTTGCACGAGAACGGTTGAAATCGTTTTAATGTTTATGAAGACCGCCTCGTGTTCTAATACTGCTCTTTAATTTCTAAATAAAAAGCGGATGTTTTATACCAAGCGGTCGAAAACCAATTTAGACTATTAATAAACTCAATAGTATACTTACGGTCCTGTCTTTCCATCAACAGCAAAAAGAAAAAGACCGAAAAAGAGCCCTGCCCAAACACAAATCTCCTTTACAGCCATGAAGAACAATCATCGAAGTCCAAACGTCAAATAAGAATTGCTTTTAGAAACCCTGCAGAACTTCTGCAACGATCTACCATATTTAC
Source organism: Leuciscus leuciscus (assembly GCF_965113295.1). Lineage (NCBI taxonomy): Eukaryota > Metazoa > Chordata > Actinopteri > Cypriniformes > Leuciscidae > Leuciscus > Leuciscus leuciscus. The sequence continues at coordinate 30,496,580 of NC_138725.1, read as the reverse complement.
TGCTCGAATCAGTCTCAGTGTAGCCGGGCGATAAGCCTATGTAAACGCTCGTTGATTAATCTCCCACGGTCCCACCTGAAATTAATTTTATAATCTTATTACTCCTAGCATCTTTAAAACAGAACACATAAAGATATCACTGGAATCACTTCCAGAGCGATTTTACTCAGCTGAGTAACACGTTTCCATTCACTTTTTGCACTGTTTTAACCCTCTACTGCATGAATTTTGATGACACATGATAAAAATTATTTCACATCATTTCCTGGCTCATTTGGGAACATTTTATTGATTTATTGAAAAATGTCCCTCCCCCAACCCCCCCACCCCAAAATATTTTTTTGTTGCCTGAGGGCAACGTTATGCAACAATGGTAAAGAATCATAGAGAAAATGATCATTATACAATTCTCAGAGAGCAATACAAAAATAAAAAAAATAATAAAAAAATGTCAAGAAATCATTTAAGTAAAAAGGGAAAAACACTTGAAACACATCAATATACTTGATTTGATACAGACATAGGTTTGTATCATGTAGTGCGTCATGTCATATCATGTACTTCATGTATCCTAATCAACCCCATATACACTACTGTATAATGACAAAAGTATTGGGACCCCTCCAAATCATTGAATTCAGGTGTTCCAATCACTTCCATGGCCACAGTTGTTTAAAATCAAGAACCTAGGCATACAGATGCTTCAACAAACACTCTCAGGAGCTCAGTGAATTCAAGCGCGGTGATAGGTTGCCACCTGTGCAATAAGTCCATTCGTGATATTTCCTCACTACAAAATATTCCACGGTCAACTGTTAGTGGTATTATAACAAAGTGGAAGCAATTGGGAACAACAGCAACTAGGCCACAGAGTGGGGTCAGTACATGCTGAGGCGCACAGAAGTCGCCAACTTTCTGCAGAGTCAATGGCTACAGACCTCCAAACTTTGTAGAGAGCTTCATGGAATGGGTTTCCATGGCTGAACAGCTGCTTCCAAGCCTTATCACCAAGTGCAATGCAAAGTGTGGGATGCAGTGGTGTAAAGCACGCCGCCACTGGACTCTGGAGTGACCAATCACGCTTCTCTGACTGGCAATCCAATGGACGAGTCTGGGTTTGGCAGGAAAACGGTACTTGCCTGACTGCATTGTGCCAAGTGTAAAGTTTTGTAGAGGGGGGATTAATGGTGTGGGGTTGTTTGGTGGAGGGGGGATTATGGTGTGGGGTTGTTTGGTGGAGGGGGGATTATGGTGTGGGGTTGTTTTTCAGGGGTTGGGCTTTGCCCCTTAGGTCCAGTGAAAGGAACTCCTAATGCTTTAGCATACCAAGACAATTTGGACAATTTCATGCTCCCAACTTTGTGGGAACAGTTTGTAGATGGCCCCTTTCTGTTCTAACATGACTGTGGATGCTGCACATTAGTGTCACTTTGGTGACTTTGGGTGTTCCTGTGCACCCAGGAACCCTACATCTTCCCTACTTGTAACACATTATTTGCCATTGTGAGGTATTGTCCAAGACATCCTTGAAAAGTACCCCTTATCGCATAACGTTGCCCTGAGGCAACAAAAAGAAAAACTGAATTTGTGAACATGCAAAATAAAAAGAAATTCACAAAACCTGCCAAAAGGCTTCTCTACACCTTCATACACACACACATATTTTTTATGTACAGTTCATGTCATTTTAAATATGATTACTAAAGCAAATAATCTTGCTTTCATCTCACACCATGTGCTCCTGTGACCATGTGTCAGAAAAGGACGTCCCGCCTTCAAATGGTGCTTGATAGTGACTCCCAAACCTTATTGGACTGTTCTTTGATACTTTTTCAAACATTCTAATTGGTTGCAATCATTTAAAGAAAAATGTACTGAACACAGGGCTTAAGAAAACTTTCCGTTGCCTGGGGGCAACGCTATGCAGTAGAGGGTTAAAGATCGCTGTCTCCAGCCGTATGATCATAAAAAAAATTAAAAAAAAATCATTTTTTTCTTTTTCTCAGAGACATGTGGTGATGGACATTTCATTTATGTTGGCCTATTTAAACTTTCTTTTTTTTTTTACATGTAGCTGGCCTATTTCCCGTCTTAACAATTCTAAAATTTGTTTAGAGCTTTTTGGGTTCAACCCACTTTATTTTCCTAATTTGATATGAGATTAAATTATATATAATAATAAATTGCATTTATACTATTATTTTATTAACGAGAGTCATGTTTGTCATTTTCATTTGTCAAGTAGCCAGCTTCATACCATGAAATCATGATTTTATTACATTAATTTTGATTTATTCAGATACAGGAGTACATTGTGTATCTTTACCTTTGTTTTGGTCAGTACTGACTCCAAAAGCCTTCCTATGTTTGACAGATCCTCCATTTTGAACAATTAGTTTTTATTACAGGACACTGAAGACAGCATAAAAGGTTGGTATTTTACACACATGGCTTTACACACTACATGCAGAATCTGTAAATCAAACTTCACTTACACATGCATACATGAGCAGGATGACGACAACTTTTTTTCTCTAGAGCTGCATGCTTTATAGCTAAATTAAACTCGATGAACTCTATTGAACTGAATTGATCTGAATAATGACACTATTGTCTTTTTTAAGTTAAAAGTTTATTTTATTTTCTCTGCTTTACAGCAGCATTTTATTCAGTTTGAATCAATGAATCAGTAAAGCTGCTTTGCATTAAATATGTAGGCTATAGGCCTATTGTATAAAGCGCTATAGAAATAAAGCAGACTTTATTTCATTTAGTTGTGCAATTGCCTTGTACTTTGCGATGTTTTAAAACTGTGACTTTGTTAGTTGTTGTCCTTTATTGTACACATCACTGACTGTAACAACTGAAATAAACTTGTATAAATATATTGTTATTTTGATAAATGCACTACCATTCAAACGTTTGTGATAGGATTCTTAATTATGTGCGTTTACTTGATCAAAAATAGATAAAACACCTGAAAATCTGTTGAAATGAATGATTTAAGATTACTGATTTTAACTGAATTCAACTTTCATCATATATATATATATATATATATATATATATATATATATATATATATATATATGATGAAAGTCCTTTTCCACCTTAATGTAAATGCACTCAAAAAATAATTCACTACCCTCATTCTTCAGCACAAACCACAACATTCAATTACAGAAACTCCTCTAAATGTCCAACTGAACATTAAACATTAACATAAACTACCAACATCTTTCCCTTTACTGAAAAACACATAAAATAACACTTAAAGGGATATTTCACCGCTGGAAAGATGAATGTGTATTTGTGTATTTAAATTGGGTCATTTATGTAGTAGAAATGTGACATTACTTTAGAAGTTGGTGCCTTCTAGACTGAGAAAAGCCAGAAAATATATTTTTGGCTCATGTGGATGAAAGACAACAACTCCCAGAATGCACTTGCTTCGCTGCCCTACGAGGCCACTCCCAAGCCACGCCTACCGGTTACAGAGGGCAGTATCGGAATAAATAATACAACTAGGCTACTAGTTGACTCGAAACTGAAAAGACGGCGTTTTATCGTTTTACCCCCTATGGATGGGTTGAAAACATGCGGAACTATCTCCTACTACTGGCTGTAGTCTGTAGCCTATGGCCAAAAAAGCCTCCGATGACGCTAAATGACGATTTTTGCGTCATCTGAGTTGGCACACAATACAGAAATCTCTCGTCTCAGGGGGACATGAGGGAGGGAAGCACGGTCATTCCAAAATACTACCGGGTTTCTACTGATACAAAGCTTAATGCTAATCGGTGAACAGTGTTATCCCTTTAATCCCTAAATTTCCTCTCCTAATGAAGTCCTTCGCAAAGCATGCTGGGAGCTACAGATCCACAGCCCATTGGCCCGTTTCAGAAAGGAGGTTAAGTGAAAACTCGGAGTATTTTAACCCTGAAATGAGGGAAACTCTGGGTTTTCCGTTTCAGAATGGGAGGAATGTCGACCTGCGTAGGCCGTTCGCCGGAAGCTAGTTATTTTAGTCGATAAAGTTTTAAACATGTATATTTTTCATACACAAACGCATGGCTTCACTTCAGAAGGCCTTTATTAACCTCCTGGAGCTGTATGGATTGCTTTTATGATGGATGGATTTTGGCTTCTAAATTTCGTCCTACATTTACTGCGATTATAAAGCTTCGAAGACCGAGGACTGCGCAGACCGATCGGCGGCTGACTTGAAGCAGTGCATGCCGGTTGTAAATTTTGTCCGACTTGAGAGAGCGCCGACGCTCAAACTATTTAACATGCAATTGTCTGAACAAATAAAATAAAACAAAACACTGCATCAACTTTGACAACACCATGATTAATTATTTTTTAAAAGTGTTTCATCCTGAAAAGTAGTGTTTTTGGAGATAAAAGGTTTCCACCCGACAGTGACGGTATTACTAATTAGACGGTATGTTCTAATTAGTTGAGATTTTGCCATTTTCACTTTCAGTAAAAGCTTGCATCAAACCGAGTTAGGATACTGTGTTAGACTTTGTTGAATTGAGACAACTTTCAATTTAATACCAGCCAAAACTAAAGCCTATAGCCTACTCTCCTCCGGGATAGAGGTATCATCAAATCGTGACTCCCACAGCTCAGAAAATCCAGTCAAACGCTCAGTCTCGCTGGCCATCACTGCCCTTTTGAAACATGTACAGTGAAACAACATACACTACCGTTCAAACTTTTAGGGTCAGCAAGACTTTTAAAAAGAAATTAGGTAACTCGTATTCAGAAAGGATACATTAAATTGATCAAAAGTGACAGTAAAGACATTTGTTACAAAAGATTTCCATTTCAAACAAATGCAGTTCTTTAGAACTTTCTCCTCAAAGAATTTTGAAAAATGTATCGTGTGATAGAGGTTTTAACTGACTAAACCTTTTCAGTAAAATATGATAAAAACAATTCACAGTCGGCATCACTTTCAACTGGATTTTCCAGCAGATCAACAGTCTTAAAAATCTTGGGTTGTGGTGATGGGCAGAGACTCGCTCTGAAAAATATTTTGTTCTCACATCCTTAACCATTCCGTTATACTCAAATAGCAGCTCCTTCATGCTAATATAATGTATTTTGAGTCCGGATTTTTTCCAACTGCGTTGTGCGTTCAGCCTTCCTACATTCCCTTTTCAAGCAGTGAGTACTGTTATTGAGTCAAGGCTGTATTATTTCTCTGGACTTAGACTTACCTTAAAGGGTACTGAAAATTGATGAGGACAAACAGATTGCATTGAAACTAACAAGCAGACTGTTAGTATTAGAGTGTTTAGACAAGCAAGGGCTTTGACGGTCAAACATTGTGCAGAATTGAGACACTATGCTCATTAAAGATGCGAGAATATATAGTATGTCGTGGGATGAGACCTTATTAATAGCTGGTGAATCACAATGAAACTATACATTTTATGATCAGATACAGTCATATCCAATAATTCCACAGTGGACTCTCACACCTTAAGTAAAAACAAGGTCCAAAGTGTGACCGCGATTATGTGTGTGTCTCCATACATCTAGTTTGAAGTTAAAAGAATTCGTGATATTTACAAACTCAGAGGCACAACTATTGGTGGAGTCAGTCATATGGATATTAAAAATCACCACAAAGAACAACTTCGTCAGTTTAAAACAAGAGTAGATAATTCTGGAAGTTCTGCTCAAAGAACGTCAAACTCTTGTTTAAAGTAGATTTATTAGAATTTTTTTTTTTTTTTAAAGGTGGAAGATGTTAACAAGAAGTTTAATTCCTTGAAAGAGGCAGAAGCAAGGGATTGGAAAGAGGATGTCAGGCCTGTCGTCAGAAAAGTGGCCAAAGTAGTTCAGTGGGCTGGTGGATGACTGCGAATTGGGGCGCGGAGAGAAAATAACAACCTGCACTGACTTGCAGGGCTTCTGGGACATGGTGTACTTTCAGGTGGGTTGATGTTCCCTTTTAAAAATGCTCAAATGACGTCCAACCCGTTTACATTTTTTTTGTTTTTTTAAAAGGTGGAAGATGTTAACAAGAAGTTTAATTCCTTGAAAGAAGCAGAAGCAAGGGATTGGATAAAGGAAGTCAGGCCTGTCGTCAGAAAAAGAGTGGCCAAAGTAAACCACATGATCAGCACCATCCTTTAATAATCTTGCATTTCAAATGTGAAGCGTGTAATTCTCATATCCCATCCTTTTCTGCTACAGAAGCCTCCTGCCGTAGGAGGGAAGGCCGGAGCAGGTGCAGGTGCCAGCACTGCAGTGAAGAGTCGACTGGCTGCTGTGAAGGCTGCCATGAGGGCCAAGCAGGCTGAACAGAAAGCTTCTGAGACGTCACACAACATCCAGGACGATGCGGATCCTGTTCCTGCGGCCCCTGCCGCCACACAGACTGTGGTGTTCCATGGAGGCTTCTTTCAGGTGGAAAGCCCAGTGAAACCATTACTCTGAACTTTACTTGTCCCTAGTAAGCATGAGTTGTTGTTTTTTTGTTACAAGCTCCACCTGTACCTCACACATCCAACCAGAGATCAGTAATGCAGCAGAAAAAGTCCAGTAGACCAATCACGAGACTTTCCCATCCAGTCCGAGCATCTCGCGGATTCTTCAGAACCTCAGCTTGAGGAATGCATTCCAGAGTCTATGCTCAGTCCTTCCTCCCAAGAGGAACCACAAGAGGACATGGTCTCTGAAGCGAGTTTGCCACCTTCCAGGTGAAAAGCCGATCAAACTAAGAATGAAATGATATTATCTTCAGTTAGCTTGAGTTAAAAAGAAATAAATTAAATAGACTCCACTTGGGATAGTATAAGCTTGTGAAATTGAAAATGGTGACAAGACTCAAGGTTTTGTCATGCGACTCCATTACCCCTCATGTGATTTTTTTCCATGTACTCCATAGTACTTGTCATGTCCTTATTGGTTCATTGTTTTGTTTACATGTGTCCCTTTTGTGATTAGTCCTTGTGTATTTCAGCCCTCACGTTTGCCCGGTTATTTTGTTGGGTATTCTGTAACATAGCTGATGTCGAGCAGACGAAGACAATGACGTAGCGAACCCAAGTGCAGATTATTTGTGAAAATCCAAAATCCAAGAACATGAAAGACTACGAACAAAATCCAATGTGTGAAAAAAAAATAAAAAAAATAACGGGAATAAAACGTATTAACAAAGACCTGGCACATGAGACAACTTTGTTATACGTTTTATTCCCGTTAAGGATTTTTCACAGTCTGTTTCATGTTCTTGGATTTACAAATAATCTGCACTTGGGTTCGCTACGTCATTGTCTTCGTCTGCTCGACATCAGCTATGTTACAGAATACCCAACAAAATAACCGGGCAAACAAGAGGGCTGAAATACACAAGGACTAGTAACAAAGAACACCTGTGAACAATGAACCAATCAGGGTATGACACAAATACTAAGGAGCACATGAAAAGATCACATGAGGAGTAAGGAGTCACATGACAATGGGAAAGCTTCAAAAAGGAATTCAAAACTAGACATGACTAAAAGGCAACAAAAACAGTGTTCCTGTTTTGAACTTTTTAATTCAAAGAATCCAAAATAAAAGGCTTCATAATTTCCACAAAATATTAAGCAGCACAACTGTATTTAACAGTGATAAGAAATGTTTTGAGCACCAAATCAGTATAGACCTTATTCAGAGCAGCGTCATTACAGGTATGAAAGTGAGGCTGTGAGGGATAGACTTGCCATGTTTCCAATGGCATCCGCTGTAAAAAGCTGTATAAAGCTCTTAGATTACTTACAATTCTCCACAGCTTATATTGTCGGGAGTTTGTCAACTGAAATTTCTTGGTAAGATATTTTTCCAGTGTTTCATGAACAGAAAAATCCAAAAACATTAAATAACAGTAGGCTACAGCCCATTGAAGAGATGCATGCCTGTCCCTCACAGCCTCGCTTTCATTCCCATTAAAAAATAATAATAATCAAAGATGACGCTGCTGTGAATAAGGTCTATATTACAATGATTCCTGAAGGACCATTCTGAAGATTTATACCAATTGATTTTTATTGTATTTTTGTATAAACGCAGCCTGGGCGAACATGAGACTTTAAAATTATTATGACGGTCAAACTTTGGAGCAAATATGAAAATGTTAACATTGGCAACTATATCCTCCACGTTCCTAAATTTAAGTGAGTGGTTTTACCTGTAGCTGCTCTGGTTTTGATGGAAGTCAGAGCTTTGCAGTTGTTCTTGGCTGGAGCTCTGGTGGTCGATACAGCCTCAACTGTACAAACACAATAACAGTGTTTAATAACAGCATGAATGCATCACAGTTCGCTTCAAGACAAACAGTAGTGAAACAGTTTGATCAATGATTCACATTTGGTAATATGAAAACCAGAGAAGTTAAACAAGCAGGTTTCGTTGGAACAGTATATCCTTCAACTACAGGCTGTAATAACAACAACAGAAGTAGCCTATACATAAATTAAAAACAATTACACATTTCAAATTTACATTTCAAACTGTGACTACAGAAATCCAAAGGTAAAAGTTGCAGCACATACTTACTGCAATTAGACCTATATGTATAGATTTATTTAAACAAAGGCAAGGGAACAAAACTTCCATGCAAAAACGTGGAGTCTAAAACTATACGATATTAACCATTAACGGTCTTTGTTTTGGCTGCTTGGTCTTGGGTAGCCATAATGCTTGACCTTGTTTTATATGGTCTGTGCTGGACGCATCCATTGAGAGCTCGATCTCCGGCCCCGCAGGTTTGAGGGGCCCCTGCTGACCAAGCACATAAATCAGTGGATGACCGCTGTTACAGCAGCGCTGTTGAACTTACATTTAAACATGGTTTCCGTGACCAAAATTACAATTCTGCAAACATTGTTCGGTGATCAATGTTTATATGTGAATAAGTCTAAATTAAATCTGCTCATTTAAAGCAATTGTGTCTCGAATTAAACTGACGCTTCCAAACGTTCATTAAGAATCATAAATCGAGCAGTTATGGTGACTAGACTTTCAGTGGAGGGATAGAAATCTCCCAGATTTCATTCAAATAGGTCGTCCCGAAAATGCACGAAAGTCATATGGGTTTGTAACGACATGAGGTTTGAGTAAAGTATGGCATTTTCATCTTTGGGTGAACTAACACGAACCAAATCGGCGTGCGCGCTTTGGCGCTGCCGCTGAGTCTGAGACGGACGCGGTGCTTGTTATACGACTGGGCAGTTTTTTCCCCATCAAAACAACGTTTCATTTAGGTTTCATTTAAATACACGTAATAGCAAAAAATATATAAAAATAATCATATTCATAAAATACACATGTGTATGGAAGCGGAATTTAGAACCAATTTGACTGTTTTAGTCACGTCAGAAATAGGCTACATCGTGTAGGCTAGGCAAACGTTAGATAGTTTACTTTCACTTTTTCTTCTCCCAGTTTACCGGCCACTTTCATGTCTTTCGGGAGAAGTGGATGAATTTGCGCGCTGTAAATCCGACAACTCTGATTCTCTGCGCTGAAGAGCAAACTACGGCGGCGCCCATCACCCATTATCATCTAACGCGATCATTATAAAAGTGTTTAAAAGACAAAATACAATCACGAACACATATTTGAGAATCGGAATATCAGATTTCACAATAAGACGACAGTCAAGCTAAAACCAAGAGGTTTACTTTCTCATAGCGAAATGAACGGTGCAATTTTGAATATTGGACAAAATTAAGATTGATGAATCCAAAACCAAGAAGATTTAGATTTTAAAGCGTAAGGGAACAAGTATAGGGCCTACCAAAGTGTAGAACATTTTTGTTATGCAGTTTAAAGTAAAAAAAAATTCACTTTCTATTTCTATTCAATATTACTGTAGTGCAATTCGGCGTAAAATGTGTGGGGGCCAGAGATCCTTACTTTACTTGGGGCCCCCAAAAAGGTAAACCCGCCCCTGGGTGAACATCTACCTGGCAGGTAGGCTATGGCAGGCACGTAGTCCACAGGAAACTGGTGAAGCACGGTAATAGTTGCACAGGTGAGTAAAACATGTAGGAATGAATAATAACACTGATAGAATTGCAATAAACAAGAAGACTTGGAAGGAGATCAACGGAGATAAGTTTAAACTCACTTGCAAAACAATGGCAGGAGCAGTTTGAGCGATCAGAAAGTGAAAACGTGAGTGTCCTTATGTAGCAGAGGTGCTGGCCGGGTGAGACAATGAGCAGGTGTGTGTGATTAATCAGGGGAGGGGGAACACTGTGTGCGCGTGTGTGTGTGCGCGGAGAGTCCGCGACAACTTCTAAAGCAGGGATGTCCAAAGTCGGTCCTGAAGGGCCACGTACTGTCCTGCAAAGTTTAGCCCCAACTTGCCTAAACATACATGCCTGGAAGTTTCTAGTATGCCTAGTGAGACATTGATTAGCTGGTTCAGGTGTGTTTAATTGAGGTTGGAGCTAAACTTTGCAGGACAATGGCCAGTGCCGTCGCAGGTGGGGTGCGAGGCCCTGTGCGAACTTGAAATGCGAGGCCCTAGTCACACGGACGTAGCTGTTCTAATTCTTTTGCACGCATAATCTTGCTGCAATACGTTTTTATCAAGTAGAATAATACAGCATAATCATGCACATAGTCTCAGCTATGACTTTTTGCTATTTATTTCAGAGGGGAAAAAAATCAACTGTGCAGCCACGAGTGGTTTTACATCAAGTCAGCTCGAGAATTTTTATCGAGAATCCGCCTACTTCATCAACGTGTATCTTAATGGTCCAGTGGTAGAACTTTCACCAAACGTGACAGAGATCCTGGGTTCGAATCCGCTCTCGTATTGTTTTATTTTTCTCGTATAACGTTAGTTTTTTTTCTTCTCATCAAAACCGATTATGTTAATCAGTGGTTGTATATCAAGCAGGGACACATTTATGTGCATTTTGTTAGAGTATCCACAACGGATTGAAGCGCGCGTCCAAATGAAGACAGTGCGGTGTGTGCGCGAGCCACACGAGAAAACACTCCGCGCCACTGATCGCAGCTGCAACGAGCACTTTGATCACTTGATTTAAAAAACACATTTCAGCGCTAGATCTTCTCTTATTTAAAAAAACGAACGAAATGAATGCTCTGCTGGTTAACTGGATATGTTTTATTTATTTGTAGAATTGTTACATTCGTGCCGCGAGATGTTTTAAAAAGTGGTAAAAAAAAATAAACTAAAAAAAAACCAGCAGGATTGCGAGGCCCCCTATTGGCGCGAGGCCCTGTGCGGTTGCACAGTTCGCACAGTCAATGCGACGGCTCTGACAATGGCCCTCCAGGAGCAGGATTGGACACCCCTGTTCTAGAGTCTAGAAGCAAATTGGGAATATGAAAGTCCAAATTTGCAGGAATGAGGGATTTATACATTTTCAGGCTTGACAGAATTATTACTACGGAACATAATTTGTAATTGATTATTAAAAGAGAAAAGCAAATAATTGAAGGTTGATAAATAAAAAATGTGTTTTTTATATTTGTCAGTTCAACAGTGCAGCTGATGTTTATTTAAAACGTGATCATGCAGCGTTTAGTAGCCTATTGTAGCCTGATATGCATTTCTGTTGAAAATAATGACCAATCAGGGGAATTACTGGTAGTGAGAATTCGCTCAAATCCTCTCAAAACAAAGTGGACACGTAAAAGATTCATCCAGTGCCCCCGTGTCAACAAGCTTGCTTGCTATATTAGACGCGTCGCGTGCAGTTCTTAAAGAGACAGTAGCCCTAATAATAAACATGCTGCCGCTTGTCCTTAAAGAGATAGTTCCAGGGGGTAATCGAGCTCTCGATTTCCGTACCACCCCCGGCGGCCGCCATTGGCTAACAAGCCTTCACCTGCTGTTAGCATCCCATTGACTCCCATTCATTTTGGCGTCACTTTGACAGCGAATAACTTTACATCTGAGACGTTTAAAGACTCCATTTGTCCATTATTTATTTCTAAAGAAACACGACAATGTATAAAATGCTCCATCACCTTGTATCTTACGTTATGGCCCCGTAGAAGCAGTTTTTGTAAAAACAGGCTAACGATTGCGTCATAACCACGCGACTCTCTGGAAATTACCGTAGAGACAGGAGGAGAAGCTCGCAGTCAATCGGGGGTACTTGGAGGCATAAAGTCCGATAAAGTCAAGGGAGAAGCCCATAGAGAATCGTAAAGTTTCTCCTGCTCCTAGCTCATGGACAGCTCCTACTCACGCTCTCCGTCTCTGCAAGTTTCGGAAGGGAATGATTCAGATTTCTCTTGGCACAGCTCCTAGAAGACTTACAACTGTCAGACAGGCTGCTCACGTCACATCCACGTCGTCAAGCTCAGTTTGAGTCTGCGCAGTTCGCTCGGCAATCAGGAAATGAGTGCCTCTAATTTGCTTCACTTTTCTCCGTTGAAACCTATGGGGTCGCTGTGTCCAGTTTATATACTGTCTATGGATAGTTCACCCAAAACCAAACAGTTGCTGGTCCCCATTGACTTCCATACATAGTAGGAAAAAAAATACTATGTAAGTCACAGGGGTACATCAACTGTTGTGGTTACTCACATTCTTTCAAATAACGTTTATTTTCAACAGAAGAAAGACACTTATTCAGGTTTAAAACAACTTAAGAGAGTAAATATGACTTTTTTGGGGGAGAACTATCCCTTTAATGTTAATAAAACAACAAAACACACAGAGGAAATCATTCACTGCTCTTGACTGAGAACTTTAAGTCTGTTGTGTTTTATTTTCATATTTGTTCATTTAATTACTTTCTCATACTGTTAAATACACCTATAGCTGAAAAAATAAAGCAGTTTATTTCATTTGTATATTAAGTTGTGTATGTGTAATATGTATCTCTGTTCTTAATTTTTAAATAACAAAGAAAATAATGACAAAGATTTTTATCTTCGCCTTTGGCCTAAATGTCTTCCATTCTTTTTTATTTTATATTTTGTTACCTATAAGGCTATGTTTTTAAAATAGGGAAATTAGTTTGGCTGTAATGCTCAGTCACTTGCAAAATAGTAAAACCAACATGAAAAAAGAATCGTGATAAAATTGTGATTTTCCTGAAAAAAAATAAAAAATTGTGAAATGATATTATTGCCATATCGCCCACCCCAGGTGTAAAAAAGTGCCTAGATGTGCTTAGATGCTAAAAATGTGTTATTATTGATCATTATATCACACTACAATTAAACATAATGAAACATTAATTTGAATTGAAATTGTTTTATTAGCTTAGCTAATATAATTTATTAGCTTTTTCTAGAGATTGCAGTCATACATGACATGGTGAAAAATGACTTGAAATAATACTGAAAATAGGTTAAGATGAATGTTAAAGGTGTGCCCCCTAAAAGCACAAGTGGCCCCTGCCTGGCCCCCCCAGTTACTGTGGTCTAGAGCCGCCACTGCTCTGTGCTCTTCATCCTCAGTGCTCACACCGGTCTGCTGACATTTCAGATCCTACAAAAATGCACATACATAACTGCAGTCATTTTTACAGCACAATGTCATTTGATTTCATTATTATTTAGAAGACAAAAATGCTTTTTTTCACAAACGCCACCATCACCTTTCCTTGCAGGTCCTGCTCTACCACAAAAGCTGTGCAGCAAATGCACAGAAATCAAGAATCAGAAAAGTGCTGTAATAGCTCTGTTTAAAATTACAATAATTAAAATAAACTACAACTTAATATTTAAATAGTTGTTGTTATTCACTTCTGTAGTATACTCACTCAAAGCCTTTGATGGCAGCATTCAGCTTCATGAGCCACTCTCCACTGGATAAACACACATCTGTTCATCTGACCCTGTAACATCCAGATGAGATTCACGTTACCTCTGTGATTTATGAGCTCAACACTACATTTACATGTTGAGGTTGTTTTAACTTTTTATCCAACATAAATGTTCTTCAATTTATCAACAGTACTAGTGGACAAATAAAATAGATAACTTATGTTTAGTTACTTTATAGATTTGTTCTACATAATAGCACACATACATCACTCAGATGTCTATTTCATGTTGTGATGTGCTCTTCTGCAATACTTATTGAAGATTTTCCTGCCAGATGTAAATAGACATTTAAAATAAGCGTCTTTAAGATGTATATGGTTTATGTAAATCCCCTTTAGAGACGTAACTTACGTGTCCTTACTGGAGCTCCCCTGTTAGCTATACATAATAAAATGTGTTTTTACAGCAACATCACAACTATACTATACTGTGTAACGTCTTTACACCTTCAACAATTAATAATAATAATAATAATAATATTAATATTATTAATTCAATAGTTTACTCTACATTAGTTCAACACATGCAATTTTAACACAAGGAACCGTGTTTACTCACATTTGAAAGCACAGCATTTGCGATGTTTGACAAAAACGTATCCTCTCGCGTGGCCTCCTGGGATAGAAAAGTATCCATCACTCGAAAATCTGGCCGGAAGCAGTAGATCATCCGGGAACTTCTCGCCTACTCTTTTATGAATACTGATGTTTCGAACATAATTTTTCTTTCACGTACTGTTTTCGCCTTCTATATAGTAGGAAAGTAGGCATATTCGAACGCACTGTAAGTATACGTACGTCCGAATTTCGCGATAATTAGTACGTCACCCAGGTAATTCTCGCCTACTCTTTTATGAATACAGAGGATTCGTACATACTTTTTCGCTCGCCTACTCTTTTTCCCCTACTATATAGTAGGGAAGTATGCGGTTTCAAACGCAGCCAAAGTTTCTAACATGGATAAACTGTCAGTTTCCTAATTGCAAAAAGACATTAGATTAAAACCTCAAGCCTTTTTTTGGCTAGTGACATTATAGCACGCTCTCATTGGCTAATGCATAAACTCTACAGGTCCAGAGGAGAATCAAAGGTAATCAATTAAGGTAAAAGGGGTGGAGCCACCTTAATTCAAAGGTATACAAACAGGCAAAGCCAATTACTGGTGTGTGTTGTGGTGTTTGAGTCAAAGTTTGTTAGGATGGGGTTCTTGATAGTTGTCTTAGTGATTGTTGCATTTGAGCTGCATGATGTTAGGGGAAGTTTGAGGTACAGTCATAGTCCAAGAAGCATGGGGCCAAAATCAGATCCAGCTTCCAGAAGTCCTGCCCTTTCTCCTCTAGGGCTCTGGAACCCTTTGCAAGTGGCTTCTCAGTTTCAGAGTCCTTTGGGTCACGACTTCAAAAGCCTTGCACAGGAGCCTTTTGGCCTTCAGGAGAAGCAGCTGTTGCAGGGTCCAGTGAAGCCTTTGGATTGGCGGTATCCCATTGTTCCCGAGGTGCAGCGTGAGTTGGCGGTGGACTTCCAGTTGAGGCAACCCGTGACTCCCAGCAGCGTAGCGGTTCAATGCGGCGAGAATCGGGTTCTTGTAGAGGTCCAGCAGGACTTTTTCAGCAATGGTCAGTTGATCCAGCCAACTGGTCTGTCTTTAGGTGGATGTCCTGTTGTTGGTCAGGATCCTCAGTCAAGAGTGCTCATCTTTGACTATGAATTACAGAACTGCATCAGCTTGCTGATGGTAAGAACTCATAAACCTTAATGGGTTATTTTGGTGTGGCAGAAGATAGCCAAAATCTTTCAAGGAAAGTCAGTTTACTTGGTCTTAGCTGTTTGAAAATCCTGAATTTTCAAACTACTTGCCTTTAAATAATCAACAACATTTTGATGCTCTTATTTTGGAGTCATTCCACTATTGCACCGAGCACTTTCCCATTCATAGTAATATGAGGGCACTGTCTTGGTATACGTGAAGTCTCTGGGATGACCCTCTTGGTAACCACAGTCTTTTTCCAGATGAATGAGGATGAGCTTGTCTACACCTTCTCTCTTACCTACACCCCTGAGGCGCTTGCAGGTATTCCGATTACCCGGGCCGATGGTGCAATTGTTGGTGTTCAATGCCATTATCAAAGGTAAATGATCTCTGTGACTTTCTGTACTTTCTCAAGCAACTGGGAGACCATTTAATGGGTACTTTCATGAACCGCAGGCTTCAAAATGTAAGCAGTGATGCCTTGAGACCAACATGGTTCCCTTATGCCTCAACCAAGGCTGGTGAAGAAGTCTTGCTGTTCTCCCTGAAGATCATGATGGGTTGGTACAGGTTGTTTCTTTCAATAAAATACACCTTTACCCTTGCTATTGTGGCTGTGCACTTAAAAATAATTATACATTTTTATTTGTGTAGATGATTGGTCCTATCAGAGGCCTTCATACTCCTATTTCCTGGGTGACGTTATTAACATCGAGGCATCTGTGTATCAGTACAATCATGTGCCTCTGCGTGTGTTTGTGGACCGCTGTGTGGCCACTCAAGTACCTGATGTGAACTCCCTTCCAAGATATTCCTTCATTGAGAATCATGGGTAAGGTCATGGCCCTTGATGCGGTAGGACTGTTTTAGGTTGTTTGTAACCACTGTCACAGAGTCATGGGTAAAGTCTAGTTGCTTGATGCTCTACAATTGACATTCATGAGTTACTTTTTGTGATTGCTTTGTCATCAGGTGCTTTGTGGATGCCAAAACTACAGCTTCCAGCTCCCGCTTCATGCCTCGGTCTCAGGTTGACAAGATCCACTTCCAGCTGGAGGCGTTTATGTTCCATGAGGGCAACAGTCTTTCTGTATGTATTACGAATATCATGCGTTAATTTGTTTTCTCTTCTGGTCTGCTTTGGTTTTGTGATTTGTATGACATCCCTTGCAGATCTACATAACATGTATTCTGAAGGCAACTATTGCTTCTGCACCCAGTGATGCTCAGCGCAAATCCTGTTCCTTTGCCAATGGGTACTTTTTATTTTATTTAATAATATAAAATAAAATGTATGGACTGTTCATTTTGAAGGTTCCGTGTCTTGTCTTTTTGCAGGTGGATTGCTGCTGATGGAAACGACCAAGTTTGTGGTTGCTGTGACTCAACATGTGGTCCTGATGGTGAATTTGCTGCTTCTCCCTATGGAGGTTGGTAGCGTTTGCTCTTTCTAAGGTTGCTTTTATTCAAGTGCTCTAACTTGGCTCTCTTCTCTCTAGGCATTCAGTGGGAAGGCAAGGCCTCACTTGGTCCTGTAATGGTTCAAGGGCAAAAGAGAGGTTCTTAATAAAACTGACAAACCAATCCTTGCTTGTTTCTGACTTGTCATTTTGCATCAAATACCATACAACCATAGGGTTCCAGAAGTTTATACATTTCTGTATAAATGGGTAATCTTAAATTGAGCATTTTAAATGCAGCTACTGTAAGCTCCAAGGTTAATTGGTATATGCTTTTGAAGCCATCAGTTTACATTAGATGGTTTTCGTTTAACAGCAGAATTTCCTAACGAAAAACATATCCATGATTCTCTTAAGAATTTGCCAAGCAAATGATTCCAAAACTGCTCTGCGGGAACACCTTGTACCATGAAGCACTGCTGATGTAATGGAGTTGGTCTCCCTATTGTATTCCTGTGCTCTCACAGTTTGTATATGAATATTGTGATGCTTAATAGTTTATAATAAACTTTATCTGACGTTTGATCACGAAGCCCTAGAGGTCATACAAAACTAAACACACCCTCTCTCTCTGGGATCTGTATTTATGAATCTCTAGTCTACCATTTGAACTCGGGTTCTTTTTAGATTACAGTAAGTTTCTGTCATGGACAAGCTTGTTTGTAAAATTGTGAATGTAGATAATGTAAAATCTTCTAGTGACTTTCCAGGCTTTTCTCGTTTGCTAAACTTGCACTTTGAAACCCATTTTTAAATGTTTGTTTTTAGGCCTCCAAAACTCTGTGGTGATGAAAATAAATGGCCAAAATGCATAAAGTTGTCTTTTTTGGTTGAAAATGGTGGCTTGTAAATGTCCGCTCAATGGCTGCATCCGAAATACATACTCTATTGAGTAGGTATTTATTTTGAATAAGTAATTATTTCACAACCTCTAAAAAGTATGTTATGTGTAGTATGAATGAAATCCATATATACTACATTCACCATGTTATCATTGTCATGTGACCTTCCAGCATCAGTTGTCGCTTCACTGCCATTCACAAATCCTCTCCTGAGGCCTCATGGGATACTAAAGTGTCCATCGTATGAACACTTTCGAATCTAGCCGGAAGTAGTAGATCATCTGGGTACTTTTTGCCTACTCTTTTATGAGTTCTGTAAATTCAAACATACTTCTTTTGTCATATACTGTTTTTCGCCAACTATATAGCACAATGGATAAGACACATGCCTTTGGTGTGAGAGACCCGGGTTCGAATCCACTGTGAGACACCAATGTGTCCCTGAGCAAGACACTTAACCCCTAGTTGCTCCAGAGGCGTGCGACCTCTGACATATATAGCAATTGTAAGTCGCTTTGGATAAAAGCGTCAGCTAAATGAATAAATGTAAATGTACTTACTTCGAAAGCGCTAAAAGAGTAGGTACTTTATAGCCTGATCTCGTTAAGTATGAGTGCGAACCGGACATCTGCCATGTTGACGTTATCATGTGACCTACGACGCGTTATCACAAGCGTTAACAAGCGTTAACACGTTTAATTCATCTGTCTGTAAATATCTTGATATTGATTCAACTTGCTCATTTTGTGGTCTTTTTGAAGAAACTGCTGCACATTTATTTTGTGAATACATTTAGGTTTAATTTAAGTTCTTATATTTAACCCTACTAATGTGCTGGTTCAAATCATACCTATCTGACCGCTACCATTTTGTCTATTTAAATGGAGAAAAATCGATCATAACTCCAGTAAACTATGGAGTGCCGCAGGGATCTGTATTAGGCCCTCTGTTATTTTCAATATATATGATGCCACTTGGAAATATTATAAGGAAACATGGAATTAGTTTCCATTGTTATGCTGATGACACTCAAATATATATTTCATCACGGCCGGATGAAAACGCTACATTTTCCAAATTGACAGAGTGTGTTAAAGATATAAAAGATTGGATGACGCGTAATTTTCTTTTATTAAATCCAGACAAGACAGAGGTAATACTTATCGGTTCAAAAAACCGCCCACAAAACCTCGCACAATACAACTTTAACATCATAGGATGTCCTGTTACTTTATCCTCTACAGTAAAAGACCTGGGTGTTATACTCGATTGCAACCTGTCTTTTGAAAATCATATTTCTTATGTTACAAAAACAGCCTTTTTCCACCTTAGAAACATTGCTAAGCTACGTAATATGCTATCAGTTTCTGATGCAGAAAAGTTAGTTCATGCATTCATGACCTCGAGACTGGATTACTGTAATGCTTTATTAGCTGGTTGTCCTGCATCCTCAATAAACAAGCTACAGTTAGTCCAAAATGCCGCCGCTAGAGTTCTTACGAGATCAAGAAAATATGATCATATAACACCGATTTTATCATCACTGCATTGGTTACCTATAAAGTTCCGTATTAATTACAAGGTATTGCTACTGACTTATAAAGCCCTAAACGGCTTAGCTCCAGTCTATTTAACGGATCTTCTATCGCCCTATAATCCATCGCGCTCTTTGAGATCACTAAATTCAAGGCTTTTGGTCATACCTAGGATATCCAGAATCACCAAAGGAGGGAGAGCATTTTCACATTTGGCTCCAAAACTCTGGAATAGTCTTCCTGATACTGTTCGTTGCTCAGACTCGCTCTCCCAGTTTAAAACTAGATTAAAGTCGCATCTCTTCAGCCAGGCATTCATATAATCCTACAGTTCAAACTACAATCCGGCCTCTATCCAATGCCAGAGGAGAACTGGCCCCCGACTGAGCCTGGGTTCTCCCAAGGTTTTTTTTCTCCATTAAGGCACCTGATGGAGTTTTAGGACACCATTAGGTTACTTGATGGAGTTTTTCGGTTCCTTGCCACTGTTGCCTTTGGCTTGCTCAGTTGGGGATATTTTGGGGATATCTAATTTAATTTTATCAATCAATAAATTCCTCTTGAAACAAACTTTGTTGTATTATTTTAATTTAATACTGTGAAGCTGCTTTGATGCAATCTGTATTGTGAAAAGCGCTATACAAATAAACTTGACTTGACTTGACTTGACCCACCGTTTTATCCTTAACGATATTATTTATTTTTATTACGAAATCCAAAAATGGTCATCTCTTAAATATGTTGTTAATTTCTTTATTTTATATCCAAACATTTTCATCCACAAGCAAAAGTAGCTTAAATCTCCTTTGTTTTCCTCTTTTTCTTGTTGAATTTAACTCGTTTCATCCCTCAGGCCTAGACCTATAAATAACAAAAAATTCATTTTTTAAATGTATTATAATGAATTATTTAAGAAATATATATTAAAGCGACACTATGTAACTTTACAACCTTCATAATATATTTCCAAGATCCTTGTGATGGTACATCGACTTACAATAGGTTGAATGACACGTCTGCCATAGCCTGACAGGGTCTGTATCGCTTTTACTGGCACTATGTAACTTCGGTGTTCGGGTAGTAACAAGAGCACAAAAAGAACTACAAAATTCGACTGCTTTACGGCATACGTCACTTCCCCCACCACTTCGTCAAACTTGGACGTGAGAGGCCAACCAGCGTTTGTTTTCGGCTTTCGTGCGTATGTTTTTGTCATGGGGGTTGTTTACACCTGGCCACTTCATGCATTTTCTCAGATCGGATAGCTATCCGATCGTGAAAAGTCCAGGGGCTCGTTCTTCGTACGTCGCTAACTAAACTTAGTTAGCTGGATTTGATTGTTGACGATTTGGCATGATCTTGGATTGTTTGGTTCTTCGACGCTCATCCTGGACTTGCTGTCATAGCAACAGGTCCGTAAGCTTAAACCTGCTCGGGAGCAGGCTTATTTCATGTAAACAGGATTAGATGGCAGCTTTATTAAGCGGAGCTGATACGGGAAGTCCAGCGCAGCGCGATAGTGCACTTTCTGAGATTTATATTTTTTCTCGTGACTCGTGAGATTGACGTTTACATTATTAATTTGTTGGAAACGCACATTTATTTTCGACTTGTCGGAGTCGGGCTTTAACTACAGCACAAACTGTTTGCATTGCCCTAAGATTATTTGCGAGTGGCTCTTTCCTTTACACTATTGGAGATGCGGAGAACTTGATGGAAAGTGCTGTCTGTCGTGTCATTCGGAGTTTACCTGGCGCTTTTAGGTTTAAAAAAAAGTTTTAGGTTTTTAAGACCCAATGTTGTAAAGCAGTTTTTTTAAAGCAGTTTTTTTTTTTTTTTTTTTGGCTATCATTTTTTATGAAGATCATGCAATCATGACCATGCCGATTACAGTATGTCACTCAGGCTTCACTAACGTGATTGGTACCATAGACTATAGGCTTCCATAGACTGCCATCAAGGCCTCAATGAAGGGGATTATGTGAACAGAAAGGGGGTTCACAATGTAAATGTGCAGCCCAGTTACTATTGGGATTCTTAATATTCCAGATTAATAATATTATATCAAATAAAAAAAGGCAGTTGACTAAAATCTTCCATATCACAAATGTGAAAGCAAAATGGCCAGGATCTGTGCATGACTTAAGTATTTTCAGAGATTCACATTTATGCACATTATTTGAAAGTGGTAAGAAAAGTTCCACAATTAAATATCAAGCTCACTGTATTACATACACTTATGCTGATCCTAACAGAACTGCATTTTTTCACAGGTGATTATGACATGTTCCTGCCTGCAGACAGGTGTTTATGACCCCATTCCCTGACCCAAACCAGTTACAATGCAGTAGCCAGGACAAGGGCACACAATGAAATGAACTTTGGCTAACTAAAGGGAAGACTTCAGTGTCTGATAAGTCTGAGGGTTGCACACCTGACAGGGCCTGTGACATTATTGCATGTGCCATATTACACAACATTGCCAAAAAAAAAAAAAAACAAAAAAAAACTTTTCATTATATGGTTAATAAAAGACCAATATACTTAGTTCCTTGAGTTTTATTTCAATTGTTCTTTGTAAAGAAAAGCCAGTGGTCAAGTGCCTGCAACAAGAGATATTAGACACATGCCTCATGCAACAAATAAGGAAAAGTTGGCTATCCACTGCCCACCTGTAGGCCTATGTCTCCTCTGTCTGTCCAGACTCTTCTGTAGGCCTTTCTGTAGATGTGGAATCCTGCAACTTATATTGCTGCCATAAAGCATACAAGTATAAATTAAGTAAAGTTATGTATGCACTTGCAGGTAGGCTAGTTCCTCCATATGACAGTTATCTGAGAGGGTTTATTCACTGTCCAGTGCAATGGAAACAAATGGACATTACAAAGTCTTATACTTTCTTTCCTTTGGAAAGTTATTAAAAAAATGTCCACTTACTGCACATATTTCAGCTACCACTTTCTTGGGAACAGATACAAGTGTTGGTGTATTATGTAAAGGTGCACAAAAGAGGAAAACACAATGTCATTACAATGAACTACACACTGGAAAAATATTTTTACATTAATATAAGTTTATTAGTTTTCACTTTCACAAGTCAAAGCAATTCATCATTACTCAAGATGTTTCATAACGGCCAATGTTATGAAATAATGCGACGTACATTTAACTTAATTGATGTTATCTGGCATTTTGTAATGTTTACATTCCAATAAAAACAACACAAATTAAATTATACAGTAGGCCTAGACTATAGACTATTTACTTGTGATTTAGCTGCAATCATGTAAAAATGTTATAATATAATTTACGACAGTGCAAGTATTCCACAGCGACTCTAGGGGTCGCTGTTTGACAAAATCACAATTTCTACTTAGTGTGGCTTTAAGATATTCAACCTTGTAGGTTCTTTTTTCCTGTGTATAAAATCTCATATTATGTATGCGAACCCATGACATATATATATATATATATATATATACATACACCTCATAACATCAGTAACTCGACAGCCCTACCTAGAACGGTTTTCCTCAGCGTTTGTAATGTCTGCACAAAGGGCAGCTGTGCGAAGATTCGCCTTTGGAGAAAACTGTTGATTTTATACTCGAAAAATGTAAGTATCATTAATATAAAAAATGTATATTACCCCAGAATGAATTGCATTGCTATCCCACCCCAAAACATACAATAATAACAACGATAAATGCTGACCAATTCTTAATTATATTACTTTTTACTGAAAATGATATAATTCAATAAAACAAACAAAATGAAATGTATGTCATATGACATAGCTATGCATGAAAACACTCTAGATGCACTCAAAAAAATTTTTTTTCAAAAAATAAACAGCCAACATCACTTGATCTCTTTTTCTCTTGGCTTTTTTGCTGCAACAAACGTGTTTTATAAACACATAATTATAGCAGTCAGAGAAAATGTTATATTAAAGAGTCAATGGTCAAGAGCCCAACTAAAGCAAACGCTAACCACCATCATGGTGACTTTAAAATACAACTATTGATTTAATTCAAACGGAAATGAAATAAAGTCAGTCTGGTTAGTAATAAGTGAAGCTGGTAATGCTGTTTGTGGAGTTGTTTAATCCTCCTCTGCTGAGATCTTCACAGATTTAATGTCTTCTTTTTTCTTCAGTTGATTTCATCTAAGGCTGTGGCTGAAGTCAGTTGTAGTTCTTGTGTTTCTCTTTCCTTCAGTGATTCTGCTTGTTAACAGCAGGTGTTCATAATTAATGCTAAATCATCACTTAATTATCTCATTAACTTCAACACCGCTTTACCTCTGTAGTGTGCACACATATGAACACTGAGCAGTGTTAATTTAACATGGGCGTTTTTCTGTGTACTATTACATAAATCTTACCTGTTTCATTTACATACGACTGACAAATATAAATCACATTCAGTTTATTAATACAATTACATAAATCTTATCTGTTTCATTTATGTATGACTTAAACATATGAATCACATTCAGGAGTATTGATTGGTTTATGTTAAAACTATGTAAACCAAATGCATGGGAATTTGTTATGCAATTCAAATACATAAATCTTATGTTTAGACACAATTTTTTTTTTTTTGAGTGTGTGTATATAGTGAACATATCTACATTTTCATTAAAACTATTAATTAAAGCATTAATTAATTAAATTATTTTATTTTATTTACTGACAACAATGAGAAATATTAATAAATTAGTAAAAGAATGAATGAAAGTCACCATCACACAATAAACAAATGCATAAGTCAACACATGAAATAAAGCTTTATTCAAACTACAATCATGTATGTAGGCTACAGGCGCTGAACCCCACATCCTTCTGCCATCTCAACACAGCGGTTCCCATTCTGAGGCTTTATTCTGATTAATCAGCTGACCGCCAGAGGTGAGCCGTTCCTTCGTGCCGGAGGTTGTTGCGTGATGTGTTGTGCTTCACAATCTGAGGCAATAAGGGCAGGTGGAGTGATGGAGGGTCTCGTAAGGGCAGGTGGAGTGATGGAGGGTCTCATAAGAGCAGGTGGAGTGATGAAGGGTCTCGTAAGGGCAGGTGGAGTGATGGAGGGTCTCGTAAGGGCAGGTGGAGTGATGGAGGGTCTCGTAAGGGCAGGTGGAGTGATGGAGGGTCTCGTAAGGGCAGGTGGAGTGATGGAGGGTCTTATAAGAGCAGGTGGAGTGATGGAGGGTCTCGTAAGGGCAGGTGGAGTGATGGAGGGTCTCATAAGAGCAGGTGGAGAGATGGAGGATCTTGTCCATGGCACCATTTCCAGGATTCAGCTCTGTGCTCTTCATCCTCAGTGCTCACACCGGTCTGCTGACATTTCAGATCCTACAAAAATGCACATACATAACTGCAGTCATTTTTACAGCACAATGTCATTTGATTTCATTATTATTTAGAAGACAAAAATGCTTTTTTTCACAAACGCCACCATCACCTTTCCTTGCAGGTCCTGCTCTACCACAAAAGCTGTGCAGCAAATGCACAGAAATCAAGAATCAGAAAAGTGCTGTAATAGCTCTGTTTGAAATTACAATAATTAAAATAAACTACAACTTAATATTTAAATAGTTGTTGTTATTCACTTCTGTAGTATACTCACTCAAAGCCTTTGATGGCAGCATTCAGCTTCATGAGCCACTCTCCACTGGATAAACACACATCTGTTCATCTGACCCTGTAACATCCAGATGAGATTCACGTTACCTCTGTGATTTATGAGCTCAACACTACATTTACATGTTGAGGTTGTTTTAACTTTTTATCCAACATAAATGTTCTTCAATTTATCAACAGTACTAATGGACAAATAAAATAGATAACTTATGTTTAGTTACTTTATAGATTTGTTCTACATAATAGCACACATACATCACTCAGATGTCTATTTCATGTTGTGATGTGCTCTTCTGCAATACTTAGTGAAGATTTTCCTGCCAGATGTAAATAGACATTTAAAATAAGCGTCTTTAAGATGTATATGGTTTATGTAAATCCACTTTAGAGACGTAACTTACGTGTCCTTACTGGAGGTCCCCTGTTAGCTATACAAAATAAAACGTGTTTTTACAGCAACATCACAGCTAAACTATACTGTGTAACGTCTTTACACCTTCAACAATTCATAATAATAATAATAATAATATTATTAATTCAATAGTTTACTCTACATTAGTTCAACACATGCAATTTTAACACAAGGAACCGTGTTTACTCACATTTGAAAGCACCCGCGTCACTGATCTCTGCGATGTTTGATAATGACATATCCTCTCGCGTGGCCTCCTGGGATAGAAAAGTATCCATCGGACGAGCACTCGAAAATCGGCACTCGGGAACTTCTCGCCTACTCTTTTATGAATACTGATGTTTCGAACATAATTTTTCTTTCACGTACTGTTTTCGCCTACTATATAGTAGGAAAGTAGGCATATTCGAACGCACTGTAAGTATACGTACGTCCGAATTTCGCGATAATTAGTACGTCACCCAGGTAATTCTCGCCTACTCTTTTATGAATACAGAGGATTCGTACATACTTTTTCGCTCGCCTACTCTTTTTCCCCTACTATATAGTAAGGAAGTATGCGGTTTCGAACGCAGCCAAAGTTTCTAACATGGATAAACTGTCAGTTTCCTAATTGCAAAAAGACTTTAGATTAAAACCTCAAGCCTTTTTTTGGCTAGTGACATTATAGCACGCTCTCATTGGCTAATGCATAAACTCTACAGGTCCAGAGGAAAATCAAAGGTAATCAATTAAGGTAAAAGGGGTGGAGCCACCTTAATTCAAAGGTATACAAACAGGCAAAGCCAATTACTGGTGTGTGTTGTGGTGTTTGAGTCAAAGTTTGTTAGGATGGGGTTCTTGATAGTTGTCTTAGTGATTGGTGCATTTGAGCTGCATGATGTCTGGGGAAGTTTGAGGTACAGTCCTAGTCCAAGAAGCATGGGGCCAAAATCAGATCCAGCTTCCAGAAGTCCTGCCCTTTCTCCTCTAGGGCTCTGGAACCCTTTGCAAGTGGCTTCTCAGTTTCAGAGTCCTTTGGGTCCCAACTTCAAAAGCCTTGCACAGGAGCCTTTTGGCCTTCAGGAGAAGCAGCTGTTGCAGGGTCCAGTGAAGCCTTTGGATTGGAGGTATCCCACTGTTGCTGAGGTGCAGAGTGAGTTGGTGGAGAACTTCCCGATGAGGCAACCCGTGACTCCCGGCAGCGTAGCGGTTCAATGTGGCGAGAACAGGGTTCTTGTAGAGGTCCAGCAAGACCTTTTCAGCAATGGTCAGTTGATCCAGCCAACTGGTCTGTCTTTAGGTGGATGTCCTGTTGTTGGTCAGGATCCTGAGTCTAGAGTGCTCATCTTTGAGTATGAATTACAGGACTGCAACAGCGTGCTGATGGTAAGAACTCATTAATCTTAATGGGTTATTTTGGTGTGACAGAAGAAAGCCAAAATCTTTCAAGGAAAGTCGGTTAACTTGGTTGTCATTTACAATTCCAGGGCAGCTAAGACCAAGTTCTATTTATTTAAATGGAGGAAAAATCCTGAATTTTCAAGCTACTTGCCTTTTAAATAACCCTTCAAACCAACATCTGATGTAAACTATCCCACAAACGGTATGAAAGGAGCTTAAGAAACCAGAACAAATCTTGTGCCTTAATAGTGTTAAAGCTAGTTTTTACCCAGGAACAGCCAATGCGCATGTCTCCAAAACATTGACTATCTCTGGCAACACTGGAGCTTCTGAGGGCAGCTGTAGTGATGTGAAGACTTGACTAATTGGTGATTTGCTCTTCAGGAATTCTTCCATATTGCACAGTGCACTTTCTCCCATTCATGGCAATATGAGAGTCTTGGTATATGTTAAGTCTCTGGGATGACCCTCTTGGTAACCACAATCTTTTTCCAGATGAATGAGGATGAACTTGTCTACACCTTCTCTCTTACCTACACCCCTGAGGCGCTTGCGGGTACTCCGATTACCCGGTCCGATGGTGCAATTGTTGGTGTACAATGCCATTATCAAAGGTAAGTGATCTCTGTGACTTTCTGCACTTTCTTGTGAAACTGGGAGACCATTTAATGGGTACTTTCATGAACCGCAGGCTCCAAAATGTAAGCAGTGACGCCTTGAGGCCAACATGGTTCCCTTATGCCTCAACCAAGGCTGGTGAAGAAGTCTTGCTCTTCTCCCTGAAGATCATGATGGGTTGGTACAGGTTTTTTTTCAATAAAATAAACCTTTACCCTTGCAATTGTGGCTGTGCCTAAAGTGTTTTTTGTATAGATGATTGGTCCTATCAGAGGCCTTCATACACCTATTTCCTGGGTGGTGTTATTAACATCGAGGCATCTGTGAAGCAGTACAATCATGTGCCTCTGCGTGTGTTTGTGGACCGCTGTGTGGCCACTCAAGTACCTGATGTGAACTCCCTTCCAAGATTTTCCTTCATTGAGAATCATGGGTAAGGTCATGGCCCTTGATGCGGTAGGACTGTTTAAGTTGCTTTTTGTAACCACAGTCATGGGTAAGGTCAAGTTGCTTGATGCTCTACAGTTGACATTCATGAGTTACTCTTTGTGATTGCTTTGTCGTCAGGTGCTTTATGGATGCCAAAACTACAGCTTCCAGCTCCCGCTTCATGCCTCGGTCCCAGGTTGACAAGCTCCAGTTCCAGCTGGAGGCATTTATGTTCCGGGAGGGCAACAGTCCTTCTGTATGTACTATGAATATCATGCGTTAATTTGACTTATCCTCCATCTGCTTTGGTCTTGTGACTTGTTTGTCATGCCTTGCAGATCTACATAACGTGTATTCTGAAGGCAACTATTGCTTCTGCACCCAGTGACGCTCAGCGCAAATCCTGTTCCTTTGCCAATGGGTACATGGGTTTTTGGGGGGTTTATTTAAGTCGACTTTTCTGATGTTGTAGGTTTCATGTCTTTGTCTTTTTGCAGGTGGTCTGCTGCTGATGGAAATGACCAAGTTTGTGGTTGCTGTGACTCAACATGTGGTCCTGATGGTGAATTTGCTGCTTCTCCCTATGGAGGTTGGTAGCATTTGCTCTTTCTAAGGTTGCTTTTATTCAAGTGCTCTAACTTGGCTCTCTTCTCTCTAGGCATTCAGTGGGAAGGCAAGGCCTCACTTGGTCCTGTAATGGTTCAAGGGCAAAAGAGAGGTTCTTAATAAAACTGACAAACCAATCCTTGCTTGTTTCTGACTTGTCATTTTGCATCAAATACCATACAACCATAGGGTTCCAGAAGTTTATAAAATTCTGTATAAATGGGTAATCTTAAATAATTGAGCATTTTAAATGCAGCTACTGTAAGCCAGTGGCGGTTCTGGGGGGGGGGGGGGGGGGGGGGGGGCAGTGCCCCAGTGTCAACAAGCTTGGCCGCCCCTCTGGCCCCCCTAAATTTGGAATCGTAAAATCACACCAAACAACTGCGCATTTATTCAGTTGCGGCGCCTTCATTTAGGCTACACTGCAGCACGACGTATATTCACATCAAATGTTAACGCAGAGGAACGTGACACTGCAGTTCACAAAAGTTCATTATTTGCATGTGCTTTAAAGCCTTGCCGGTTAAACATGTCATTCGCTGCTGATGCGCTTTTCAAACATACGCTTTACTGAGCGCGTAGGCTACACTCGACACGTACATGCACTAAAAGCCTGTTCCTGGAATAAGTTATCTTTTGAGTCTTATGTTGCGCTAATACTGTCAAATACAGACATTGTTTACATAAACAAAGTTGGTTATGTCTAAAGTGAAAGCAAACAGAGAAAATTAATTAAAATCTGCTTGTCATATGCGTGTATATTAGAAGCGTCGCGTGCAGTTCTTAAAGAGACAGTAGCCCTAATAATAAACATGCTGCCGCTTGTACTTAAAGAGATAGTTCACCCAAAACCAAACAGTTGCTGGTCCCCATTGACTTCCGGTACATCAACTGTTGTGGTTACTCGCATTCTTTCAAATAACGTTTATTTTCAACAGAAGAAAGACACTTATTCAGGTTTAAAACAACTTAAGAGTAAATATGACTTTTTTGGGGGAGAACTATCCCTTTAATGTTAATAAAACAACAAAACACACAGAGGAAATCATTCACTGCTCTTGACTGAGAACTTTAAGTCTGTTGTGTTTTATTTTCATATTTGTTCATTTAATTACTTTCTCATACTGTTAAATACACCTATAGCTGAACAAATAAAGCAGTTTATTTCATTTGTATATTGAGTTGTGTATGTGTAATTTGTATCTCTGTTCTTAATTTTTAATAACAAAGAAAATAATGACAAAGATTTTTATCTTCGCCTTTGGCCTAAATGTCTGCCATTCTTTTTTATTTTATATTTTGTTACCTATAAGGCTATGTTTTTAAAATAGGGAAATTAGTCTGGCTGTAATGCTCAGTCACTTGCAAAATAGTAAAACCAACATGAAAAAAGAATCGTGATAAAATCGTGATTTTCCTGAAAAAAAAGAAATTGTGATATATTATTGCCATATCGCCCACCCCAGGTGTAAAAAAGTGCCTAGATGTGCTTAGATGCTAAAAATGTGTTATTATTGATCATTATATCACACTACAATTAAACATAATGAAACATTCATTTGAATTGAAATTGTTTTATTAGCTTAGCTAATATTATTTATTAGCTTTTTCTAGAGATTGCAGTCATACATGACATGGTGAAAAATGACTTGAAATAATACTGAAAATAGGTTAAGATGAATGTTAAAGGTGTGCCCCCTAAAAGCACAAGTGGCCCCTGCCTGGCCCCCCCAGTTACTGTGGTCTAGAGCCGCCACTGCTCTGTGCTCTTCATCCTCAGTGCTCACACCGGTCTGCTGACATTTCAGATCCTACAAAAATGCACATACATAACTGCAGTCATTTTTACAGCACAATGTCATTTGATTTCATTATTATTTAGAAGACAAAAATGCTTTTTTTCACAAACGCCGCCATCACCTTTCCTTGCAGGTCCTGCTCTACCACAAAAGCTGTGCAGCAAATGCACAGAAATCAAGAATCAGAAAAGTGCTGTAATAGCTCTGTTTAAAATTACAATAATTAAAATAAACTACAACTTAATATTTAAATAGTTGTTGTTATTCACTTCTGTAGTATACTCACTCAAAGCCTTTGATGGCAGCATTCAGCTTCATGAGCCACTCTCCACTGGATAAACACACATCTGTTCATCTGACCCTGTAACATCCAGATGAGATTCACGTTACCTCTGTGATTTATGAGCTCAACACTACATTTACATGTTGAGGTTGTTTTAACTTTTTATCCAACATAAATGTTCTTCAATTTATCAACAGTACTAATGGACAAATAAAATAGATAACTTATGTTTAGTTACTTTATAGATTTGTTCTACATAATAGCACACATACATCACTCAGATGTCTATTTCATGTTGTGATGTGCTCTTCTGCAATACTTATTGAAGATTTTCCTGCCAGATGTAAATAGACATTTAAAATAAGCGTCTTTAAGATGTATATGGTTTATGTAAATCCCCTTTAGAGACGTAACTTACGTGTCCTTACTGGAGCTCCCCTGTTAGCTATACATAATAAAATGTGTTTTTACAGCAACATCACAACTATACTATACTGTGTAACGTCTTTACACCTTCAACAATTAATAATAATAATAATAATAATAATAATAATATTAATATTAATATTATTAATTCAATAGTTTACTCTACATTAGTTCAACACATGCAATTTTAACACAAGGAACCGTGTTTACTCACATTTGAAAGCACAGCATTTGCGATGTTTGACAAAAACGTATCCTCTCGCGTGGCCTCCTGGGATAGAAAAGTATCCATCACTCGAAAATCTGGCCGGAAGCAGTAGATCATCCGGGAACTTCTCGCCTACTCTTTTATGAATACTGATGTTTCGAACATAATTTTTCTTTCACGTACTGTTTTCGCCTACTATATAGTAGGAAAGTAGGCATATTCGAACGCACTGTAAGTATACGTACGTTCGAATTTCGCGATAATTAGTACGTCACCCAGGTAATTCTCGCCTACTCTTTTATGAATACAGAGGATTCGTACATACTTTTTCGCTCGCCTACTCTTTTTCCCCTACTATATAGTAGGGAAGTATGCGGTTTCAAACGCAGCCAAAGTTTCTAACATGGATAAACTGTCAGTTTCCTAATTGCAAAAAGACATTAGATTAAAACCTCAAGCCTTTTTTTGGCTAGTGACATTATAGCACGCTCTCATTGGCTAATGCATAAACTCTACAGGTCCAGAGGAGAATCAAAGGTAATCAATTAAGGTAAAAGGGGTGGAGCCACCTTAATTCAAAGGTATACAAACAGGCAAAGCCAATTACTGGTGTGTGTTGTGGTGTTTGAGTCAAAGTTTGTTAGGATGGGGTTCTTGATAGTTGTCTTAGTGATTGTTGCATTTGAGCTGCATGATGTCAGGGGAAGTTTGAGGTACAGTCATAGTCCAAGAAGCATGGGGCCAAAATCAGATCCAGCTTCCAGAAGTCCTGCCCTTTCTCCTCTAGGGCTCTGGAACCCTTTGCAAGTGGCTTCTCAGTTTCAGAGTCCTTTGGGTCACGACTTCAAAAGCCTTGCACAGGAGCCTTTTGGCCTTCAGGAGAAGCAGCTGTTGCAGGGTCCAGTGAAGCCTTTGGATTGGCGGTATCCCATTGTTCCCGAGGTGCAGCGTGAGTTGGCGGTGGACTTCCAGTTGAGGCAACCCGTGACTCCCAGCAGCGTAGCGGTTCAATGCGGCGAGAATCGGGTTCTTGTAGAGGTCCAGCAGGACTTTTTCAGCAATGGTCAGTTGATCCAGCCAACTGGTCTGTCTTTAGGTGGATGTCCTGTTGTTGGTCAGGATCCTCAGTCAAGAGTGCTCATCTTTGACTATGAATTACAGAACTGCATCAGCTTGCTGATGGTAAGAACTCATAAACCTTAATGGGTTATTTTGGTGTGGCAGAAGATAGCCAAAATCTTTCAAGGAAAGTCAGTTTACTTGGTCTTAGCTGTTTGAAAATCCTGAATTTTCAAACTACTTGCCTTTAAATAATCAACAACATTTTGATGCTCTTATTTTGGAGTCATTCCACTATTGCACCGAGCACTTTCCCATTCATAGTAATATGAGGGCACTGTCTTGGTATACGTGAAGTCTCTGGGATGACCCTCTTGGTAACCACAGTCTTTTTCCAGATGAATGAGGATGAGCTTGTCTACACCTTCTCTCTTACCTACACCCCTGAGGCGCTTGCAGGTATTCCGATTACCCGGGCCGATGGTGCAATTGTTGGTGTTCAATGCCATTATCAAAGGTAAATGATCTCTGTGACTTTCTGTACTTTCTCAAGCAACTGGGAGACCATTTAATGGGTACTTTCATGAACCGCAGGCTTCAAAATGTAAGCAGTGATGCCTTGAGACCAACATGGTTCCCTTATGCCTCAACCAAGGCTGGTGAAGAAGTCTTGCTGTTCTCCCTGAAGATCATGATGGGTTGGTACAGGTTGTTTCTTTCAATAAAATACACCTTTACCCTTGCTATTGTGGTTGTGCACTTAAAAATAATTATACATTTTTATTTGTGTAGATGATTGGTCCTATCAGAGGCCTTCATACTCCTATTTCCTGGGTGACGTTATTAACATCGAGGCATCTGTGTATCAGTACAATCATGTGCCTCTGCGTGTGTTTGTGGACCGCTGTGTGGCCACTCAAGTACCTGATGTGAACTCCCTTCCAAGATATTCCTTCATTGAGAATCATGGGTAAGGTCATGGCCCTTGATGCGGTAGGACTGTTTTAGGTTGTTTGTAACCACTGTCACAGAGTCATGGGTAAAGTCTAGTTGCTTGATGCTCTACAATTGACATTCATGAGTTACTTTTTGTGATTGCTTTGTCATCAGGTGCTTTGTGGATGCCAAAACTACAGCTTCCAGCTCCCGCTTCATGCCTCGGTCTCAGGTTGACAAGATCCACTTCCAGCTGGAGGCGTTTATGTTCCATGAGGGCAACAGTCTTTCTGTATGTATTACGAATATCATGCGTTAATTTGTTTTCTCTTCTGGTCTGCTTTGGTTTTGTGATTTGTATGACATCCCTTGCAGATCTACATAACATGTATTCTGAAGGCAACTATTGCTTCTGCACCCAGTGATGCTCAGCGCAAATCCTGTTCCTTTGCCAATGGGTACTTTTTATTTTATTTAATAATATAAAATAAAATGTATGGACTGTTCATTTTGAAGGTTCCGTGTCTTGTCTTTTTGCAGGTGGATTGCTGCTGATGGAAACGACCAAGTTTGTGGTTGCTGTGACTCAACATGTGGTCCTGATGGTGAATTTGCTGCTTCTCCCTATGGAGGTTGGTAGCGTTTGCTCTTTCTAAGGTTGCTTTTATTCAAGTGCTCTAACTTGGCTCTCTTCTCTCTAGGCATTCAGTGGGAAGGCAAGGCCTCACTTGGTCCTGTAATGGTTCAAGGGCAAAAGAGAGGTTCTTAATAAAACTGACAAACCAATCCTTGCTTGTTTCTGACTTGTCATTTTGCATCAAATACCATACAACCATAGGGTTCCAGAAGTTTATAAATTTCTGTATAAATGGGTAATCTTAAATTGAGCATTTTAAATGCAGCTACTGTAAGCTCCAAGGTTAATTGGTATATGCTTTTGAAGCCATCAGTTTACATTACATGTTTTTCGTTTAACAGCAGAATTTCCTAACGAAAAACATATCCATGATTCTCTTAAGAATTTGCCAAGCAAATGATTCCAAAACTGCTCTGCGGGAACACCTTGTACCATGAAGCACTGCTGATGTAATGGAGTTGGTCTCCCTATTGTATTCCTGTGCTCTCACAGTTTGTATATGAATATTGTGATGCTTAATAGTTTATAATAAACTTTATCTGACGTTTGATCACTAAGCCCTAGAGGTCATACAAAACTAAACACACCCTCTCTCTCTGGGATCTGTATTTATGAATCTCTAGTCTACCATTTGAACTCGGGTTCTTTTTAGATTACAGTAAGTTTCTGTCATGGACAAGCTTGTTTGTAAAATTGTGAATGTAGATAATGTAAAATCTTCTAGTGACTTTCCAGGCTTTTCTCGTTTGCTAAACTTGCACTTTGAAACCCATTTTTAAATGTTTGTTTTTAGGCCTCCAAAACTCTGTGGTGATGAAAATAAATGGCCAAAATGCATAAAGTTGTCTTTTTTGGTTGAAAATGGTGGCTTGTAAATGTCCGCTCAATGGCTGCATCCGAAATACATACTCTATTGAGTAGGTATTTATTTTGAATAAGTAATTATTTCACAACCTCTAAAAAGTATGTTATGTGTAGTATGAATGAAATCCATATATACTACATTCACCATGTTATCATTGTCATGTGACCTTCCAGCATCAGTTGTCGCTTCACTGCCATTCACAAATCCTCTCCTGAGGCCTCATGGGATAGTAAAGTGTCCATCGTATGAACACTTTCGAATCTAGCCGGAAGTAGTAGATCATCTGGGTACTTTTTGCCTACTCTTTTGAGTTCTGTAAATTCAAACATACTTCTTTTGTCATATACTGTTTTTCGCCAACTATATAGCACAATGGATAAGACACATGCCTTTGGTGTGAGAGACCCGGGTTCGAATCCACTGTGAGACACCAATGTGTCCCTGAGCAAGACACTTAACCCCTAGTTGCTCCAGAGGCGTGCGACCTCTGACATATATAGCAATTGTAAGTCGCTTTGGATAAAAGCGTCAGCTAAATGAATAAATGTAAATGTACTTACTTCGAAAGCGCTAAAAGAGTAGGTACTTTATAGCCTGATCTCGTTAAGTATGAGTGCGAACCGGACATCTGCCATGTTGACGTTATCATGTGACCTACGACGCGTTATCACAAGCGTTAACAAGCGTTAACACGTTTAATTCATCTGTCTGTAAATATCTTGATATTGATTAAACTTGCTCATTTTGTGGTCTTTTTGAAGAAACTGCTGCACATTTATTTTGTGAATACATTTAGGTTTAATTTAAGTTCTTATATTTAACCCTACTAATGTGACCCACCGTTTTATCCTTAACGATATTATTTATTTTTATTACGAAATCCAAAAATGGTCATCTCTTAAATATGTTGTTAATTTCTTTATTTTATATCCAAACATTTTCATCCACAAGCAAAAGTAGCTTAAATCTCCTTTGTTTTCCTCTTTTTCTTGTTGAATTTAACTCGTTTCATCCCTCAGGCCTAGACCTATAAATAACAAAAAATTCATTTTTTAAATGTATTATAATGAATTATTTAAGAAATATATATTAAAGCGACACTATGTAACTTTACAACCTTCATAATATATTTCCAAGATCCTTGTGATGGTACATCGACTTACAATAGGTTGAATGACACGTCTGCCATAGCCTGACAGGGTCTGTATCGCTTTTACTGGCACTATGTAACTTCGGTGTTCGGGTAGTAACAAGAGCACAAAAAGAACTACAAAATTCGACTGCTTTACGGCATACGTCACTTCCCCCACCACTTCGTCAAACTTGGACGTGAGAGGCCAACCAGCGTTTGTTTTCGGCTTTCGTGCGTATGTTTTTGTCATGGGGGTTGTTTACACCTGGCCACTTCATGCATTTTCTCAGATCGGATAGCTATCCGATCGTGAAAAGTCCAGGGGCTCGTTCTTCGTACGTCGCTAACTAAACTTAGTTAGCTGGATTTGATTGTTGACGATTTGGCATGATCTTGGATTGTTTGGTTCTTCGACGCTCATCCTGGACTTGCTGTCATAGCAACAGGTCCGTAAGCTTAAACCTGCTCGGGAGCAGGCTTATTTCATGTAAACAGGATTAGATGGCAGCTTTATTAAGCGGAGCTGATACGGGAAGTCCAGCGCAGCGCGATAGTGCACTTTCTGAGATTTATATTTTTTCTCGTGACTCGTGAGATTGACGTTTACATTATTAATTTGTTGGAAACGCACATTTATTTTCGACTTGTCGGAGTCGGGCTTTAACTACAGCACAAACTGTTTGCATTGCCCTAAGATTATTTGCGAGTGGCTCTTTCCTTTACACTATTGGAGATGCGGAGAACTTGATGGAAAGTGCTGTCTGTCGTGTCATTCGGAGTTTACCTGGCGCTTTTAGGT
Organism: Leuciscus leuciscus; assembly: GCF_965113295.1. Taxonomy (NCBI): domain Eukaryota; kingdom Metazoa; phylum Chordata; class Actinopteri; order Cypriniformes; family Leuciscidae; genus Leuciscus; species Leuciscus leuciscus. Next base: position 30,459,928 of record NC_138725.1, on the reverse strand, counting down.
TTAAAAAAAAGTTTTAGGTTTTTAAGACCCAATGTTGTAAAGCAGTTTTTTTAAAGCAGTTTTTTTTTTTTTTTTTTTTGGCTATCATTTTTTATGAAGATCATGCAATCATGACCATGCCGATTACAGTATGTCACTCAGGCTTCACTAACGTGATTGGTACCATAGACTATAGGCTTCCATAGACTGCCATCAAGGCCTCAATGAAGGGGATTATGTGAACAGAAAGGGGGTTCACAATGTAAATGTGCAGCCCAGTTACTATTGGGATTCTTAATATTCCAGATTAATAATATTATATCAAATAAAAAAAGGCAGTTGACTAAAATCTTCCATATCACAAATGTGAAAGCAAAATGGCCAGGATCTGTGCATGACTTAAGTATTTTCAGAGATTCACATTTATGCACATTATTTGAAAGTGGTAAGAAAAGTTCCACAATTAAATATCAAGCTCACTGTATTACATACACTTATGCTGATCCTAACAGAACTGCATTTTTTCATAGGTGATTATGACATGTTCCTGCCTGCAGACAGGTGTTTATGACCCCATTCCCTGACCCAAACCAGTTACAATGCAGTAGCCAGGACAAGGGCACACAATGAAATGAACTTTGGCTAACTAAAGGGAAGATTTCAGTGTCTGATAAGTCTGAGGGTTGCACACCTGACAGGGCCTGTGACATTATTGCATGTGCCATATTACACAACATTGCCAAAAAAAAAAAAAAAAAAAAAAAACTTTTCATTATATGGTTAATAAAAGACCAATATACTTAGTTCCTTGAGTTTTATTTCAATTGTTCTTTGTAAAGAAAAGCCAGTGGTCAAGTGCCTGCAACAAGAGATATTAGACACATGCCTCATGCAACAAATAAGGAAAAGTTGGCTATCCACTGCCCACCTGTAGGCCTATGTCTCCTCTGTCTGTCCAGACTCTTCTGTAGGCCTTTCTGTAGATGTGGAATCCTGCAACTTATATTGCTGCCATAAAGCATACAAGTATAAATTAAGTAAAGTTATTTATGCACTTGCAGGTAGGCTAGTTCCTCCATATGACAGTTATCTGAGAGGGTTTATTCACTGTCCAGTGCAATGGAAACAAATGGACATTACAAAGTCTTATACTTTCTTTCCTTTGGAAAGTTATTAAAAAAATGTCCACTTACTGCACATATTTCAGCTACCACTTTCTTGGGAACAGATACAAGTGTTGGTGTATTATGTAAAGGTGCACAAAAGAGGAAAACACAATGTCATTACAATGAATTACACACTGGAAAAATATTTTTACATTAATATAAGTTTATTAGTTTTCACTTTCACAAGTCAAAGCAATTCATCATTACTCAAGATGTTTCATAACGGCCAATGTTATGAAATAATGCGACGTACATTTAACTTAATTGATGTTATCTGGCATTTTGTAATGTTTACATTCCAATAAAAACAACACAAATTAAATTATACAGTAGGCCTAGACTATAGACTATTTACTTGTGATTTAGCTGCAATCATGTAAAAATGTTATAATATAATTTACGACAGTGCAAGTATTCCACAGCGACTCTAGGGGTCGCTGTTTGACAAAAACACAATTTCTACTTAGTGTGGCTTTAAGATATTCAACCTTGTAGGTTCTTTTTTCCTGTGTATAAAATCTCATATTATGTATGCGAACCCATGACATATATATATATATATATATACATACACCTCATAACATCAGTAACTCGACAGCCCTACCTAGAACGGTTTTCCTCAGCGTTTGTAATGTCTGCACAAAGGGCAGCTATGCGAAGATTCGCCTTTGGAGAAAACTGTTGATTTTATACTCGAAAAATGTAAGTATCATTAATATAAAAAATGTATATTACCCCAGAATGAATTGCATTGCTATCCCACCCCAAAACATACAATAATAACAACGATAAATGCTGACCAATTCTTAATTATATTACTTTTTACTGAAAATGATATAATTCAATAAAACAAACAAAATGAAATGTATGTCATATGACATAGCTATGCATGAAAACACTCTAGATGCACTCAAAAAAATTTTTTTTCAAAAAATAAACAGCCAACATCACTTGATCTCTTTTTCTCTTGGCTTTTTTGCTGCAACAAACGTGTTTTATAAACACATAATTATAGCAGTCAGAGAAAATGTTATATTAAAGAGTCAATGGTCAAGAGCCCAACTAAAGCAAACGCTAACCACCATCATGGTGACTTTAAAATACAACTATTGATTTAATTCAAACGGAAATGAAATAAAGTCAGTCTGGTTAGTAATAAGTGAAGCTAGTAATTCTCTTTGTGGAGTTGTTTAATCCTCCTCTGCTGAGATCTTCACAGATTTAATGTCTTCTTTTTTCTTCAGTTGATTTCATCTAAGGCTGTGGCTGAAGTCAGTTGTAGTTCTTGTGTTTCTCTTTCCTTCAGTGATTCTGCTTGTTAACAGCAGGTGTTCATAATTAATGCTAAATCATCACTTAATTATCTCATTAACTTCAACACCGCTTTACCTCTGTAGTGTGCACACATATGAACACTGAGCAGTGTTAATTTAACATGGGCGTTTTTCTGTGTACTATTACATAAATCTTACCTGTTTCATTTACATACGACTGACAAATATAAATCACATTCAGTTTATTAATACAATTACATAAATCTTATCTGTTTCATTTATGTATGACTTAAACATATGAATCACATTCAGGAGTATTGATTGGTTTATCTTAAAACTATGTAAACCAAATGCATGGGAATTTGTTATGCAATTCAAATACATAAATCTTATGTTTAGACACAATTTTTTTTTTTTTTAGTGTGTGTATATAGTGAACATATCTACATTTTCATTAAAACTATTAATTAAAGCATTAATTAATTAAATTATTTTATTTTATTTACTGACAACAATGAGAAATATTAATAAATTAGTAAAAGAATGAATGAAAGTCACCATCACACAATAAACAAATGCATAAGTCAACACATGAAATAAAGCTTTATTCAAACTACAATCATGTATGTAGGCTACAGGCGCTGAACCCCACATCCTTCTGCCATCTCAACACAGCGGTTCCCATTCTGAGGCTTTATTCTGATTAATCAGCTGACCGCCAGAGGTGAGCCGTTCCTTCGTGCCGGAGGTTGTTGCGTGATGTGTTGTGCTTCACAATCTGAGGCAATAAGGGCAGGTGGAGTGATGGAGGGTCTCGTAAGGGCAGGTGGAGTGATGGTGGGTCTCATAAGAGCAGGTGGAGTGATGAAGGGTCTCGTAAGGGCAGGTGGAGTGATGGAGGGTCTCGTAAGGGCAGGTGGAGTGATGGAGGGTCTCGTAAGGGCAGGTGGAGTGATGGAGGGTCTCATAAGAGCAGGTGGAGTGATGGAGGGTCTCGTATGGGCAGGTGGAGTGATGGAGGGTCTCGTAAGGGCAGGTGGAGTGATGGAGGGTCTCGTAAGGGCAGGTGGAGTGATGGAGGGTCTTATAAGAGCAGGTGGAGTGATGGAGGGTCTCGTAAGGGCAGGTGGAGTGATGGAGGGTCTCATAAGAGCAGGTGGAGAGATGGAGGATCTTGTCCATGGCACCATTTCCAGGATTCAGCTCTGTGCTCTTCATCCTCAGTGCTCACACCGGTCTGCTGACATTTCAGATCCTACAAAAATGCACATACATAACTGCAGTCATTTTAACAGCACAATGTCATTTGATTTCATTATTATTTAGAAGACAAAAACGCTTTTTTTTCACAAACGCCACCATCACCTTTCCTTGCAGGTCCTGCTCTACCACAAAAGCTGTGCAGCAAATGCACAGAAATCAAGAATCAGAAAAGTGCTGTAATAGCTCTGTTTGAAATTACAATAATTAAAATAAACTACAACTTAATATTTAAATAGTTGTTGTTATTCACTTCTGTAGTATACTCACTCAAAGCCTTTGATGGCAGCATTCAGCTTCATGAGCCACTCTCCACTGGATAAACACACATCTGTTCATCTGACCCTGTAACATCCAGATGAGATTCACGTTACCTCTGTGATTTATGAGCTCAACACTACATTTACATGTTGAGGTTGTTTTAACTTTTTATCCAACATAAATGTTCTTCAATTTATCAACAGTACTAATGGACAAATAAAATAGATAACTTATGTTTAGTTACTTTATAGATTTGTTCTACATAATAGCACACATACATCACTCAGATGTCTATTTCATGTTGTGATGTGCTCTTCTGCAATACTTAGTGAAGATTTTCCTGCCAGATGTAAATAGACATTTAAAATAAGCGTCTTTAAGATGTATATGGTTTATGTAAATCCACTTTAGAGACGTAACTTACGTGTCCTTACTGGAGGTCCCCTGTTAGCTATACAAAATAAAACGTGTTTTTACAGCAACATCACAGCTAAACTATACTGTGTAACGTCTTTACACCTTCAACAATTCATAATAATAATAATAATAATATTATTAATTCAATAGTTTACTCTACATTAGTTCAACACATGCAATTTTAACACAAGGAACCGTGTTTACTCACATTTGAAAGCACCCGCGTCACTGATCTCTGCGATGTTTGATAATGACATATCCTCTCGCGTGGCCTCCTGGGATAGAAAAGTATCCATCGGACGAGCACTCGAAAATCGGCACTCGGGAACTTCTCGCCTACTCTTTTATGAATACTGATGTTTCGAACATAATTTTTCTTTCACGTACTGTTTTCGCCTACTATATAGTAGGAAAGTAGGCATATTCGAACGCACTGTAAGTATACGTACGTCCGAATTTCGCGATAATTAGTACGTCACCCAGGTAATTCTCGCCTACTCTTTTATGAATACAGAGGATTCGTACATACTTTTTCGCTCGCCTACTCTTTTTCCCCTACTATATAGTAAGGAAGTATGCGGTTTCGAACGCAGCCAAAGTTTCTAACATGGATAAACTGTCAGTTTCCTAATTGCAAAAAGACTGTAGATTAAAACCTCAAGCCTTTTTTTGGCTAGTGACATTATAGCACGCTCTCATTGGCTAATGCATAAACTCTACAGGTCCAGAGGAAAATCAAAGGTAATCAATTAAGGTAAAAGGGGTGGAGCCACCTTAATTCAAAGGTATACAAACAGGCAAAGCCAATTACTGGTGTGTGTTGTGGTGTTTGAGTCAAAGTTTGTTAGGATGGGGTTCTTGATAGTTGTCTTAGTGATTGTTGCATTTGAGCTGCATGATGTCTGGGGAAGTTTGAGGTACAGTCCTAGTCCAAGAAGCATGGGGCCAAAATCAGATCCAGCTTCCAGAAGTCCTGCCCTTTCTCCTCTAGGGCTCTGGAACCCTTTGCAAGTGGCTTCTCAGTTTCAGAGTCCTTTGGGTCCCAACTTCAAAAGCCTTGCACAGGAGCCTTTTGGCCTTCAGGAGAAGCAGCTGTTGCAGGGTCCAGTGAAGCCTTTGGATTGGAGGTATCCCACTGTTGCTGAGGTGCAGAGTGAGTTGGTGGAGAACTTCCCGATGAGGCAACCCGTGACTCCCGGCAGCGTAGCGGTTCAATGTGGCGAGAACAGGGTTCTTGTAGAGGTCCAGCAAGACCTTTTCAGCAATGGTCAGTTGATCCAGCCAACTGGTCTGTCTTTAGGTGGATGTCCTGTTGTTGGTCAGGATCCTGAGTCTAGAGTGCTCATCTTTGAGTATGAATTACAGGACTGCAACAGCGTGCTGATGGTAAGAACTCATGAATCTTAATGGGTTATTTTGGTGTGACAGAAGAAAGCCAAAATCTTTCAAGGAAAGTCGGTTAACTTGGTTGTCATTTACAATTCCAGGGCAGCTAAGACCAAGTTCTATTTATTTAAATGGAGGAAAAATCCTGAATTTTCAAGCTACTTGCCTTTTAAATAACCCTTCAAACCAACATCTGATGTAAACTATCCCACAAACGGTATGAAAGGAGCTTAAGAAACCAGAACAAATCTTGTGCCTTAATAGTGTTAAAGCTAGTTTTTACCCAGGAACAGCCAATGCGCATGTCTCCAAAACATTGACTATCTCTGGCAACACTGGAGCTTCTGAGGGCAGCTGTAGTGATGTGAAGACTTGACTAATTGGTGATTTGCTCTTCAGGAATTCTTCCATATTGCACAAGTGCACTTTCTCCCATTCATGGCAATATGAGAGTCTTGGTATATGTTAAGTCTCTGTGATGACCCTCTTGGTAACCACAATCTTTTTCCAGATGAATGAGGATGAACTTGTCTACACCTTCTCTCTTACCTACACCCCTGAGGCGCTTGCGGGTACTCCGATTACCCGGTCCGATGGTGCAATTGTTGGTGTACAATGCCATTATCAAAGGTAAGTGATCTCTGTGACTTTCTGCACTTTCTCGTGAAACTGGGAGACCATTTAATGGGTACTTTCATGAACCGCAGGCTCCAAAATGTAAGCAGTGATGCCTTGAGGCCAACATGGTTCCCTTATGCCTCAACCAAGGCTGGTGAAGAAGTCTTGCTCTTCTCCCTGAAGATCATGATGGGTTGGTACAGGTTTTTTTTCAATAAAATAAACCTTTACCCTTGCAATTGTGGGTGGCTGTGCCTAAAGTGTTTTTTGTATAGATGATTGGTCCTATCAGAGGCCTTCATACACCTATTTCCTGGGTGGTGTTATTAACATCGAGGCATCTGTGAAGCAGTACAATCATGTGCCTCTGCGTGTGTTTGTGGACCGCTGTGTGGCCACTCAAGTACCTGATGTGAACTCCCTTCCAAGATTTTCCTTCATTGAGAATCATGGGTAAGGTCATGGCCCTTGATGTGGTAGGACTGTTTAAGTTGCTTTTTGTAACCACAGTCATGGGTAAGGTCAAGTTGCTTGATGCTCTACAGTTGACATTCATGAGTTACTCTTTGTGATTGCTTTGTCGTCAGGTGCTTTATGGATGCCAAAACTACAGCTTCCAGCTCCCGCTTCATGCCTCGGTCCCAGGTTGACAAGCTCCAGTTCCAGCTGGAGGCATTTATGTTCCGGGAGGGCAACAGTCCTTCTGTATGTACTATGAATATCATGCGTTAATTTGACTTATCCTCCATCTGCTTTGGTCTTGTGACTTGTTTGTCATGCCTTGCAGATCTACATAACGTGTATTCTGAAGGCAACTATTGCTTCTGCACCCAGTGACGCTCAGCGCAAATCCTGTTCCTTTGCCAATGGGTACATGGGTTTTTTGGGGGTTTAAGTCGACTTTTCTGATGTTGTAGGTTTCATGTCTTTGTCTTTTTGCAGGTGGTCTGCTGCTGATGGAAATGACCAAGTTTGTGGTTGCTGTGACTCAACATGTGGTCCTGATGGTGAATTTGCTGCTTCTCCCTATGGAGGTTGGTAGCATTTGCTCTTTCTAAGGTTGCTTTTATTCAAGTGCTCTAACTTGGCTCTCTTCTCTCTAGGCATTCAGTGGGAAGGCAAGGCCTCACTTGGTCCTGTAATGGTTCAAGGGCAAAAGAGAGGTTCTTAATAAAACTGACAAACCAATCCTTGCTTGTTTCTGACTTGTCATTTTGCATCAAATACCATACAACCATAGGCTTCCAGAAGTTTATAAAATTCTGTATAAATGGGTAATCTTAAATTGAGCATTTTAAATGCAGCTACTGTAAGCCAGTGGCGGTTCTGGGGGGGGGGGGGGCAGTGCCCCAGTGTCAACAAGCTTGGCCGCCCCTCTGGCCCCCCTAAATTTGGAATCGTAAAATCACACCAAACAACTGCGCATTTATTCAGTTGCGGCGCCTTCATTTAGGCTACACTGCAGCACGACGTATATTCACATCAAATGTTAACGCAGAGGAACGTGACACTGCAGTTCACAAAAGTTCATTATTTGCATGTGCTTTAAAGCCTTGCCAGTTAAACATGTCATTCGCTGCTGATGCGCTGTTCAAACATACGCTTTACTGAGCGTGTAGGCTACACTCGACGCGTACATGCACTAAAAGCCTGTTCCTGGAATAAGTTATCTTTTGAGTCTTATATTGCGCTAATACTGTCAAATACAGACATTGTTTACATAAACAAAGTTGGTTATGTCTAAAGTGAAAGCAAACAGAAAATTAATTAAAATCTGCTTGTCATATGCGTGTATATTAGACGCGTCGCGTGCAGTTCTTAAAGAGACAGTAGCCCTAATAATAAACATGCTGCCGCTTGTACTTAAAGAGATAGTTCACCCAAAACCAAACAGTTGCTGGTCCCCATTGACTTCCGGTACATCAACTGTTGTGGTTACTCGCATTCTTTCAAATAACGTTTATTTTCAACAGAAGAAAGACACTTATTCATGTTTAAAACAACTTAAGAGAGTAAATATGACTTTTTGGGGGGAGAACTATCCCTTTAATGTTAATAAAACAACAAAATACACAGAGGAAATCATTCACTGCTCTTGACTGAGAACTTTAAGTCTGTTGTGTTTTATTTTCATATTTGTTCATTTAATTACTTTCTCATACTGTTAAATACACCTATAGCTGAAAAAATAAAGCAGTTTATTTCATTTGTATATTAAGTTGTGTATGTGTAATATGTATCTCTGTTCTTAATTTTTAATAACAAAGAAAATAATGACAAAGATTTTTATCTTTGCCTTTGGCCTAAATGTCTGCCATTCTTTTTTATTTTATATTTTGTTACCTATAAGGCTATGTTTTTAAAATAGGGAAATTAGTTTGGCTGTAATGCTCAGTCACTTGCAAAATAGTAAAACCAACATGAAAAAAGAATCGTGATAAAATCGTGATTTTCCTGAAAAAAAAGAAATTGTGATATATTATTGCCATATCGCCCACCCCAGGTGTAAAAAAGTGCCTAGATGTGCTTAGATGCTAAAAATGTGTTATTATTGATCATTATATCACACTACAATTAAACATAATGAAACATTCATTTGAATTGAAATTGTTTTATTAGCTTCGCTAATATAATTTATTAGCTTTTTCTAGAGATTGCAGTCATACATGACATGGTGAAAAATGACTTGAAATAATACTGAAAATAGGTTAAGATGAATGTTAAAGGTGTGCCCCCTAAAAGCACAAGTGGCCCCTGCCTGGCCCCCCCCCCCCCCCCCCCCCAGTTACTGTGGTCTAGAACCGCCACTGCTGTAAGCTCCAAGGTTAATTGGTATATCCTTTTGAAGCCATCAGTTTACATTACATGTTTTTCGTTTAACAGCAGAATTTCCTAACGAAAAACATATCCATGATTCTCTTAAGAATTTGGCAAGCAAGTGATTCCAAAACTGCTCTGCGGGAACACCTTGTACCATGAAGCACTGCTGATGTAATAGAGTTGGTCTCCCTATTGTATTCCTGTGCTCTCACAGTTTGTATATGAATATTGTGATGCTTAATAGTTTATAATAAACTTTATCTGACGTTTGATCACTAAGCCCTAGAGGTCATACAAAACTAAACACACCCTCTCTCTCTGGGATCTGTATTTATGAATCTCTAGTCTATCATTTGAACTCAGGTTCTTTTTAGATTACAGTAAGTTTCTGTCATGGACAAGCTTGTTTGTAAAATTGTGAATGAATGTAGATAATGTAAAATCTTCTAGTGACTTTCCAGGCTGTTCTCGTTTGCTAATGCAGTGGTTTTCAGTCCTGAGCTGTGTCGGAAATCAAGTACTTCCCTATTATGTAGTATGTGGAAATGCAGTACGCCAAAATATTATGTCTGAATACATAGTATTGGAAAAACAGTAGGTGAAAAGTGATTATTACTTCTGTGAAAATTCTGAAGTGTGCATTCAATGGACACTTCACTCTCCCATGAGGCCACGGGAGAGGATTTATGAATACCAGTAAAGCGACGCAACTGTTGCTGGTAGGTCACAAGACCATAACATGGAAGATGTATTATGGTCTGAATTTCATTCATACTATAGAGAGGATAAATTCTTTTATTTATTGGTCACAAAGTAAATTCCAATGTAGTACCTATTCAGACTGTACATGATTTCGGAAGCTGATTTTCGAGCACTTGCGCATAACTTCACTTTTTTTTGTTTAAACAGAAAATTATGGTATTGTTTTCAAAAACGTGCACTTTAAAACCCATTTTTAAATGTTTGCGTTTTTAGGCCTCCAAAACTCTGTGGTGATGAAAATAAATGGCCAAAATGCATAAAAAGTTGTCTGTTTTTAGTTGAAAATGGTGTCTTGTAAATGTCCGCTCAATAGCTGCATCCGAAATCACATACTCTATTGAGTAGGTATTTATTTTGAATTAGTAATTATTTCACAACCTCTAAAAAGTATGTTAAGTGTAGTATGAATGAAATATATATACTACATTCACCATGTTATCATTGTCATGTGACCTTCCAGCATCAGTTGTCGCTTCACTGCCATTCACAAATCCTCTCCTGAGGCCTCATGGGATAGTAAAGTGTCCATCGTATGAACACTTTCGAATCTAGCCGGAAGTAGTAGATCATCTGGGTACTTTTTGCCTACTCTTTTATGAGTTCTGTAAATTCGAACATACTTCTTTTGTCATATACTGTTTTTCGCCAACTATATAGTAGGGAAGTATGCGATTTTGGATACAGCCCTTTTATCAAATAAGAGAGACTGACCCCGTGTCTCAATGTCCATACTATCCATCCTAAACAGTATGTGAGATAAAAATAAGTGTGTCCCAAAACATAGTATGTTGAAAAGAGTATGCCAGAAGTCCCCAGATGGTCTACTATTTCTGGTCGATTTTCGAAGTGTGGATCCGTGCTCAATATAACGGCTAATATTGCCCACAACCCATTGCGCTTTGGAGGAGGATTCAGTTCAGAACTACAAACACGAGTTAAAAGTGTTTAGAAAACTACAAAACATGGGTGATGTGTGCGACCGATGGTCAAGAAGAGAGTCTTCACAAAAACAGTACATACTGTTAGGGTATAGTATAAGTAGGCGAATTGAGACACAGCAAGACAAGGGCTGCGTTCGAAACCGCATATTCAATGAGTAGGTACTTAATTTCAATAAGTACTTACTTCGAAAGCGCTAAAAGAGTAGGTACTTTATAGCCTGATCTCGTTAAGTATGAATGCGAACCGGACATCTGCCATGTTGACGTTATCATGTGACCTACGACGCGTTATCACAAGCGTTAACAAGCGTTAACACGTTTAATTCATCTGTCTGTACACTCAAAAAAAAAATTGTGTCTAAACATAAGATTTATGTATTTGAATTGCATAACAAATTCCCATGCATTTGGTTTATATAGTTTTAACATAAACCAATCAATACTCCTGAATGTGATTCATATGTTTAAGTCATACATAAATGAAACAGATAAGATTTATGTAATTGTATTAATAAACTGAATGTGATTTATATTTGTCAGTCATATGCAAATGAAACAGGTAAGATTTATGTAATAGTACACAGAAAAACGCCCATGTTAAATTAACACTGCTCAGTGTTCATATGTGTGCACACTACAGAGGTAAAGCGGTGTTGAAGTTAATGAGATAATTAAGTGATGATTTAGCATAAATTATGAACACCTGCTGTTAACAAGCAGAATCACTGAAGGAAAGAGAAACACAAGAACTACAACTGACTTCAGCCACAGCCTTAGATGAAATCAACTGAAGAGAAAAGAAGACATTAAATCTGTGAAGATCTCAGCAGAGGAGGATTAAACAACTCCACAAACAGAATTACCAGCTTCACTTATTACTAACCAGACTGACTTTATTTCATTTCCGTTTGAATGAAAACAATAGGTGTATTTTTAAGTCACCATGATGGTGGTTAGCGTTTGCTTTAGGTTGACTCTTTAATATAAAAATTCTCTGGCTGCTATAATTATGTGTTTATAAAACGCGTTTGTTGCAGCAAAAAAGCCAAGAGAAAAAGAGATCAGGTGATGTTGGCTGTTTATTGATGATGATGACAAAGTCATCATCATGTAATTGCCTGATTCGCTGATCTTGTTCAGTGTCTAATGCTTTGATTATATAGGACTTGTGTTTTTTTTCTTTTCTTTTATCCCTAACAGAAGCCATTTGATTTTGCAGCATGAAATCTATCAAACAATATACTTTTTTTTTTTATAGTTAGTGCACAAAAACCTTTCATCTATGGCAATACTTAAACTCACACAGACATCAAGAAACAGCATATGAATCTCAACAATGGTGACAAAAGCTACAAAAATCCTGATGCATAATTTATTAATGCCGCAATGCATGCTGGGAGATATGGGTGAGTTTTGATTGTTTGTACCCAGCATGCACTGCAGCATGAAGCATTTCATTGATTGTCACCATTGTTGAGAGTCATACACTGATTCTTGATGTCCAAGTAATAATGTAGAAAGTTTAATGCACTAAATGTTTTTAAAATTATTTATATTATTTGATTAACTGTTGGATCTAATGCTGTCAGGTCACTCAGTTACTATAACAATTAAAACAAAATCACATAACCCCAATAATCAAAGCATTAGACACTGAAAAAGATAAGTGATTCAGGCCACAATGATGATTACACCTTCATCAATAAACAGCCAACATCACCTGATCTCATGTTCTCTTGGCTTTTTCGCTGCAACAAATGTGTTTTATAGACACATAATTATAGCAACCAGAAAAAAATTACATTACAGAATCAAGGGTCAAGAGTCAAACTAAAGCAAACGCTAACCACCATCATGGTGACTTAAAAATATAACTATTGATTTCATTCAAGCGGAAATGAAATAAAGTCAGTCTGGTTAGTAATAAGTGAAGCTGGTAATTCTGTTTGTGGAGTTGTTTAATCCTCCTCTGCTGAGATCTTCACAGATTTAATGTCTTCCTTTAGCTGTGGCTGAAGTCAGTTGTAGTTCTTGTGTTTCTCTTTCCTTCAGTGATTCTGCTTGTTAACAGCAGGTGTTCATAATTAATGCTCAATCATCAGTTAATTATCTCATTACCTTCAAGACCGTGTTACCTCTGTAGTGTGCACACAAATGAACACTGAGCAGTGTTGATTTAACATGGGCGTTTTTCTGTGTACTGTTACATAAATCTTACCTGTTTCATTTACATACGACTGACAAATATAAATCACATTCAGTTTATTAATACAATTACATAAATCTTATCTGTTTCATTTAGATATGACTTAAAAATATGAATCACATTCAGATTATTGATTGGTTTATGTTAAAACTATGTAATCCAAATGCATGGAAATTTGTTATGCAATTCAAATACATAAATCTTATTTTTAGACAATTTTTTTTTTTTGAGTGTAAATATCTTGATATTGATTAAACTTGCTCATTTTGTGGTCTTTTTGAAGAAACTGCTGCACATTTATTTTGTGAATACATTTAGGTTTAATTTAAGTTCTTATATTTAACCCTACTAATGTGACCCACCGTTTTATCCTTAACGATATTATTTATTTTTATTACGAAATCCAAAAATGGTCATCTCTTAAATATGTTGTTAATTTCTTTATTTTATATCCAAAAATTTTCATCCACAAGCAAAAGTAGCTTAAATCTCCTTTATGTTTTCCTCTTTTTCTTGTTGAATTTAACTCGTTTCATCCCTCAGGCCTAGACCTATAAATAACAAAAAATTCATTTTTTAAATGTATTATAATGAATTATTTAAGAAAATATATATTAAGATATTCAACCTTGTAGGTTCTTCTTCCTGTGTATAAAATCTCATATTATGTATGCGAACCCATGACATATATATATATATATATATACATACACCTCATAACATCAGTAACTCGACAGCCCTACCTAGAACGGTTCTCTTACGAGAGGTCTCTCGTACTGCGTAAGATATCTTACGCTAGGGGAAAATCCTTTTCCGCGAGATATTGAAGCCAAAAATTATCCTTAATTTTGTAATAATGCAAAACGCGTTGCAGCAGCAATGCAGACATAGGCGAGACAGCTCGCGCGCCTATTGGCTGCTCTGCGGCAACTGCAGCAGCCTATCGAGCGAGGCCTGGCGTGACGTCAGACCCAATCAGGGCACTTCGCGCCCGCTGCGTCACGTCCCGCCGAAATGGGCGTGGTCTAGGCCTATAAATATCGCTCGCAGGCAGCTATTATCTGATTTTTCATCCTTCAAGCGAAGCACACGCATCGCTGGAGCTGGATAAGAAGCCGCGCCGTCTGAAAGAGAGCACCTTCAGTGGGACGAGTCACTGAAGTCGCTGGCCGCGCCGCCTTCCTTGCCTTCCTGCTGCGCTTTCCGGCATTATATCCTTTCTCTGCTACTGTGTTTATGTATGTGTGTGTGTTCGCCGCCGCGACACACACTCCCATTGCACTAAAAGAGCTGGGCGTCTTTTTCAAGACGCCCCTTTTCCTGATCACGCAGCTCTCGCACTCGCTGACGGCGACTGCCCTCACTGCGAGTTAGGTACTGCCTATGGTGACTCTGAGGACTCACCTGGCATCCTTCTCCGAGACTGCTCCTCCGCCCGGTGACCTTCAATTTCTCATACATATTCCCAGTTCCCTGATCATGCGACTGGAAATATCAATATTGCAGCAGGCGAGCCTGTTTTAATACAAGCGCGCCTGCAAGCATACGCCGAAGAAAGCATGTGACGCTCTTATATGCTCGTGCATCCGAAAACCTTTGCGTTCCCCCCTGTGGCTCAGTGGCGGAATCATTGGTTTTTCTCACGAGAGACCGGAGTTCGAATCCCGGTCTAGCGCCAGTTAAAATTATGCCGCCAATGCTTCGCTCTGTCAGTTCCCTGAAAAGCGACTGCAGACGTGCATTTTGCAGCCAACGAGCGCGTTGCACAACCCGCTCGCCTGCACCCAAACACCGTTTCTATGGTTTCCGTGCGTCACTGGCGAAAGGAGAAAAGAGCGTTTTCTGGTCCCCCCGCGGACGGACCGACCTCCTCTTTCTCGTACATTTCTCATTCCCCTCTGAAGTTCGGGCGACTGGAAATGTCAGTATTGCAGTGAGCAAGCCTGTTGTAATACACGCATGCCTGCAAACAAACGCCAGCACGTTGACGCTCTCTTATAATACTTGCGCTAACTGAGCTACAATGTGTCTCCCCCTGTGGCCCAGTGGCAGACTCTCAGGTTTTTGCACGCGAGAGACCCGCGTTCGATCCCCGGGTCTACCGGCAGATAAAATTATGCCGTCAATGCTCGCTCTGTCAGTTCCCTGAAAAGGCGACTGCAGATGTGTATTTTGCAGCCAACGAGCGCGTTGTACAACCCGCTCGCCTGCACCCAAACACCGTTTCTATGGTGTTCCGTGCGTCACTGGCGTAAGGAAAAAAGGGAGTTTTTCTGGTCCCGCTGCGGACGGACCAACCTCCTTTTTCCTATACATTTCCCATTCCCCTCTGGAATTCAGGCGACTGGAAATGTCAATATTGCAGTGAACAAGCCTGTTGTAATGCACGCAGGCCTGCAATAAACGCCAGCATGTTGACGCTCTCTGTTTCTATGGCAACTTCTCGCTCGTTCAGTTCCAGTAAATGTGACTGTTCCAGTGTATCCTGCAGTAAACAAGTCGGTTCTGTCACCCGCTTGCCTGCACACAAACGCCGTTTTTACGGCTACCCAGATAAATCCCATAAGTGTGAATTTTTCTGGTGTCCCGGCCACGGCCGATGGTGCTTTATGTGTAAGAAGAATGCCCACTGCCCAGTGCCCATCTCTACACACAAGCACAGCCCGTCACACAGGGCTCGCGCACATGAATCGACTCAGACCGATTGCGCTTCAAACATGGTGAATGTGCCCACTAACACCACGTTATGCATGTCTCACGGTTTCTGTAAAAACGAAACCAACGTGCACTCGCTTCACGCAAGCGAACGATGCTTTTCGGTGTGATAAATGTGCCCGCTGTCCCGCGCCCACATCCACACATAGACATGACAGTTCCCACGGGAACCGCCCAGCCCTCCCCCTCGCGGTTAACCACCGCAGAGGAGTCGAGCGCGGGCAATCTGCCCGCTGTCATCAGCGCGCCCCATGCCTCAAATGTCACGAGCGCCACGCTTGTGTTACAGCACACCGAAGCTTCTCCATCGCTGAGCGAGCGGAGCGCGCTTCGTATTCAACCCCTAGCTATCCATGCAGACGCATGGGCAAAGCTACCCGGGGTTTCGAAGTGGGTGCTGAACATTATAGAAAGAGGCTATTCGCTGCAGTTTCGCCGACGCCCTCGTCGCTATGTGGCGCGCGTCGAGACCACGGTAAAAACAGAAGTAGCACATCTACTTCGAGCCGAAGTGACGAAACTATTGAGCAAAGGGGCCATAGAGCCTCTCTCTCAAGTTCAGAGCGAAGGAGGGCTATACAGCAGATACTTCCTGGTACCGAAAAAAGACGGGGGTCTCAGACCCATACTAGATCTAAGGCAACTGAATAAAGTGCTTGTGAAGCGACAGTTCAGGATGCTCACGACCAGGCAAATCCTTGTGCAGATTCGCCAAGGAGATTGGTTTTGTGTCAATAGATCTGAAAGACGCGTATTTTCAAATACAGATAGCGTCACGTCACAGGCGATATTTGAGATTCGCCTTCGAGGGCCAGGCATATCAGTACACAATCCTGCCGTTCGGTTTGTCCCTAGCACCCCGTACATTTACGAAGTGCATGGATGCGGCGCTCGCACCCCTCAGAATGAGAGGCATGCGAGTGCTGAACTATTTGGACGATTGGCTGATTCTAGCGCAATCTCGCGCAGTGCTCATAGAACACACGACCATTTTACTCGATCACCTCGAGGATTTGGGTCTGAGTGTCAATTGGGCGAAGAGCTCCCTGTCACCCAGTCAGAAAATATCTTTCCTGGGCACAGAACTGGACTCACTATCCATGATAGCGCGACTATCACAACAGCGCGCGGTAGACATTCGACGCACAGTGAACTCTTTTCGCTGCGGCGCGTCTGTCCCGCTCAAGAGATTTCAGAAGATGCTAGGTCTCATGGCCTCAGCATCGTCAGTGCTCCAGCTGGGTCTGCTCCGCATGCGCCCGCTGCAGTTTTGGCTGAAAGCGCGAGTCCCACGCGAAGCGTGGGCACCCGGTTTGCTTCGCCTCAGGGTCAATCAGAAATGCGTTACAGCTCTGAAACCCTGGAAAGCGAACGACTGGTACCAATCAGGTGTAAGCCTGGGGACTTCCTCGAGGGTGAAAGTGGTGTCCACGGACGCGTCCACCTCGGGATGGGGAGCGCTGCTCGAGGGCAGACCGTTCTTCGGCCAGTGGTCAGAACGGGAGAAGCTCCTGCACATAAACTGCCTCGAAATGCTGGCAGTAGACAACGCGCTGACGCGTTTTTGTCCCCAAATAAAAGGTCACCACGTCTTGGTCCGTTCGGACAACATGTCTGTGGTGTCCTACATAAATCGCCAGGGCGGCATCAGATCCGAGAAACTGTACAGGCTGGCAGAACGCCTCCTGGTATGGGCTCAGTGCAACCTGCGCTCGCTCAGAGCAGCGCACGTGCCAGGGATCTTGAATATAGGACCGGACAGACTGTCCAGGAACAATGTTCCGGCAGGCGAGTGGTCTCTACACCCACAGACAGTCCAACTGCTGTGGAAGAAATTCGGCAGAGCGGAAGTGGACCTGTTTGCGTCTCGAGAAAACGCTCACTGTCAAGAATTTTTCTCCAAGAGCAGGAGCGCGCTGGCCCATGTGTGGCCCCGCCGCCCGCTCTATGCTTTTCCCCCCGTCTCTCTCCTGCCTCAGGTGATAGAACGCATCAGGGAAGAAGGATGCTCAGTACTGCTGGTAGCACCGTTCTGGAAAAACCAACCTTGGTTCCCAGCCGTGATGCAGTTAGCAAGTACTGCCCCGTGGCCAGTACCAGTGAGGAGAGATCTCCTCTCACAGGCCCGCGGCTCGATCTGGCATCCTCGCCCGGAACTATGGTCCCTTCATGTCTGGGCCATCAACGGGTACATGTTGGACTCCCTAAAGGAGTATTAAACACGATCACGCAGGCTAGAGCTCCGTCTACAAGACGACTCTATTCTTCGAAATGGTCAGTGTTTTCGGGCTGGTGCACAGCCCGTGGTGTGTCACCCACAAACTGTGATGTGACAGAGGTGCTTTCCTTCCTACAAGAGCTGTTGGATGGGGGCAGGGCCCCCTCCACGCTCAAAGTTTATGTGGCGGCTATAGCAGCGTTCTCAGAAACAACGCTTGGTCAGTCAATAGGAAGGAACGATTTAGTCATCCGCTTCCTTAGAGGAGCTAAGAGACTGAATCCTCCCAGACCTCCCTCAGTCCCCGTATGGGACCTTTCTACGGTTCTGGAAGCCATGAAAGGTGCGCCATTTGAGCCTTTACAGTCAATCGATTTGAAACACCTGTCTTTCAAAACGGTGTTTTTGCTGGCTCTCGCTTCAGTGCAGCGCATAGGGGATCTGCACGCGCTCTCTGTGAGCGCGGCGTGCATGGAGTTTGGGCCCAATGACTCAAAAGTTATACTCAAACCTAAGCACGGTTATGTTCCAAAATCCCTCAACACACCGTTTAGGGCGCAGGTTATCTCCCTGTCAGCCCTACCGGTCCCTGATGAGGAAAGAGACGCGAGCCTCCTTTGCCCAGTCAGGGCATTACGAGCTTATGTGTCTCGCTCGTCTGTTTTCAGACAGACGGAACAGCTCTTTGTTTCGTTTAGCGGACGCTCTAAGGGACTAGCCGCGTCGAAACAGAGCCTATCCAGATGGATAGTTGATGCTATAGCGCTGGCATACGCCTCCAAGGGCATGCAGTGCCCTTTGGGTGTCAGAGCGCACTCCACGAGAGGCATGGCCTCTTCGTGGGCCTGGTCAAGTGGGATTGCCTTGCAAGATATTTGTATGGCGGCAGGCTGGGCCTCCCCGTCTACATTTATAAGGTTTTATAACCTAGAGGTTCCCGCCCTGCAGGCCAGGCTGCTGTCGGTCTAAACTACCAGTATTATCTGACCTGATGCGATCAGCTCAGAATTCTGCGTTTGCTGAGCACAGCTCAATGTTCGACAGTATAAAGCTGGGCAAACTGTGTAAGACCCACATTTTTCCCCATCAGTTCAGGCTGTACCCCGCCCTGTCTGTATGATGAAATTCGCGTCCCATCGACGCTACTTTATGTGGAAAAGTGAGGCTGCACCCCTCCCTCTTCCCGGACTCCCTGTGAGTTCACTGAGTGATTGTGCACTATATGTACCCCGGGCTTTCGCCCTTGGGTCTTTGGTGTCAGATCTCAGCATGCACGGCGTTTTACATTGGGTCCCCTAGCGTAAGATATCTTACGCAGTACGAGAGACCTCTCGTAAGAGAACGTACTCGGTTACTAACGTAACCTCGGTTCTCTCTAGAAGAGGGAACGAGTACTGCGTATCTTGCCGTGCATGCACACGCTCTGGTTGCTTCGATGATGAAAAACCAGATAATAGCTGCCTGCGAGCGATATTTATAGGCCTAGACCACGCCCATTTCGGCGGGACGTGACGCAGCGGGCGCGAAGTGCCCTGATTGGGTCTGACGTCACGCCAGGCCTCGCTCGATAGGCTGCTGCAGTTGCCGCAGAGCAGCCAATAGGCGCGCGAGCTGTCTCGCCTATGTCTGCATTGCTGCTGCAACGCGTTTTGCATTATTACAAAATTAAGGATAATTTTTGGCTTCAATATCTCGCGGAAAAGGATTTTCCCCTAGCGTAAGATATCTTACGCAGTACTCGTTCCCTCTTCTAGAGAGAACCGAGGTTACGTTAGTAACCGAGTACGTTTTCCTCAGCGTTTGTAATGTCTGCACAAAGGGCAGCTGTGCGAAGATTCGCCTTTGGAGAAAACTGTTGATTTTATACTCGAAAAATGTAAGTATCATTAATATAAAAAATGTATATTACCCCAGAATGAATTGCATTGCTATCCCACCCCAAAACATACAATAATAACAACGATAAATGCTGACCAATACTTAATTATATTACTTTTTACTGAAAATGATATAATTCAATAAAACAAACAAAATGAAATGTATGTCATATGACATAGCTATGCATGAATACACTCTAGATGTGTATATAGTGAACATATCTACATTTTCATTCAAACTATTAATTAAAGCATTAATTAATTAAATTATTTTATTTTATTTACTGACAACAATGAGAAATATTAATAAATTAGTAAAAGAATGAATGAAAGTCACCATCACACAATAAACAAATGCATATACAAGTCAACACATGAAATAAAGCTTTATTCAAACTACAATCATGTATGTAGGCTACAGGCGCTGAACCCCACATCCTTCTGCCATCTCAACACAGCGGTTCCCATTCTGAGGCTTTATTCTGATTAATCAGCTGACCGCCAGAGGTGAGCCGTTCCTTCGTGCCGGAGGTTGTTGCGTGATGTGTTGTGCTTCACAATCTGAGGCAATAAGGGCAGGTGGAGTGATGGAGGGTCTCGTAAGGGCAGGTGGAGTGATGGAGGGTCTCATAAGAGCAGGTGGAGTGATGGAGGGTCTCATAAGAGCAGGTGGAGTGATGGAGGGTCTCATAAGAGCAGGTGGAGTGATGGAGGTTCTCATAAGGGCAGGTGGAGTGATGGAGGTTCTTATAAGGGCAGGTGGAGTGATGGAGGGTCTCATAAGAGCAGGTGGAGTGATGGAGGGTCTCGTAAGAGCAGGTGGAGTGATGGAGGGTCTCATAAGGGCAGGTGGAGTGATGGAGGGTCTCATAAGAACGGGGTGGAGTGATGGAGGGTCTCATAAGGGCAGGTGGAGTGATGGATGGTCTCATAAGAGCGGGGTGGAGTGATGGAGGGTCTCATAAGGGCAGGTGGAGTGATGGAGGGTCTCGTATGGGCAGGTGGAGTGATGGAGGGTCTCGTAAGGGCAGGTGGAGTGATGGAGGGTCTCATAAGGGCAGGTGGAGTGATGGAGGGTCTCACAAGAGCAGGTGGAGTGATGGACGGTCTCGTAAGGGCAGGTGGAGTGATGGAGGGTCTCATAAGGGCAGGTGGAGTGATGGAGGGTCTCGTATGGGCAGGTGGAGTGATGGAGGGTCTCGTAAGGGCAGGTGGAGTGATGGAGGGTCTCGTAAGGGCAGGTGGAGTGATGGATGTCTCATAAGGGCAGGTGGAGTGATGGAGGGTCTCACAAGAGCAGGTGGAGTGATGGAGGGTCTCGTAAGGGCAGGTGGAGTGATGGAGGGTCTCGTAAGGGCAGGTGGAGTGATGGAGGGTCTCATAAGAGCAGGTGGAGAGATGGAGGGTCTCGTCCATGGCACCATTTCCAGGATTCAGCTCTGTGGCTCTGCCGCCATCTACTGTGGTCATTTTGCCTTTTTAATTTGAAAATAAAAGTGTTTGAATTTTACCTACATTGTGAAGCTTTGTTTTACAAATCTGGGGCTCGTTCTTCGTACGTTGCTTATTACATCCGAGATCAAATGACACATCCAAGATAATATCATCGTGCTAATCATGATCTGGCTAACTCGGTTCTTCGAACACACTTGCCGGATATGATTAGTATCGCTGGATTGAGTTATCTGAGATAATTGCGAGTTCATGCGCTGGTTTAAAAGGGGATATGTATCGATAGTAGAAACATTGATCAGCAACGCTGCTATTGGCTGTTCAGCGTGGCCAAAGAGCGCGCTCAGTTTTTCTCCTCAGCAGAGCAAGAACTAATAGTCGAAGTTTATTCGGAATTTTAATGTTTTAATGCAAAACGCCAGAGAACACCTCAAAGTCTGCAAAAGCCAGGAGAGAGAGCTGGCAAAAAGTAGCAGACAATTTAAATCCGTTAGAAGTGTCCATGTTAGATGTTTTTATCACTTATTAGCCTATATTTTTGAATTTGAATAATTGCATAATTACTTTGTTCATTGTAATGTCAGAGTCACCACACTAGAACATGGGAACAAACAAAAGTGAAGTACAAAAATATTCTACATAATGGTATAATTTTTAGTTATATTATAGTCTCTTTTATAAAAGACACTGTTAAATAAATGGTTGGCTGTTTATAAAAGCAACCAAGAAAAAGGCTGAGAAAAAAAAAAAAAAAAAAAGAAGAAGAAAAGATCTTAGTAGCCTACACTGTAAAATAATTTTTGCTGCATTAAATTAAGGCTGTATAGTCATTTCAACTGTTAAATCTTGAGTAATGATGAATTGCTTTGACTTGTGAAAGTGAAAACTAATAAACTTATATTAATGTAAAAATATTTTTCCAGAGTGTAGTTCATTGTAATGACATTGTGTTTTCCTCTTTTGTGCACCTTTACATAATACACCAACACTTGTATCTGTTCCCAAGAAAGTGGTGGCTGAAATATGTGCAGTAAGTGGAAATTTTTTTAATAACTTTCCAAAGGAAAGAAAGTATAAGACTTTGTAATGTCCATTTGTTTCCATTGCACTGGACAGTGAATAAACCCTCTCAGATAACTGTCATATGGAGGAACTAGCCTACCTGCAAGTGCATAAATAACTTTACTTAATTTATACTTGTATGCTTTATGGCAGCAATATAAGTTGCAGGATTCCACATCTACAGAAAGGCCTACAGAAGAGTCTGGACAGACAGAGGAGACATAGGCCTACAGGTGGGCAGTGGATAGCCAACTTTTCCTTATTTGTTGCATGAGGCATGTGTCTAATATCTCTTGTTGCAGGCACTTGACCACTGGCTTTTCTTTACAAAGAACAATTGAAATAAAACTCAAGGAACTAAGTATATTGGTCTTTTATTAAACATATAATGAAAAGTTTTTATTTTTTTGGCAATGTTGTGTAATATGGCACATGCAATAATGTCACAGGCCCTGTCAGGTGTGCAACCCTCAGACTTATCAGACACTGAAATCTTCCCTTTAGTTAGCCAAAGTTCATTTCATTGTGTGCCCTTGTCCTGGCTAGAGCTGCACTGTAACTGGTTTGGGTCAGGGAATGGGGTCATAAAACACCTGTCTGCAGGAACATGTCATAATCACCTATGAAGAAATGCAGTTCTGTTAGGATCAGCATAAGTGTATGTAATACAGTGAGCTTGATATTTAATTGTGGAACTTTTCTTACCACTTTCAAATAATGTGCATAAATGTGAATCTCTGAAAATACTTAAGTCATGCACAGATCCTGGCCATTTTGCTTTCACATTTGTGATATGGAAGATTTTAGTCAACTGCCTTTTTTTATTTGATATAATATTATTAATCTGGAATATTAAGAATCCCAATAGTAACTGGGCTGCACATTTACATTGTGAACCCCCTTTCTGTTCACATAATCCCCTTCATTGAGGCCTTGATGGCAGTCTATGGAAGCCTATAGTCTATGGTACCAATCACGTTAGTGAAGCCTGAGTGACATACTGTAATCGGCATGGTCATGATTGCATGATCTAAATGAAAAAAAACTGCTTTACAACATTGGGTCTTAAAAACCTAAAACTTTTTTTTAAACCTAAAAGCGCCAGGTAAACTCCGAATGACACGACAGACAGCACTTTCCATCAAGTTCTCCGCATCTCCAATAGTGTAAAGGAAAGAGCCACTCGCAAATAATCTTAGGGCAATGCAAACAGTTTGTGCTGTAGTTAAAGCCCGACTCCGACAAGTCGAAAATAAATGTGCGTTTCCAACAAATTAATAATGTAAACGTCAATCTCACGAGTCACGAGAAAAAATATAAATCTCAGAAAGTGCACTATCGCGCTGCGCTGGACTTCCCGTATCAGCTCCGCTTAATAAAGCTGCCATCTAATCCTGTTTACATGAAATAAGCCTGCTCCCGAGCAGGTTTAAGCTTACGGACCTGTTGCTATGACAGCAAGTCCAGGATGAGCGTCGAAGAACCAAACAATCCAAGATCATGCCAAATCGTCAACAATCAAATCCAGCTAACTAAGTTTAGTTAGCGACGTACGAAGAACGAGCCCCTGGACAATCAAAGGAAAAATAACATTTAAATGGGATAATATTCAGACTTTTGAGCTTTAAGTGCTGGAGAAAAAATGTGTGAAGTACTTGAAAGTCCTTAATTCTTATAACAGTGGTCTATAACCGTCTAATTTGCTGGGGGGGGGGGTTATTTTTTTTTTTATTGCAGTACTTACACATAATTACAAGCTCAGGGAAGTGAAGCAAGGTTCAGACCTGCAAACTCCTCATACTAAAAAAGGTGGGGGGGGTGCAGACTAACTTTTTTTTTTATACATGCCATGGGATTAATCAATGCATGCTGACGAATGATGTATAATAATAATAATTAATCTGCATACCCTAGTTTTGCACTGATGTAACAAGACTGACAGTGACACAATAAGACCTCATGTTAGCATCTTTTTACTCTTAAAAAAAAAATATTAAAAAACATGTATGTTCTTTAATGTTTGATTATAATTTTACTGTCTTCACATAGGGATGGGATTTGATAAGATTTTATCAATAATAATGCCACTGTCGATTCTGATTATCGATCCAATTCTTTAACGATTCTCTTGTCGATTCTTGATAGCACTGTGTGGGAAAATGTTTAAAATGCTTTTAAAAAAAAGTGGTTTTATTTATTTTAAAGTTTAAGCTTGAGTTAGAGAACCGTTTTCTTGGTCAATTGGGTCATTTACGTGAATCGCGTAGAACCGGAGAGTTTTTTTTTTTTTGGGGGGGGGGGGGGGGGGTTGTTTCTCACAGTAAACTGCCATGCAGGCTAGAATTGCGAAACATTATTGGATAATTCGTATAATTTACATTTCTCTGGGCCAATCGGAATCTTAACACTTGCGTCATAATCTTGAAGCACACACACCATGACACACACAGCGTCAACAACAGCTGAGCTCGCCATTTGCCTGGCTACCGTGCGAGTCTAATGGAAACTCACGCATGAATTTTCCTGCATTGAACTTGTTTTAGCGCCCGCCAAAGTGAATTTTTGTCCCGCCAAAACGAGGATAAAAAAAAATAAAAAAAAATAAAAATACATAAATATCCTGGATTTGCATGAAGCACATTATAATTATACATACAAAAAAAGAAAAAGAAAAGAAAAGCATAACAACAAGGTTAAGTCATATTCTAATTTGCTGGGTTATGATCAAAGCTATGTGATTCATCACGTCACACACTTGTCGTCACGTCGAGGGAGCAAGATTTTATGATGTCATCCGAGTTCGCCAAATCGACATACCTTGGCTTAATCCGAAATCACCCCCTTTACCTATTTACCCCCCTTTAGCTATTTGTGGGGACAGCCATTTAGTGGTGTTCAAGACCATAGTGGACGTTATTGAGTGCACTCATTCAATCCCACATTGCACCGCAATAACGAGTGTACAACCGATTTACGCTCAACGCCTGTCTGAATTCGCTCATTCGTATTTATTCACTTCTTCAAGTGAACAGTAAGTAGCCTATTAATGAAGTAACGTAGGGAATAGTGAATGAGGGTTTAGGGTACGATTTCAGATTCAGCCCTTGGTTTTTGGTGCATTGGCGGCAGGATATTGCTAAATATTACACAATTTATGCGCTCAATTGAGGACGATGGAAACACATTTTCTTAATAAATTAGGCCTACATGACGTGCAAAAAAAAAAGAAAAAAAAAGAATAAAGAACAGAATTTCTCTTGCAGATGCTGACAAGGTATTTTAAAATAGTTTTTTTTTTTTTTTTAAGCCCATGTTTTATAAGAAAGAGGTTCCAAACAATAATTTTAATCACTCGCCCACTTCTATGACCCCTATGATCTGTCTGTCATTTCAAAACAGTCAGTCACCAGCGGGAATAAGAAAATAGTCAATTGAAAGAATGGAAGTGCATTGTTTTTTTCTTATGATTTTATTAATGTGCACAACAGTTTTGACATTTGAAAGCCTTAATATTTTCTGAGATCAAAACTGCATAGAAATAGTATTGCTGTATATAAATACACTCATTATAAAGTACAAAAAGGGAGTAGCAAATAGATGAACAAGTATCAAAAGGAATCTAATTTAATAAAGCAAAAAAAATTAAACATTCAAAGAGTGGATGTGCTTTTATTGGTTTGTGGGAGGAGTGAACATGATCAGGTCACGTTCACACATTGATGGTCTCACTCTCTCCTTCTGCTCTGGGGTGAACAGCAACAGATTGTCTGACATCTGAAACACAAGGTTATGGACAAATTCAAAATTAAAATGCTGACAACTCTCTAATTGTGTGATAGAGTAGTGGTTCCCACAGTCATGGAAAACATAAAATGGTGGTTTCCAGGGTTTAAAATCAAAAAAGTTATAAAAATCTTTAGGATTAAAGATTTTATTCATACAAATTAAGTCAAACATTTCTGTAGTAATTGTTTTACTAGTTGCACATCTATAAAATATTTTATTGGATCAAAAAATCCAAATTGTGTGAATTTCCATGACTGGAAAACTGTGGGAACCCTATTGAAAGATAGTTAATAAAGGAAAGATGTAAATCCACCTGACTGGTCCCGGGTGTGAACACCATTCTGGGAAGAACTGAGACAGGAGTGCAAGAGAGAGAAGTGAGTGCCCACGTGCCCCCCAACAAACCATATGATGTGAGCATTAATAACATTATGATGTGATGTGAGGGACATAAACTACCTGTAGGTGTTGCCAAGACATCAAGAGGACGCTCCTCTGCCGGAGCCACAGGACTCTCCATCTCAGCATCCTCCACCCCAAGGGAAAACCTCTCTGCTGCAAGACCCGGAGACATGCTGTCTCTCACTGATGGCTGCAGGTAACGCTCAAAGTCCAAACCAGTAGCATCCTGGGAAAAATACATCAGAACATGATCCATAAACTCTCAAATAAAAGAAAAAAAGCTCTCCTGACTAATAGTGGGATTTAGAGGCTAGAGGTAAAGACACAGTTTGGAGGATGGATTTATTTATTTATTTTTGCACTCTGTCATTAATAACCTTTCATTTTTGGCAAGTTACATTAACAGCCATATATTGTAGCTTTATTGTTGGCCGATAGTGATAAGCTGATACAATTATATAATGTTACAGTCAAAGCCAATAACCAATAAATAGCCGATATTAAAATTCTGTACTATTTTGTCTAAATACATTTAAAATAACTATAATTTTGTGATGCCTAAATTCATTTGTAGCATTTAAAATGATTTTTCAGTTTTTAATGTGTACAGTATGAAAAAAGGGATATTCATTTTGAGATTTGCTAAAGGATACATTTAACAGTGTTATTACATTTGTATTAATTATTATTAATGACAGCAAAAGGTAATCAATATAAAAAGAGGAAGCTTGAACAATTAAATATCTAATATAAATGGATACCAATTATATATACACATATACACACACAAAATCACCTCAGCATCTTGAATTCCAGTCATTTCAACATCTGTGTGAAGCTCTCTGGGGGGGGAGCTGTATGAACAGTGGAAAGAGTATAAAAGATTATGAATTATGCCATATTTAGTGGCTCATATGTAACAAATTAGATGGCCTAATATTAACAAAGCACAGCATACCCATTACAGGCCGAAATGACCTCATTACTGAGATCTGCAGAAATGCTGAGATCTTTGGTTGGTGTGGAGGGCATCAGGACAGGGGAAGCAGGTGCTTCTGCTTCTGCTGAGGAAGAGGTGCGAGATGAGCACTGGGCAAGATTATCTAAACCAGCATCTGCTCCAGTTGGGGCAGGCAAACTCGCTTCAGAGACCATGTCCTCTTGGGGTTCCTCTTGGGAGGAAGGACTGAGCATAGACTCAAGCTGAGGTTCCGAAGAATCCGCGAGATGCTCGGACTGGATGGGAAAGTCTCGTGATTGGTCTACTGGACTTTTTTCTGCTGCATTACTGATCTCTGGTTGGATGTGTGAGGTACAGGTGGAGCTTAAATCATGAGGTTGGCTGTTAGAGCAGGGCTCTGTGTCTGGCGAAACATGTGTGGTCTGGTTGTGGTCAGGGCTGATCTGAGGAGCTCTGGGAGACTGTGGAGGCGTGGAAACAGGCAATACATCGAGGTGGTTTCGAGGAGGTGTGGCAAACGCGCAGGGTAGAGGGGAGGCACGAGAGACGGCATTAGATCTGCTCTGCTTGCCTGGAGTGCTGAACTTAGAAGCACAGGGGGAAGAAACTGTACCGATTCGACAAGATCGCCTGACAGCACCTGAAAAGAAGAAAACGATACAGATTAAAACACAAAGACAACAACAAAAAAGGATAGTGTAGTTAAAAGAAACTCAAAAAGAACAATTTCTAGACTATGGAATATATTTTTTCTCCCTTTGAATATTATTTAAATTATAAAAAGAAATACTAAAGAAATATACACTAAATAAATATTAGTATTGTACTAAAAAACAATTATTATTGTTATTTTTATTTTACAGAACAGTAAAATTACAATACTAATATTTATTGCCTTCTTAACTGCTTTATTTGTATAGCACTTCATGCAACACAGATTGTTCCAAAGCAGCTTTACAGTGATAAACAGGAAAATGATTCAATGACAAACAGAATTCAATTCTGCTGTAAAGCAGCTCGAAAAAGACAACAGTGTCATTATTCAGCTGAGGGCAGTTTAGTGGGAATTTAGGGTATTTAAGCCAGACCTTCTCAGCCTTTGGGGAGGAAGGGGGTCAGTGGGTTAAGATGAGGTTGATTTGTGCCGTTTAAGCACATTTACTTTGTTCTTTGTTAGAAAAAGTGTGTGCTGATTAAAGCGTTTGTTATTATTATTAGGAAATTTTTATTTTTATTTTTTATTCACAGACTTGTAATTTACACCCCAATTTTTTATTGATTAATAAAATTCACTCTCTTTGGATTATCCTGGTTTAAACCTAAGCCTTCCTATCACCTCCCTTGGTCCCTAACGGCATGACAGTTATAATATAAAAAAAATTATAGCATTGAAATTCTTGTCACTTTTCAATATTACAAAATACTAATAATATCCCCCCCTCCATGAGGAAAAAAAAACTCATGCTTCCTAAAGACAAGTAAAGTTCAGTCTTACCTAATGGTTTCACTGGGCTTTCCACCTGAAAGAAGCCTCCATGGAACACCACAGTCTGTGTGGCGGCAGGGGCCGCAGGAACAGGATCCGCATCGTCCTGGATGTTGTGTGACGTCTCAGAAGCTTTCTGTTCAGCCTGCTTGGCCCTCATGGCAGCCTTCACAGCAGCCAGTCGACTCTTCACTGCAGTGCTGGCACCTGCACCTGCTCCGGCCTTCCCTCCTACGGCAGGAGGCTTCTGTAGCAGAAAAGGATGGGATATGAGAATTACACGCTTCACATTTGAAATGCAAGATTATTAAAGGATGGTGCTGATCATGTGTTTACTTTGGCCACTCTTTTTCTGACGACAGGCCTGACTTCCTCTTTCCAATCCTTTGCTTCTGCTTCTTTCAAGGAATTAAACTTCTTGTTAACATCTTCCACCTGTGTAAAAAAAAAAAAAAAAAATTAAACAATGGTTGGACGTCATTTGAGCATTTTTAAAAGGGAACATCAACCCACCTGAAAGTACACCATGTCCCAGAAGCCCTGCAAGTCAGTGCAGGTTGTTATTTTCTCTCCGCGCCCCAATTCGCAGTCATCCACCAGCCCACTGAACTGGCCAAAGCGCTCTTTCATCAACAGTCTGGCCTGGCCCACAGCCGTGCGCATCCGGTCTTGCACTACACGGACAGGGAGAAATATACTTTCTTCATATAACTGTATAGTTGTCTCGAGGAAACATTGTATCTCTATATGTAATTATTTAAAAATATATATATAAATCATTACTATTGGTCACCCTTTACGTCTGTCGGTGGGTTTTGCAAATCTAACCAATGAAAAATATTAAAAAGAGCTTGTGACTATCTTGTATCTGCATTGGATAATCAAACTGTCAGTGAAACCTCATAACTCCACCCGCCTCTATAGTGAATGAAGTGGAGTACACGTGTGGACCGTATGCCTGTTTGCAATGCAAGGGTAAGTGAAGAACTGTTTTTTTGAATAAGTACAGTGTTTTCTTTACTCAAGAATCACAACATTTATAAAGGCTAATGTCTTGTGTATTCGAGGACCAGAGAAGAGGGTCTCAGTCTAGCATTTGTTGTTGAGTCATAGCCAATACTGTCTTAAACAGCCTCTGCATATGCACAGCACTTCATCTTTAATAACATGGGGTTTTGGTCAAATGACAAAAAACTGAGCGCCCACATAGCTACAGTAAAGTTGATGAAAACGTAATATGATGCACTTCCTGCCTCAGATGCGGCCGTTCTAATGACCGAGAATGTATGTTTAACAGGCGCTGGTCAAAAACCTTGTAACTACATTTGAGCTTGATTTTGGTCAAATGTTAATAATATAATGGTATATGCAAGTGTCTGAACACATAAAAAGCCACATCAGCTTTGACAAAAGCATTTAATTATTTTATAGTGTTTTTTTTTCCTGAAAAGCAGCATTTTTGGAGATACGAGGTTTCCATCCAACAGAGACGGTGATAAACATCAAATATGTTCTAATGAGTTTTGATTGTGTCATTTTAACTAGAAAAATTAATCCTTGCTGGAAAGCTTGCATCAAACCTAGTTAGGATAACGTGTTAGACTTTGGTATTTAATTCAAAGTTGTCTTACTCTCCTCCGGGATAGATGCATCATCAAATCTGGACTCCCACAGCTTAGAAAGTCCAGTCAAATGCTCAGTCTCACTGGCCATCACTGCCCTATTGAAACAGAGAAACAACATACACTTAATATTTAGCATGAAATATTTTGAATATTCCGATCCCAATCTGACTTCTGACCCGTACTGCTGCCTGAATCATAATCATACACTGTTCATTCATTGGCCAGAGGAGATCGCACATGACTGTTTACCGAAAGGAAAAAGTGCACCGCAGATAAACATTGACAATATAACATCACGACTAAATGAAAAGAGGTTTTACTGTTATAAAAAAACTGCTTTGTGAGCATTAGTGGAACTGAAGGTTTTAGAATGAACACGTGATCGTTGTCATGCGGTGAATCCGGCCAATCGTGGAATAGTTGTCGTCATCAGAGCTTGTGCAGCCTTTCTGGAATGAATCATGCGGCTGCCCTCGAATCGCTCTCATGGCACTTTGATGACATGCGTCACAGTCACATCATGACATGGCATCAGCGCGGTCTCAAGTCAGACATTAGCATTCTAAACGTGTAATAAGCATGTGCATGCCGTCACTGTTTTCAAAACGTTGTCAGGGCTCCAGACTAACTTTTCCACTGGTTGCACTGGTGCTACCAACTTTTTCAGTTGGTCGCACCAGCATATGATTTGGTCGCACCTTTTTTTTTTTTTTTGCTACATGCCATGGGATTAATCAACGCATGCTGATGAAGGGTGGTCATAATCTGCATACCCTAGTTTTGCACTGATGTAAAAAGACTGACAGTGACAAGAAAGACCTCATGTTAGCAAAATGTTTTAATCTTTTAACTCTCAAAAAAAAAAGTATGTTCTTTAATGTTTGATTATAATTTTACTGTCTTCACATAGGGATGGGAATTGATAAGATTTTATCAATATCAATGCCACTGACGATTCTGCTTATCGATCCAATTCTAACGATTCTCTTATCGATTCTTGATAGCACTGTGTGGAAAAATGTAGTCATATGCTTTAAAAAAAAAAAAGTGGTTGTATTTATTTTAAAGTTTAAGCTTGAGTTACCAAACTGTACTTTTTATGTAATTTCTGTAATAAATAGAACCTTATTGTAAAGTGTTACTGATTAGTTATACACCGATTCAGACGTCTCCTGAGTTCACTGTTGTAAAGATCAGTTGTTTTAACCATTCATTAAAATTAATCGGTTCAAAGGAGTCATTAGTTCGCGAATTGGACGTGTTGTGCGCGTTGTGTGATTATCCCAGCAGTTCGGACATGGACATCCAAGATTTCTGTCAACACAGAAAACATTTCATCACTGGATAGTTTTTTTTGTTTAATTAAAGTGTTGTTTTATGTCAGCTGAATGTCTGGGACGCTTTTCAGAGAAGATAAGGAAACTTATTTAGCACAATTCACACCCAGTGGTAATTCAGAAAAATAAAAAAAAATAAAAAAAATCTCCGAATGCTCCACATGAAACTTTGGTCTTCCGACCTTTTACCACCGTGTCGATTTATTTTGATTAATATGTGCGAGGCAGAGAGAGCAAGACAGCGCTTAGTTTGGAGACGGTGAAGTCTTGTTTACACTTTCACCTGGCTCCGAAGAGAGAGAGAGAGAGAGAGAGAGAGTGCGCGGGCGCGACTGGGTCTCTCGCTTTCTCTCTCTGCTCGTTCTTTCAGTTAAACATGCGCCCTGTCACAAGCGCATTTCATCTACATTACTCACCGATCAAATAAGACTTTGGCGGGACAAAAATGAACTTTGGCGGGCGCTAAAACAAGTTCAATGCAGGAAAATTCATGCGTGAATTTAACTGAGTAGTACATGACCATGCACTCGCACAAATGCGACCACATCAAATTTTAACTCACACATTCTCAAAAAATTGGTCGCAGTCTGGAACCCTGGTTGTGTAAATGAACAGCCAGGACGCAAAACAAGTTTTATGTTGTCAGTTGAACACAGTGTCGTGTAAACGGCCCCTAAAACTAATTAATTACAGAAATGGTTCCATGGTTGCAGAAAGCTGTGTATAAATGGAGACTAATGCATAACTAAAACACTACAACATACCAACGAGTCAGTTCTATTAATGACAGAGATCTGCCTCACCTGAAATAGGCAACATCATGCTGAGGCTCCAAGGGGGCCAAAGGAGCGGGTGGAGCTGCAGAGGTGGACGGCTGTGGGGAGGATGGGACAGGAGGGGGAGAGGACACTGAGGGAGGGGGGGTGGTGGGAAGATCTGGTGGAAGGGTTGACAGAGGTGGTGGAGAGGATGAGAATGAAGTAGTGAGGTGAACAGGTTTTGGGGGAGAGGGGAAGGTGGGCTCCTTGCTGGCTTCAGACAGAAAGCTATAAAAGAGAAATATGATAGTATTATTTCGGACCAATGTCAATGTCAAATTTATTTATATAGCACCATTTATCCCAACCGAGGTTGTCCAATGTGCTGCACATCTTATAATAGACAATTGCACAGAACAAATAAGCAATAAAAACATCATAATAAAACAAACATTTCAATACCACTTCCTCACTAAGTATATGCTAATTCAGAAAGATGCGTTTTTAGCATAGTTTTAAAAACAGGTAAGGATGATACAGAGCGAATACACAGAGGTAAAGCATTCCATAATCTGGGGGCAGCTACTGAAAAAGCCCGGTCGCCTCTGCACCTCAGCTTTGACTTTGGGATACATAGCAGTTTCTGGTTAGATGACCGGAGAGAAAGAACCGGACGATACTCAGTAAGTAATTCCGAAAGATACGGAGGGGCCAGACCATTTAATGATTTAAACACCAAAAGAATAATTTTAAAATTTACTCGATAACGCACGGGCAACCAGTGCAAAGAACGTAAAACTGGTGTAATGTGCTCCCGTTTTTTAGTCCTGGTTAAGAGTCTAGCAGCTGCATTTTGAACTATTTGTAACCGGGATAAAGCTGACTGGCTAATCCCAAAATATAGTGAGTTACAGTAATCCAGTCTCGTCGTAATGAAAGCATGGATCAATTGTTCAAAATTTTTACTCGTCAAAATGGGTTTAACTTTAGCTAGTAGTCTAAGCTGAAAGAAACATGATCTGACCACAGTATTGATGTGTTTATCAAATTTCAGCTTATCATCAAAAATAACCCCTACATTTTTAACCCAAGGTTTTACAGAGGAAGATAACTCACCAAAATTTATTTTTGGGTGTACTAACAGAGTCTGAAGGACCAAATACTATTATCTCAGTTTTGCTCTCATTAAAATTAAGAAAATTTAGAGACAGCCAGGCTTTCACATCAGCCAAACAAGTCATGAGTGCCTCTCAGCCATTGGAACTCTTTTTTAAGGGCAAATATATTTGAGTGTCATCTGCATAGCAGTGAAAAGACAGACCATGCTTCCTAAAAATAGAACCCAATGGTAGCATATACAAAGAAAAAAAGAATCGGAGCTAAGATGGAACCCTGAGGTACACCACATGCTAAAGGAGCTGACTCAAATGAGTGTTCACCCATATTAACATTAAAACATCTATTTAAAAGATATGATTTGAACCATTCAAGAGCGCTTCCTGTTATGCCTGCGCAGTGCTCCAGGCGAGTAAGAAGGACTGCATGGTCAACAGTGTCAAACGCAGCACTCAAATCTAGGAGCACAAGCACAGAATGGTTTCCAGAGTCGCCAGTAAGTAGAATATCATTTAAAACCTTCGGGAGTGCAGTCTCTGTAGAGTGGAATTTTCGAAAACCTGATTGAAAGACCTCAAATATCTTATTTTCATCTAAAAAACTCTGCAATTGTAAAAGCACTATTTTCTCGAGGATCTTTGTAATAAACGACAAATTTGAAATTGGTCTGTAGTTTTCTAAAACAGTAGGATCTAAGTTATGTCTCTTGAGCAAAGGATATACTGTAGCATGTTTTAACACATCAGGTACAGAACTAGTTTCAAAGCATCGGTTAATCAAAGTCACAAGATATGGACCCACTGCATCAAGAACTTGCTTCAGGAAATAAGGAGGCAAGATGTCAACAGTAGAGCCTGACGGCTTAAGCCGGCAAACTATTTCTTGAAGATATTCAAAAGAAATAGGTTTGAATTGACTAAACTCTGCACAGCAAACAGAGTAGATGGACGGATCAGAATCAGGGTGAGATATCCCCCGCCTGATAGAATTAATCTTGTCAACAAAGAATCTCAGAAAATCCTCACACATTGTTCTTGACACAGCAGGGTACTTTGAAACCGTTGGGTTGACAACAGTGTTAAAAACAGTAAAAAGAGTTTTGGGCATATGGAAACTATTATTGATCATGTCAGCAAAATACCTTGATTTCGATTCTTTCATTGCCTTCTGATAATTAAATAGTGAATCTCTATATAATTCCAGCGAAATCTGAAGCCGGTCCTTTTTCCACTTTCGCTCCGCCCGTCTACAGATCTGCCTCGAGGCACGAACGTAATCGTCAATCCAGGGTTCAGATCTAGGTTTGAGTTTTAAAGTCTTTACAGGAGCAATTGAATCCAAGATAATCAAAGAAGTCGAGTTAAATTTAAGTTAGGGCTGGGCGATATGGGCAAAAAAAAAATATCACGATAATTTTTTTTATATCAGTCGATATCGATAATTATCACGATAAAAGTCAATCTTTATTTCTTTAAAGTTTAAAGGCAGATTTTTGCTCCTAAGTGAAAGTTGTAGAAACCAGAGCGTTAACTGTGGTTTTAAACCACTCTTTATTGTCAGAACATATCATCATGACAAACACTTGCCAAACAGGTGAACATTTCACAAATCTGAGGTAGAACATTCAAACATTTGTCATTTTTCCTTAACAAAATAAATATATTTATTGGACAATTTCTTAGTTTCTGCATGTGCTCATTTTTATTAATTTTTTTGGTAAAATGTAATATTCTGACTGTTTGAGTTTTATTAAACTTAACCATTGGTCATCCAGTATCATACATTTAGATCATGACAACCACAGATGAAACCAGGCATAGCCTACGGTAGAGCCCTGCACGGGCCTCAAATCTAGGCCCGAGCCCGGCCCTGGCCCGAGACGCTCAGGCCCTAGCCCGACCCGTGTCCGACAGCTCATCAGAATTATCAGCCCGAGTCCGACCCAAGCCGGTTTTTTTTTTTTTTTTTTTACAGCGGCAGCCTGCCCTATTTGCAGCCATTCAAATATGTCCGTTTTGTTAGTTATGTTTCTTTTCTTTTCATTTCTTTATTAAGTTAATTTAGACAAATGTTTGGAGCATAAAAAAATAAATAAAAAAATGACGACCAAGCAAGCCGAGCCAACATCATGTTCAACAGCGAGTAAAACATGTTTGATCAATTTAGGCTCTCAAATCAACGCTAATACTTTACTTGCCTACAATAAAATCCATAGATATAAAACACTTCAAGCATATCACACAGACAGTTAGTTTAATGTTTATTTATTAAACCACAGTGAGTCAATTATTTATTTTTTTAAATACGTAACAGCGCTCGCAAACGAAATGAGCAATAGCCAATCTAAACAAATTAAATTAAATAAATCAAAAACAAACTTGCAGGTTATCTTACCTAAAAAATGCACCACAGAACATGGCCATTCTTTTTTCCAGTAGTTTCCAACAGTTAAACGGAAATAAAGTCCAATCAAACGAAAAGTTAGAACAGTCTCTTACAGAGCATCGTGGAGAAAAAGAATAGCATCCACAGTGGAAGATTTTAACCCAGTCCTCTCTTCTATCACTCGCTGACGGGAAACCTTCTGTGTGTGTGCGTGCGTGAGACTGTCATCAATCATATGTCAGTGTAATTTTACGATTATGAAAGTTATGAGGTTATTAAATGTCTTTCTATGTTTGTTTTTCTATCGTCGACGTCAACTTCTCATATTTTTTTAATTAATGTCTAAAAATATAAAAAGAAGGATAACCCAAAAAAGGCCCGAGGCCCGGCCCGCATGTGAACTATGACGTGAAAATTGGTCCGAAGCCCGGCCCTAGGGGCGTAAAAAAGTCGGGGCCCGTCGGGCTCGGGCTGAAATGCAGGGCTTTAGCCTACGGCACCTCACTATCACGGCAAAATGTAACTTTATGGTTTCTATGGTATTTGTATGAAAAACAGGAGCCTAAATACATTATTAAATACTGTAATTATATTCCATCAGTCCTTTAATACATTGTCTACATTAATAATATAATACAATTCAATATGTATATCCCACATTTCATGATGTAGTTAATATTACTAGGCTAACGTAGTAAATCCATGGTAAATGATGGGAATGTGTAGACGGAAAAGCCTTCAGACTGTATCGCTGCACACAGTGTTTCTCCTGTTTGTCAGCGCTGTTTCATTTGCCTTTAAACTGGTTTAAATCACTGAGACATTTGTGTTCTCCGCTGAATTCAAGCGCTTCTCACTGGATCTCGTGACCGAGAGCGATCAGAGTAAACGCAGTGAGCTCACGCTGCCGTTTGGTCTTTGAGCCGAGCGGATAAATGGTCCGTGTGGCGCGCGGTTCAAATGAGTTTCGTTCCGCTTTTGGCGCATAAACATTATTGAACATTTATCGACCTCTTTATACTGTTTTATCGAGAAAAATGATATCGCGATAATTATCGTTATCATTTTATCGCCCAGCCCTGGACTCAGATCACACTGACTTATGTCAACTGTTTGAACAGCATCACAAAAAGCTAATGAAAAGGATATGCTAGTAGATGGAGTAATTATTCTAGATTTTCGGACACATTTAGTAGCTTTAGTACAAGTTGGTACCCAGGGAACAGAAAACAACAGTTTTATGGTCAGAAAACCCGTTTTCAGTTACTTCAAACTCAAAGTGGAATGCCAT
The DNA here is from genome assembly GCF_965113295.1 of Leuciscus leuciscus. Taxonomy (NCBI): domain Eukaryota; kingdom Metazoa; phylum Chordata; class Actinopteri; order Cypriniformes; family Leuciscidae; genus Leuciscus; species Leuciscus leuciscus. The sequence continues at coordinate 30,422,367 of NC_138725.1, read as the reverse complement.
AAGAAAACACAAGGTCAAGAGTATGTCCCGACTGATGAGTCGGGACATTCACATACTGAATGAAATCAAAGGCATTAATCAGATTAGAAAATTCTTTTCTAATTTGGACCAGCTTATATGATAAAGCTTAGAGGCATCACACATTCTGTTTATTAGAATCGAATTCAAAAGGTACCTCGGTGAGAGGAAGGCACTGGCTGATTGTGGAGAGAGGGGCGCAGGCTCGAAGGAACTCAGACCAACAGGAGGCTGGAACACGAATCCCTGAGGAGCAAATGAGGGGGGAGCAGCTTTGGGTTCCTCTTCCTCAGGAACCAGAGGATTAACTGCAGTGTCCTTTTTCTCAGCAGGCTAAAAATAGCCAAGGATAAAATATAATTCCCAATTTTCTGAAAAATGTCAAAACCAAAAAGATAGATAGGACAGATCAACTCACCTTATTTTCAATAGCTGTATTCGTGTCGCCTGTGTAAGATTATGAGATCTACTGATTAATGACACCTATACAAACATACTGTAGTTCTGGACTGATGCAACACTACTTCCATCTGAGCGGCGTGGCAGTATAAAACAATATATAATATCAGAAAACATGCCAGTAGAAAATAACCGTAGGCTCATTACCCTGCATGGCTTTCTCTCTGCCAGAAGAGGGCGCTGCAGGACATTTAACAGTTGATCTGGTTTTCATAGCACTTGAATCTAAATCACACAAAGTGGCTTAAATTACACACATGTAACACAACTAGAGCATAATAAAGGTCACAGAGACTAAGCTTTTGGAAAAGCCCAAGATTTAAAATGTTAAAATAAAACTCACCAGCAGCAACTGGTTTAACCACGGCTGCCGGTGTCGCTTTAGCAGCTGATCGTGTGGTTGGAGCTCTCACAGACGGTTCAGCTGTAATATAAATGATAATTGTCTGCATCTGCTTTTTTTATTTGAAGGAATTTACTTTTATTCAGCAATGACACATTTAATTGATAAAAACAGACATTTAAAGACTATAATGTGACAAAACAACTAACATTTCTGTTTAAATCAACGAATTTCCACAAAAATATTAAGCAACAAAACTGTTTAAGCAGGTTTTTGAGCACCAAATCAGCATATTAGAATGATTTCTGAAGGATCAATCTGAAGATAAATTTAAAAATTTTAATTAATAACATTTCAAAATATAACAATTTTTATGAGACTTTAAAATAATTATTTTCATCTCATCTTTTTGAGCAGTAGTGTACATATGAAAATGTTGACATACTATATCCTCCACTTGCATCTTTTGCACATTCCTAAATTTAAGTGAGTGGTTTTACCAGTAGCTGCTCTGGTTTTGATGGAAGTCAGAGCTTTGCCGTTGTTCTTGGCTGGAGCTCTGGTGGTCGATACAGCCTCAACTGTACAAACACAATAACAGTCATTTCAGTTTGATCAAATAGAATGATCTGCATTTTGGAAATATAAAAACCAGAGAAATTGAACAAGCAGGACAAACCTTTCTTTGGAACAGTATGTCTTTCAACTGCAGGCTGTAATAACAACAACAGAAGTAGATCATATAAAACAAAAATGACGTGATTTCAAACCGTGACTACAGAAATCCAAAGGTAAAAGTTGCACCACGTACTTATTTAGGCAAGAGAGCTGTGACAACAAAAATATGAGGTTGGTATGTTTTTGAAAGAAGTCTCTTATGGCTGCAATTACTTCATCAAAAATACAGTAAAAACAGTAATATTGTGAAATATTACAATTTAAACCATTTTAAAATAGAATTAATTCCTGTAATTTTAAGCAATTTTTCAGCAGCCGTTACTCCAGTCTTCAGTTTGCAGCAAGACTTATGTTTGTTTACAGGGGAAATGTTGGGAAAAACTCACATTATTTTTGTCATTTAATTGTGTGATTACATGCTTGCATACCTTTTGATTCTGCATCATTGAGCGGGTCACTCGTGTGGACTGGTTAGTTTCTGCGATCTGTCATGAATCATGATGGGACATGAGATGGGAAATTAATGGTGCGTTCAAGTCCTTCTGGGAAGTTTGTATTTACGAGTTGAGAATTCATGTTTATGCCGTCTTGTTTGCTCAAATCACTTTCATCAGAGCAAGACGGTGGCGTACCTTCTCTTAATTAACTATACAAAAATACAGCAAGGCTTTTAAACTTTACTTCTAGAAAATGAAGAACAAAGAATGCATCAGGTGTATCATTTTAATGTTATTTATTATTATTTTATAACGTTATTTTTTAAGAAGCCACCACTACATATATTGTTATATTACATTGCTATTATATTTTGTTCAGTCAATTAGCTTATTTTGTTGTAAATAAAAAAGCTTGACTCCCCACAACTCGAAAAGATCAGGGCTTAAAGAAAATCCAGAGCTTGTCAATCGTATTTATGCCTTTGTGGTGGCGTTCACTTCATGTGCAGTCAACTCGTAAATACAATCTTTTCGACGTGACTTGAAAGCACCACAAGTACTCTTAATTATAGTCTGAGACTGACTTTTCGAACTGATCTTCCCATCACTCACCTTGCCTCTGCCTGGCACAGCAGTGTTGGAAGGCAGATACCCGAGCGGCTGAGGCTTATACAGGCCGACCTTAAACACGCCTTTCTTTTCTTTCTCCCGCTTTTCCTTCTCTTTCTGCAACAACTTGTTTTCTTTGTAGCGAGAGAGCATCTTCTTCCTCTCCTCAGCAGCAGAATTTGCATCTGTTAAGAACAATTGTAACTACTTCAAAACAAGGCCATGTCAACACAAAATCAAACAACAAAACTAACTACGATATTAACCATTAGCTGTCTTTGTTTTGGCTGCTTGGCCTTGGGTGGCCGTGATGCTGGACGCATCCATTGAGAGCTCGATCTCCGGCAGCTGGTCGAGGTGCCTGCGCAGATTTTGGATCTTCTCTCGGTTCTCTTTCTGAGATTGAGACCGACGTCTGGACATCTTAAGCCGGATCATAGAGACACTGCTGTCCCGCTTGTACAGGTGAGCGAAGCGAGAATCCATCCTACGCGAGTTTTCACAACAAGAACAGTCAATTACCTAAAGCAGTGGTTCTCTATTGGTGGGTCCAAAACTTGTTTGAAGTGGCCGGTTGCATAAACCGCTTAGACCAGTCTTACAAGTTAGTCATTCATTTTTTTCTTTTAAAACTGGCAATAACTTTAAGCAAGTTACTTAAACAGGCGTATTGTCTAATTTGACAAACTGCTAGTAGGTCAGACTTAACATACTAGTGACTGTGTTTAATAGTCTAAACTGGTCTCAGGTCTGTTTTTAGAGCAAATGCAGAAAAGTACATGTAAATAATACCGTTTAATCATATGATTTTTGCTAAATAATTAGGACAGTTTAAGAATAAATAGACTTGAAAATTTTTACAAGTGAGATTAAACGCTTTCATATCTTTATTGTTGACATCAAAAGCAGCGTTTCTAATCAGACTCTTTAATAACTTATTTTTTGCTGACCTGGTATCAAAAACACGGATGATGTCAATGTAACATTTAGTGTTTTTTTTATATACTTCATTTATTCTATATTATATGTCTATGTTATATATATATATATTATATGCCATTTTCATTCTCAGAGCATCCTGTTTGTTCAAAGTAAAAACAAAACAAATAAGTTACAACCATAGTCAAGCAAATACACGTTCATTTCTTATAGGCAAGATGTCATTTGTAAAAAGTAAATTCCGAACCAAATCTTTATATATTCACATTTAAAATATAAAATTCAAATATGATCTTTCCTGACGAAACGCAGCAGCAACAACACATGATCACAGTTTTGCTCACTATACAAACCTCACGTTTAGCATGTTTGGAAGTCGTACGCAATGACAAACTAAGTTAATTACAAACTGACAGAAATAATAGGAGCTAACGTTATTTCTTACCTTTATATTAAGGTGGATATACGGGAGTCAATGACGTTTAATCCGGAGACTAAATAATTCGCAATATCTTTTCAGTAAACAAACGTTTAACTGTCCTAGGTGTGTCGTGTGTACAACTTGCAAAAGATGGCGGGCAGGCCAAGTTTGAAACTGAAATACAGCTCTTCTGATTGGCTGCTCCCCAACACAGAAACGTCCGTTGATTGGTCAAATTTAGATGACGAGTTATGCGCCTCCCATTCGCAAATCCTGTCAACTGGTTTACACCCGTCTATGGTTTACACACATGTATGCAGAATCTGCAAAATGTTAATTATTTTAACAAAATAAAAAGGGATCATATGAAATGCATATTATTTTTTATTTAGCACTGTCCTGAATAAGATATTTTACATAAAAGATGACTTCTTTTTTACATAATAGTCCACAAGACAAAAAAAGCTGCATTTATAAAAATGACCCCATTCAAAAGTTTCCATACCCTTGATTCTTATTACTGTGTGTGGTTACCTGGATGATCCACAACTGTTTTTTGTTGTTATTGTTTTTTGTGGTTGTTCTTGAGTCCTTTGTTTGTCCTGAGCACCCCCTGGCTTTTAATGCATCATCTTGCATAATGCATCAGTGAATGTGTTCTTGAGTCCCTCTTATTGTCCTCAGTGTGAAAAGATGGATCTCAAAATCATACACTCACAGCTGGAAAGGGTTCAAATATGAAAAAGATGCTGGAAAACTGACGAATTTGCAGGACCTGAAGGATTTTTCTGAAGAACGTTGGGCAGTTTAAATGCTCAGGTCAAACAAGGGACTCAAGAACCGCTCTCAAAAAACAAAACAAAAAACATTTGTGGATCATCCAGGTAATGACACATATTAATAAGAATCAAAGGTATGTATGAAAAGGGCACTTTATTGTCTTGTGGAGTGCAAACATCTATGTAAAATATCGTATAACATGCATTTAATGAAATTGTAAATAATTTTTTTTAAGTAATAGGTGTTAAACCATGATGCTGATGACACGATGACATTTAAAACAAGAGAAAAAATTATATCTCGACAGATTCATATTCTGAATTTCATCAGTGCGTATTTCACCCTCTAATTGAACAAATCTGAACAATGGGAATGAAACAAAAGAAAAGATAGCTGATGGATACTTAAACATGACAATATGTATATACAAACAAATGAAAAGAGGTAATTACAGTAAAATTCAGATTTTATAATTAATTACAAGCAACCACATTTCTGTATAGATTAAATAAAAATCAAAAAAATTGCATGACGTGAAAAATCTTCTTTTCTTTTCTTTTTTTACAATGCAATTATTGCATTACACTGATGCTGTCAGTAAGACCTGAACAGTTGACAGTTTTAGTGTAGTGAAGTAGTCCATGCCCATCATATCTCTTCTGTCCCAGAAAAAAAAAATATGATTGAATTGTGTTGCACACAGCCTTTTCACTTCCTCTGTAACACAAGTAGAAGCTTGGTGAAAGTTTTCAACACACTAACGTTGAAATAAACTTAAATAACTGTAATTAAATGTTAACTAGTAGATTTTAAACAATCTCACACCATTATATCACTTCATTGTTTGGTGAATACAAATTAGCATACCATTCACTTCAATGAGGTTGGCATTCTTCTGGGTCAAAATGACATACAACTCCCTCTGATCAGACTTCTTTCCAACAACCCAGAAATCGGTCATCGCTTTAACAATGGTTTCCTCGTCCTCATCCACCCTATAAAACAAGCACAGACACTGGGTTACATTCACTAACTGTACATACGCACACATTTGTGATATTATGGTATGAACAAATTAATGAATACTTATAAAATACATAATAAAATTAGATTCGTACTGAAACCACACATATGCAAAAATCACATACTTTTGGTGGCCTTGAAAATGTGCTAAAAAAAAAAAAAAAAAACTTGAAGAGATTTCTTAAAAATTCTGTCATCATTTACGCATCCACGTCAGTCCAAACTCTTACAAAAAGACTTAATCTTAAACATACATATTTTAATGAATCCCCACTGAAGGTCCAGGTAACCAAGACCACAAAGATCATAAAGGCATCGTAAAACAAATCCATATAATTTGCATACTTTATGCAAATTAGCACCCTCAGGCACACGGTTGCTCTGACCTGAAACACTCTCACATTGGCCATCCTCGTTGATTCCTGAATAAAAAAAAGGTTAACTCTAATGAACAATGAATGTCCATTTATGCATTTATGTGGTATAGCATGGCAATGTACCGTAAACAGTCATTCTAAAAAATAATAAATAAAGAAACTTTTAGAGAGAGTTAACTTATGAGAGTGTACTATAAACACTGTTTACTTCATTTCATGTCCCTTACAGTAGCCTATGTCAAGAGGTTTTATTTATTTATTTTTTATTTTGTATTTTTTTTACTTATAGTGTTTCTAATAGTTTATCTCTGTTAATCAGATGGTTCATCCAAAAGATCTTCACAGTCAAGCACAAACTCACCACTCGGATCTGACATGGTTTTGAACATCAGTACTCTGTTAGAGTGCCTGAGGATCACAGAGATCAAGAACTCAAACAGGTTTTTGTCCTTATTTGAAATGAATCCTAAGGTAAATGCAGAGCCAAATTTGTGTTGGTGTGCTGTGGAAGTATTATTTTATTTCCATCTGTGCAGGTGGAGTTTGCAGTGCTGAGACACATTGGTTTGATAAGGGAGATATATAGCTTCTACAGCAGCTTTGGACATGAGAAATCTCCAGACATAATATTCCCCCCTGACCTATACCTGCAGTTCTCTTGATTTCTCATGGACTGTAAAGTTCATCAGCACAGAATCACGCAAGCACAAATAGATCGTCTCATCACTGGTAATGTCTTTAAGCATAATTATGGTTTACGATGTTTTCTCTTTATATCAAACACTATTTGTAATCAAAGTTTTGCTTGTTGTCACTGTCTGAATCCAGATCAGGTCTATTCTCCTTTCACTGCCATTCTACCGAGAGAGTGTATCAGCTATATTATCGTTGTAGCATATCATATATGCCACGAAGATATTGAGTATTCTCCTACAATGATATGATTTTTTATGTTCTTGAAAGTTTCCATCTAGATCACTTGTCATGTTACAGGTCCTCTAATAACATGTTTTTCAAAGCTCATGAGGCAGAACATCATTCCCAATGCAAAGAATGTGAAAGGTATAGAGATACACATTACATTATGATTGTATTATTACAAATTCTCTTGAATGTCCCTGTTATTGGGACATTACTCTATGCACGAGTAGTTACACGTATGGTGACACAAAATAAAACGTGGCGCTTTTCTAAGGGGGTAAAAAGGATAACTATAATGTATGGCGGAATAGCACTTGAAGTTGGGAGCACTTCGACTCGGCGCAGTAAAAAGTCACGTTGGTTCTAATGACAGAAGTGAGAGGGAGAGGATGTTTCAGGAGTGACTTTTTACTGCGCCGAGTCGAAGTGCTCCCAACTTCAAGTGCTATTCCGCCATACATTATAGTTATCCTTTTTAACCCGCTTAGAAAAGCGCCACGTTTTATTTTGTGTCACCATACTTGGTCGTGTAACTACTCGTGTAACTGTATTTAAATAGGGAAAACGTGGAGGTGTTTGGTCGCTTCTAACTTCATCTCTGTTTGGTCCCTAATGAATGAACTGGGCTAAGCTAAGTGCTATCAAAGTGTCGCCGCGCGCCAGAGCGATTGAGTGCACGCACTGAGACGAGAGAGGTATGTATCAACTAGTCTTAGTTAAGGGAATAACATAGTTTAATATGAAAAAATTACTTTCATCTTACTTTCATCTAGTCTCAACTTACTAAGAATTATTCACACATAATTCTTATGCATAATCCTGTTCACAGGACCTCTGTTTATATGACAGTGAGCTAACCGTGTCCAAAGTGTTAGAGATATCCTTTCTGTGGACAGTCCTGCAATTCATGATGGAATCTACAGCAACCTGGACCTGGAGGTCATTAAGGCAAGGCAAGGCAAGGCAAGGCAAGTTTATTTATATAGCACATTTCATACACAATGGCAATTCAAAGTGCTTTACATAGAAGAAATTAAAATAATGAAAAGAAATAAGAATAATTAAAACAGTTTAGAAAAATAAAATAAAATACAGTACTTTTAAAAAATAAAAAAGAATATTTATTATAGATCTTTCTTTCAAAGGATTCCCTTAAGACTTAAATCTTTCAACCTTCTTTTAACCTTCAATCTTCTTACGACTTCCATCTATCAACTTTCCTTTAACTTTCTTTTCTCCCTCATTTACTCACACGTTGTTTTCACTTTCTTTAGCACTTTAGCACTGCGTTCACATTCTTTCTCAGACGAAAACTTTAATATCGTCATTTAAATACTGTTCTACTTTCAAACCCACATTAATCACTTTCACATTATCACCTTCTGAGTGGGCATTTACAGTTTCGGGCTAAATGCCCTGCTGACATAGGAGAAATTAAAATAATTAAAAGAAATAAGAATAATTAAAACAGTTTAGAAAAATAGAGTAAAATACAGTACAGTACAGTACAGTCGGACGAACAGCGGCACAGTGCTCATTCAGTAAATGCACAGCTAAACAGAAGTGTTTTGAGTCTGGATTTGAATGTGACCACTGTAGGAGCACATCTGATCTCTTCTGGAAGCTGGTTCCAGCTGCGGCTGGCATAATAGCTAAAAGCAGACTCGCCATGTTTAGAGTGAACCCTTGGTATTTCTAGCTGATATGATCCTAATGATCTGAGTGATCTGTTGGGTTTATATTCAGTGAGCATATCTGCAATGTATTGAGGTCCTAGGCCATTGAATGATTTATAAACCAGTAATAATACTTTAAAATCAATCCTAAATCTAACTGGGAGCCAGTGTAAAGACCTGAGGACTGGTGTGATATGTTCATATTTTCTGGTTCTGCTCAGAATCCTGGCGGCAGCGTTCTGTATGAGCTGCAACTGTCTTATGGTCTTTTTGGGAAGGCCAGTGAGGAGTCCATTACAATAATCCACCCTGCTGGTGATGAAAGCATGCACAAGTTTCTCTAAGTCTTGTCTGGAAACAAAGCATCTAATTCTTGCAATATTTTTCAGATGATAGTATGCTGATTTAGTTATTGCTTTGACATGACTACTGAAACTAAGGTCTGACTCTAGTGTCACACCAAGATTCCTGACTTGATGTTTAGTTGTTTGACCCCTAGAGTGAAGGTATGCGTTCACTTTGAGAACTTCATCTTTGTTTCCAAACGCAATGACTTCAGTTTTATCTTTGTTTAACTGAAGAAAGTTTTGACACATCCAACTGTTGACTTCATCAATGCATCGGCACAGGGAGTCAATGGGGCTATAATCGTTAGGCGATAGGGCTAAGTAGAGCTGTGTGTCGTCTGCATAGCTGTGGTAAGCAATTTGGTTATTTCTCATTATTTGGCTCATTGGGAGCATATACAGGTTGAACAGGAGTGGCGCAAGAATTGAGCCTTGAGGGACTCCGCATGTCATGGATGTCCACTCAGACTTATGGTCTCCTATACTCACATAATAACCTCTCCCATCTAAGTATGACCTGAACCATTTTAGGACTATCCCAGAAAGCCCCACCCAGTTTTCCAGCCTGTCAAGAAGTATGTTGTGATCGACAGTGTCAAATGCAGCACTGAGGTCGAGTAGTACCAGCACTGATAATTTTCCTGAATCAGTATTTAAGCGAATATCGTTTATTATCTTTATGAGCGCTGTCTCTGTGCTGTGGTGCGGTCGGAAACCAGATTGAAAATTGTCAAAGTATCCATTCGAGCTTAAGAATTTGTTCAGCTGATTGAAGACAACTTTTTCAATGATCTTGCCTATGAAAGGAAGATTTGAGATCGGTCTATAGTTGCTTAATATGGTCTTATCCAGATTGCTCTTTTTCAGGAGGGGCTTGACAACTGCAGTTTTCAGGGAGTTTGGAAAACTCCCAGAGAGAAGTGAGGCATTTACCAATTCTAGAAGATCTGCTTCTAAACTGTTTAGCACAATTTTGAAGAAAGATGTGGGAAGTGTGTCAAGGGCGCATGTTGATGTTTTAAGGTGTTGTACGGTTTCTTCCAAAATTTTGCCATCAATTTCTTTGAAGTCAGACATAGTAACTACTTTCTCAGGTGGTCTGATCTGTCTGACCCCAGTGCAACTCAAGGATGTGCTGATCACCTTTCTGATATTATTGATTTTCTCAGAGAAGAAAGAAGCAAACTCACTGCACTTGCTGTTTGAGAGCATTTCACTAGGAATCTGGCTTGGGGGGTTTGTCAGTCTCTCTACAGTAGCAAAAAGAGTGCGTGTGTTGTTTAAATTGCTGTTTATAATATTTGAGAAGAAAGTCTGTCTAGCTTTGCCTAGTTCCATATTGAAAGCATGCAGGCTGTCTTTGTAGATGTTATAATGGACTACAAGTTTTGTCTTCCGCCACATGCGCTCTGCTTTTCTGCATTGTCTTTTCATATGTTGCACTGCTGTTGAGTTTCTCCAAGGTGCTTTTTGTCTGCCACTCTTCTTCCTGACTTTAACAGGAGCAATATCATCAATTATATTTTTAACTTTTGAGTTAAAAGAATCAAGGAGAAAATCAACAGAGTCAGCAGATATGCTTGGTGTTAAGGATATAGCCTTCATAAATAGTACACTAGTGTTCTCATTTAAGCATCTCTTCTTGACCGACACAGATCTAGCTTCAGTGGCAGGAGAGATCAATATATCAAAGAAAATACAGAAATGATCAGACAGTGCTACATCCTTAATAAAAATCGATGAAATGTTTAGACCCTTACTGATAAGTAAGTCTAGAGTGTGTCCATGATTGTGTGTGGGTCCATGTACATGCTGAGTCAGATCAAAAGTTTTTAAAACAGTTTTGATTTCTTTTGCCATATTGTTTTCTGCATTATCTATGTGAATGTTAAAATCTCCAGCAATGGCAAAACAGTCAAACTCTGAGGTAATTGTTGATAACAGTTCTGTAAAGTCCTCAGCAAAGGCTGGAGAATATTTTGGAGGCCTGTAAATAATGATAAGTAAAATGCGAGGAGCACCTTTTAACACAGTACCCAGATATTCGAAAGACGGGTAATTCCCAAATGATATTTGCTTACATTGATAGATATCTTTAAAAAGAGCAGCTAGACCCCCACCTCTCTTAACAGCTCTGCAGACACTCATAAAAGTAAAGTTAGGAGGGGCTGTTTCATTGAGGATTGTTGCACTGCAGCTGTCTTCTAGCCAGGTTTCATTTAGAAACATAAAGTCCAGGTTGTTTGTGGTTATTAAGTCGTTGACTAGAAGTGATTTATTTTTAAGTGAGCGAATGTTTAAAAGTGCTAACTTAACAGTCTTACTTTTTGTCCCCACAGCAGTCTTAGTTTGACATGTAATAGGCACCAGATTAGTTGGGTTTGCTGTACGGCTATTGAAGGCCTTAGACTTTCTATCTTGTAATAGAACAGCAATAGAGAAAGATACAGGCACACTGGGTTCCCGCTTGTTCTGTAAACATTTGAGAAAGTTACTGTTATCATAACAGGAACCCAAAACACATCACTGAGAGCTGGTATCAGTTGTTTTTGGTTCACCTCGAGCAGAAGGAGGAGGGTGTGGGCCCTGGCGTTTTGGCCGAAGAGGCCGAAGAGCTCTCACAGGAGGAGGGGGCGGGCGAGCTCGGCGCGCAGGGTTCGGTGTTTGAGGTGCCTGACGATTTTTGGTTGGTATCTGGGGGCTTGCAGCAAAAGAGTGGGATAGTCTGGTTCCAGCATGCACTAGTTCTTCCATTCTCTGTGAGAAGCACAGGAGTGGAGTCGCTGGCGAGAGTGAGAAAGTATCTGGTGAAAGGGGCTGTTGCTCAGGTGTTATAGGAGGCTGTGATATGCTGTCCTGGCTTCCCTGGCTGTTTTCCAGGAAGTCGTCCTTGGGTGCTGAATCTTGGAGCAGTTCTAATATGTCTGTCTGTGATGAGCTCTGTGGGCATGGCTGAGTTCAGTAGCTGAACTCATGTTTTTTTTTTTTGGTTGATATTACTTTGATTTGATATGACAAATTATTTTGGTTGTAGATTAGCTTTCTGGAGTTCTTTGAGGCATTGTTGGGCTGTGCTGAGGTGAAAGGCCAGAGAATCCAAACTGATGTTGAGAGCCAGACTGACACAAGTCATTGGGACGACACCACGCAGAATATTACAGAGCCAAGTTCACTTCAAGTCTGTGCCTGTTTTTTTCCATTTTTAAGAATGAAATTTCAGCCATTTTCTCTCATGTTGGCAGTACAAAGTCTCTTGAGATTTGTATACCACTCAGTATCACATTCCATTGGATATTATCTTAGCTGGGGTGAAAGCTAACCAGTCTCTGTTAAGGTGCACTTATCTTCTGAAATGTTTCAGTTATCCCTATCTGAGGAGATGGAGCAAAGACAAAGTCCTGTGCTTGCTTTCAAAGGTTTGACTTCACAAATGCAATTCATAATGGAAAATGTGGCCTGTCCTTATTACTATGTGGTTCTCAACTAGGAGGTCTCAGCAAACTTCCAAAGGGGCTTTAAGGTGACTTGAATTAAGACAAAATAAAGATCAAGGGTTGTACTATTCTGGAGGTTGTTTGAAACGCTGTATTGCTAGCACTTACATTGTTGCCTTAGCTTTTATTCCTCATTTGGAAGTAGTTTATTTTATTTTAGATAAACGCATATGCTACATGAGTAAATGTGCTTCCCACATCCTTGGAAAACCATATGAGGCAGCCTAATTTAAAAGTGTCACCTGGAAAATTCATGTAAATGAATACAATCTTAGTTCTGCCTCTGATTTATCCCTAATAGTGGGCTAATTTCATATCCTCAGAGAAGGACGCAGAAAACACAGCAGTTCTTCACTCAGACCTTCCTAACTAACTTCACAGGCTATAAAAAGTTTACTGTATATATTGATGGAAACGTAATATGATGCACTTACTGCCTCAGATGCGGCAGTTCTAATGACTGACCAAACATGTATGTTTGACAGTCTCTGGTCAAAAACCTTGTAACTACATGAGCTTGATTTTGGTAAAATGTTAATATGACAGCACATCTTATTTGTGTGGCATTAGACACCTCTCTTTTACAGTTTTGATACTGGATTGATGACATTCACTCATCAATCCATGCACTGCTCTGACCTACACTAATTACGAACACATTTTCTATCATGAATGCCTATTATTGTCCTATTAAAGACAAATGAGCCAATCAGAGTAGATGTGGGGTGGGGCTTTGATGTCATAAACCGACCGGTCTGTGCAGCGCCGGTTCAAGTCGAACAAGCCTATAGCTAGGTCTAAATCCAGGTGATCACTTATATACAAGTTATATATATATCATCATGTCCTCCAGCCCTAAAACTTGTATAGTTTTTTTTTGTCAGTTTTTATTTAAAAACGTCCAATTATGCATAATATACGATGGTAAATATTTCATTGATAAGTTTTCAATACAATATATAACAAGACAATATTTATGCCGTAATTTTACTCCAAAATTCCAGTAGCACCTCAATGCAGTCCACAAGATCCAGGGGGCGGGGTTGGATCCACATCTAAGGGGTGGAGATTGGTAGGTTTAGGGTTGGGTTTAGGGATCAGGGGGTGGAGATGGGTTGGTTTAGGTAAGGTGGGAGGGGTTGGATCTGGATGTTTCGTGTTCTGCAGTGAGGACCATCTTCAAACTTCAGCATATTGACACAAAATGATAACTGCAAATCCACCTTTCTCTGCCTGGATCAAGTTGTTTCTTGCAGCGATCCTTTTGCTTGTCTGTTCTGTGGCTTTCGGCAGTCTATAAAATATACCTTATAACTTGTCGAATCTAGTTGTACAGTCAATCTCGAAGCAAAAAAATTATTAAAATAAAAAAGCAATGCCTAAACGACATTTTATGGCATAATTTATGACTTTACACTGTTGTTGGATGCATCAAATTAAAATAGCATGCTTTTTAATGCGTCTGACGGAGTTGACACAAATGAAGTTATTAAGTGAATAAATGCTTTTTTTTGTTTAAAAAAAAAAAAAACTTTTCCCTTACATGGCTCATTAGCTGAGACCTTTGTCTACAAATATGTCAGTTTATAAATAATGTATTATTAAATGATAATCTTATATTACACTTAAGTAGCTAACAATAGTATAAATCTTAGTTCACTTCTTATCTAAAGAACCAGTGTAATATGTGTTTTTCGCGTCTTTTGCCACTCAGTGGGCGTGACCGGTCGACGATGACGTCACGCGCATACCCTCCATCATGTTTTGACCTTGGTTTTGACACTGAGTGGTTAAAGAAAAAAAGAAAAAAAAACTGCTCAGTTGCTCAAGAAAATATGGTTTATGGTATTATGGTATTTCTATTTATTCTTATTAATTTATTGTATGTTATTTTATGTTTAATTTCTATTGCTTTAAATATTTTATGAAATCATTTCTTAATTGACTTTCTCTTACTGTATGTACTTTACTGCCTTGCTTTACCTTGAGTTTCTTATCCTATTTTGTATGTGTGATACATGTTTACCCTGGCCTGTGATCTTTGTTCAATAAAAATAAATAAATAATAATTATAAAAAAAAAGGTTAAAGAAGGGAACAAAAGATTTTGTGTCTGTGACAGGATCAGTGCAGACATTAGACAATAAAATGAAATATAACACAATAATAATAACAACAGGACAGAAGAATGCATTGTCTGCTTTTATTAAGATATAAGAATTGCTGTAAGAATGTCACACAGCGCCTTCTGCTGGTCTGTCATCAGCGCCCACACAAACTTTCTCTCTGTGTGTGTGTGTGTGTGTGTGTGTGTGTGTTTGTGTGTGCGTGCGCGTGTGTTTGCGCACGCGCAGTCGCCTGTTCGGATGCGAGCTGATACCCGGATGTTAATCGGCGCGGCGTCCAGTGCGCAGCTGCAGGCCGGACTGACTGAGGTGAGCAAAACAAACCCAAACATGTACAAACATACACAACATATTTCAAGTTAGCATCAACATACATATGTATATATGTCACATAATCTATTAGACTGATGTTTGAAGGCTATCTTTGTTATTTTGCCAACGTAAGCTGAAGTATCTTAGTTGTTATGTTTTCATCGAAATCCACTGAATAATTAAATGTATAGGAGCCGTATATCGACTTATGTGACACGGAATGATACCAGTAACACTATTATACCCGCTTTAAGTGCTATTAAACGATTTCTTTGCGGTTAAATGTCTGTGTGTAAATGCGCCATAATTAGCACGTTAGCTTGGTAAGTTTATGCAGGAAGATGAATAAAACATCTTTATGGCAAAAAATCACAAATGATTCCGAGTGATCATAGTTCATTTCAAGTTGCACATTGGTCTTTAAAGTACATTCAATAAATAATATCATAGTATGGTCATATTTTAGTACCATGATAAATATCGTTGTACTTTGATATTGCCTTGCTAACAAAACTACTTTGCTAACATTTCCATTAAGTTATTAAAAAAACAGTTTTTTAATGTTCTCCGAACTTTTGAAATGTCCCTATTAAATGTTTTAAAACGTTCTTTGTGTCATACGAACGTTAAGTGAGCATTCCATTTTATTATTCTGCAAGCATTAATGGAATGCTACTTTTCGAATGTTCTCTGAACGTTCTAAAACAAGTAAGTTAACATTTAAAAAAACGTTTCATGAAGAAAAAAATCCATAAATAATGTTTTTGTACTGACGCTTTGAGAACATTATTAAAAACCTTATAGCGTTGAGCATGTTCTATCATTGTTACTGGAAGACCATTAGCCAAGTTTTGTGAACCTCCCTGTTATCTGGGTATACAATCAATGTAATGTTGTGTTTATGTAAGAATGTTTGTAAATATTATCATAAAAATATAATAGAATAAAATCTTTACTGCTACAATCTCTGGCTGTTGGAAATTGCTGAAGTTGCAGCTTCACGACTTGTATGGCATAAACACAGGACATTAACAAGGTGTATAAAACAGGCCACGAAAACCACAGTTGAATAAATGTGCTGCACAATGAACCCATGTTGAGTGAGTGTGTGTCGGTTCACAGGAACAGGAAGGGAGAAGCAGTTCATGGAAGACAGTCACCATAAGACAGGAGACCGCAGTCATCCGGAGGTGTGTGTGAGACTAGCTTCATCTGGAAATCACACACTAGCTATATATTAATATACAGACATCTGATGAACACTTTGTTTTTATTACAGGACACTGAAGACGGCTCAAAAGGTTGGTATTGGACACACACACACACTACATACAGAATCTATGAATCTAATCATAGTCATATAGTTAGCGATACACGATTATCGGTGGCGGGTGGAGATGGGGATTGCAATAGTTTACTTATTTGATCATTAATTTATATATTTACATGTTTATTTACTAATTTACTTAATTATTTATCACGGGAAATGAGAATATTTTACTATCAGTTGATGAAGAAAAATGTCATGTCGCATAGAAATGTTTCACTGAAAAGGCGAGCCTGTGGATATCGCACGCAATTTGCAAACTTTGTTGCACAAGTGTTAAGCTCCTTACACACTGAGTCCGAAATGTTCGCATGCGTTTTTTCGTATTTGCCACTCGGTGGCTCTGAATTGTCAAAACACCTGTCAGAATGCTTGTTACGGATGCGAAAAACGCAGAAAAGCGATCCTGATCCCAAAAGTTTCGAAGGCAGTGTGTAAATGGGACCGTGTTTATTTTTAACGTGCGAACATTTCGGAGGAGAATTTCGGACTGAAAGTGAAAGTGAAAGCAAAAACGGTCTGAGCTTTTGGCATCCGACGCTGCATTAACGGCACATTGATTCTCTCAGACACGACGAGAGCTGAATCTGCATCAGTGCTGATAACGGCATATCAATTATCTTAAGTTATTAGCGTAATATTGTGGACCACACATTAGTGACAGTGAAAAAATGAGAAGAATCAATATTTCTGGTCAAACAAGTTTAGCTTTAAGTCGGCGTTTGAAGCTGCTTTTGATTTTCATCGCTGACTGATGATTGTGCTGTGTTCAGTCATTACGCCTCTATAATCTTTGTAATAATAGTAATTATTATTAATAATAATAATTTGTATCTTTATTAGTCTCTTTAAATGTTTTGTTTATGTGCTATGGAAACAAAACAATGTTGACTGACAACCATTGTCATCTTAAACAACGACTATAACAGGATGCGTGTCTTTTATAACAAGCACTCTTGCCAGTTTGTCAGTGAATCACCTTGCAATTCAATTTTGATGTGGGATGAAGTTTTGTAGTCGGTTTTAAAAACATTTTCATTGAGTTTCATTTCATCTTCCATCCTCAGACGCAAGTCGGTGTTATGTGGTGATGTCGTTATTACAATTAGGGAAGGCAAATGAATTGTAGGTCCTAATATTTATTTGCAAATAATACTAGCCTGATAATAATAATATTAGTTCATGTTTTAAAGGGAATGAGCCAATTATCCTCTTGATATCTTCGGCGTCGATACACAACACTATCGGCACAACACTAATGCATACATGAAACTCTTGAATACACAAATCTGAAGCCGTCACAAACATTAGCATTCAAAAGTTGCTTTAAAAAAAAAAAAAAAAACTTCTTTCAACATTAATAATAATGAATGTTTTTTGAGCATCAAAGCATCATATTAGAGTGATTCCTGAAGGATCATGTGACACTGAAGACTGGAGTAATGATTTGACCAAAGGAATAAATTAGTTTAAAATATATTACAATAGAAAACGGTAATTTTAAATTGTCATAATATTTAACAATATTATTTTTCTTTTTGTATTTATTAATCAAATAAATGCAGCCTTGGTGAGCAGAAGAGACTTCTTTTAAAAAAACATAAAAAATCTTACCGATCCAAAACTTCTGACTGGTAGTGTATATTGTGTTTTGGTTTCTGATTTCATTGGAAGTACACAGTCTTGTGTTTTTATTAGTGATTCACCGAAATTAGCCTAAACCAAAACCCAAATGAACGTGTTTTATTTATCCAACAACTGAAACCAAAAATAAAGGTTGGTTGATTAGGTAATTGAACTCAGTGTGGTGTCGTGTTCAAATAAACCAGGCGTTGTAAAGTCAACGGTTTCAGCTCTCTAAAGCTTTTTCAGCCAAAACTTTTTTATTTTTTTTATTTTTTGCTGTTTCGGTTCAATATTTTCAGTTGCCAAAATGTTTGTGCATCACTCTCTCTTTTCTGACTCTCAAATATGTTTAGCTAAGAATCAAATGCTGTGTTGTGATTAATATGAGAGCTGATTGGTTCATGGTTTGAAACTCTTTTCTAAATGTCGTAATCATTTGTTAACAAACAAGTATTCTTTACTTCAATGAGCTCATTGTTTCTGTCTTAAATTATTACATTGTTTAAATTAATACATTTTCAGCTAACTGTGATTTGTAGATAAGAACATTACACAACTTAAGACGGTCACCTCTGATAACAATCACTCTGAATTGTTATGTGGATTCATGCATTTTCTGTAAAGCTGCTTTGAAACTCTTTGTATTATGAAAAGCGCTATACAGATAAATGTGAATTGAGTTTCTCAAAATGCATCACTTGGTTGTGCAGAATTTAGACATTTAATGCCACTTGAGACCTTTGAGGATTTGTAGAAGTCATTATTCGTCGAATCAAAACAAAACTTGGCATTCGAATTTTTGGTGTGTCAAGAGGCGCGCGAGACTTGATGATGACGTTAGGGATACAAAGGGATACAGTTGATGACTAAAATTGTGCAGCGACATACTTGACCAAACCTTCGCATCAGTCAGAGCTGAGTGTGTCAACAAAAAGTACTCAGATCCAGTTGAGCGTCTGATGTTTTTGACGTACATTATGTAGATGTAGTGAGTAGTAGTAGATTGTTTCTGAATGGCAGTTTGCTGTTTTGTGTTCATGTAGTTTTCTCAGGTTACTGACACAGTTTTATGCGCAATTGTAACCTAATTTTCTTTGCCATGCACATTAAGCAAATTATATTTTATTTAAATAACTATCCTGTGCTATGCGCTTAATTTCTTCTTAACCCCTCATGTCAGAAACGGGCTCCTCTCCGTCTGCGGCATCTTTCAGCACGCTCACCTGTGCCTCGTCACGACCCAGTCCCGCCGAAACACCCTCCCCCTGTCCTGTTGTCGGGGGTTCGTCGGGCCCCCCTGAGGGAGGGAACAATGCAAAGCGGGCCGCTGTGGCCGACGGACAGCCCCCCCCCCGCGGTGTCCCAGCGCCCCATGCCCCGCGAGGTGCCCCCGCGCTTCCGCAACACGCCGGAGCCAAAAGTGCTACTGAAGAGGGGCCAGCCGCCACTGTCCTGCATGCTGCTGGGGGGCGCGAACGGAGCGGACAACACGCCCCGACTTCCCCTGCAGGAGCACGCTGAAGCCTCAGGTGGGTCCCTCTAAAACTGTTGGGACAGTTCACACAGAACGGTCTTTAATCCTCTGGTGCTCTTCGCGTGTTGTTCAAAAGTGACCGAAATTTATTTTCTTATCTCAATGAATGTTCTATGTTTTAGTTCGATAATCTATTTTTTTTATATATTGTGTATTTTTAGAGGATTTTATGGTACTAAATTATATTTACGCTGTATTTATAATCCATTTATTCACTTTTTTGAGCATAGACCTGAAAATTAAATGTTCTACTTAAACTGTCATAAATCTCGAATGCTTTAGAGCAACAGACTTAAGTTTGATCTCTTTTCAAAGACGACACTTGGCAGATTATTGCTGAAGTGAAAAAAGTTTTAAAAATGGAACGTAAAAAAGGTTACAGAATTTTACATTTATCAATGTTACATTTTTATATGAAATTTAAATTTTCAAAACGTTTTCCTCTAAAACTGTGAGAAAGTCAAAGCCATAAATCTAAACAAGTTGTGTTTAAAATTTGAACTTGATATCTCCAAAAATTTGCTTTCAGTAAGATTTTGTTTGGCCGCAGTACCAAAAGTTTTCACTAGATAAAATTCGTCTCCCATTAATTTCCAATGCGCTTATTTTTCACCGCGAGGAGCACAAAGTGTTGCTATTTTTCAGGACCATTTAACCTGTTCGAATCATGTCCATGATTTTTTTGTGTGTTTACATAGCAAGTGCCAAAACCTTTATCAAGTTTCGTACCATTCTGATGAAGGAAAAAAAAAAAAATACAAAAAGAGCACAGTGGTAAAATGTATTCAACAGAGCTGGAGAGTCTTATATGGGTGGAAGTACTGCATGCATGTAAATCTGCCTGCATGAGTGATTTTTTTTGAATTTTATAATTGGCAGGATTCAAATTGCTTAGAGACCTGCAGTTTTTTTTTTTTTTTTTTTTTTTTTTGGACTGGGAACAGATTTTGTGTAGGCCGAATATCATGACAATGATGACATTTTTTTCATTTTTTTTATTGCATCTTCACATTTACAAGATTTATGCAAAAAAAAAAGAAATTACTCTTGCCATTACTTTTATGCATTTTTAAGTCTGTTTACATGACTAAAATAAAGTTTAAAATATACAGTTGTTTTATTATTATAAAACTAAATAAAGTGTGTTTTTTGATTAACTGAATTAACAAATTTCCTTTTGTCACTTTTGATGAATTTAATGCATCCTTGTATGAATTTCTTAAAAAATATCATAGTGACACCAAACTTTTGTACAGTACGTTTGTTTATACGTTAGGCTTGGGCGGTATCAAAATTTTTATACCGTCAAACCTCCTCCCTATTTTACCGGGGTATACGGTATTATCGTGACTAATATAAAATTATGACATAAGGCTCAGACAGCGTCACCAAACTGTTGGCTTGTGCCTACAGAAACTGAATACCAGATTGGGCAAAAAAATAAAATAATTCAAGCCCAACCTGTGCACGTTGTGTCCGAGCCCGGCTGACGGCATTGAATGTAATTATTGAGTGCAAGCCTGATTTAGACTTGACTATTTTTAATACGTGGGCCGTTATAATATGGCGGCGCCAAATAATTTTTTAACGCAGGTGCTGAGGGGGGGCTAGATAATATAAATACTATTAATAAATGATCAAAAATGGGACACTTAATATATACTATTTAATTATCTTAATTATCACAATTAAAGTATTACTTTTATTAAATTAAACAAGCACAACATTCAATCAAATATTATTAAAGATTTATTATTATTAATAAATTTTTTCAACATAATATCTCATTATTTTGAAATGTGTGCGTGCAACAAGCAAGAAGTGCATTTGTAAATCCGGTGACACGCGTCCATTGATTTTTATTAATACAACTTTTCTGTCAGCGTCTGCTGCAAAGATTAAGTTGACGATCGCCATCTCCTAGTGAACGCGCATATATAGAGAGAAATGCAAATCATGGACTACATAATCAGAAGGTATAAGCTAGCCTTTTTCTTTTCGTTTTGAATTGTTTTGTTTAAAGAAATTGACGATCGGCATCTCCGTAGTGAACGCACCTATAGAGAGAAATGCACATCATGGATTAATCAGAGAGTATGCTGCCTATATTTCTTTTCGTTTTGAATAGTTTCATTTAAAGAAATTGCCGATTGCCATCTCCATAGTGAACGATAGAGAGAAATGCACATCATGGATTACATAATCAGAGAGTAGGCTAGCCTTTTTCTTTTCGTTTTGAATAGTTTCGTTTTGAATAGTTTTGTTTAGTGAATTTGATGATCGCATCTCCGTATGAACGCGCATAGAGAGAAATGCACATCATGGATTAAATAATCAGCGAGTGGCCTATTTCTTTTCGTTTTGAATTGTATCGTTTAATGAAATTTCAAGCTTTATTTAGATATAGGCTTATCTGTCATGTCTGTGAGGCATACACTGAGTTTCAGTTAATTTATGATGAGATTTCAATGCAAGTGACCGCGGAGCGCCAGCGCACGATCATGTCATGATATTGTCTGCTATATTTTATTCTCATTTATTAAATCCAGGCAATTGGTTGATGAAAAATTTATTAAAATTAAGATACAATTTATACAAAACGAAATTCACTTTAAAGAAAGGCCTTTTACAAAATGAAACTTAATTAAGTGGTCAAAATGTCTGACTCCCGATGCATCCCATCTTACTCGTGCTGTTCACTTTTTATTATCAACATAGATGAAAAAAAATAACATTATAATATTTTAACAAATATGAACTAATGCGCTTATTTAATGAACTCGGGGCAAAATGCATCCTCGCAGCAGTGAGTGGGTGGTTGTTTTCGGAGATGCGACATTAGGTTAGAGGTGTTTCCTTCTCTCGCGTTCACCTTTTTATTGCACAATTTACAAATTGCCTCGTCAGTATTTACCGCCTCTCCCTTCTCTCTCTCTCTCTCTCTCTCTCTTTCTCCTCCACACTGTCACTTGATGACAACCACACATAAGCATTTTTAGGCATTAAATAAATTATATTTATATATTATATATAAGTGCCGGTAATGACGGTATTGAAACTGATACCGTTGCTATTTTAAGACCCCGCGGTATACGATATTACCAAAATACCGCCCAACCCTATTATACGTAGAGTTTCATATATTGTTTTTTTCTTTGTGTGTGTGTGTGTTCTGATGTTTGTTTTTCCTCTTCAGATCATACGGTAGATTCAGTTTCTCTGCACTCATCGTCTGACGCCTCTGCCACTCCCACTTATGCAAATTACACATGGGGGCTTGGCTCAGAAGGTCAACCCTCTGCTCAGGGAATGGACAAGGATAATCCTGACGTAGAGAAATGGCCAAGACCGGAAGACCATTGGAATAGTGATCAGACCTCACAGTCTGCCAGGTTAGGGATGGATGAGTCTGCCGCCCTGGGAATGAACAGTTCTTCTCAACTCTCTGAATATGCAGAAGCCAGTGTGGCAGGAGGTGCATCCTCACAGTCCGAGAATAAAGAGTCCATTAAAGGAGTCAATCAACATTTAAATTCCAAGGTGTCGTCACCTTCTGGAGACCAGGAGCGCACTCAAAACTACAACCCTGATGACCCTGATAGAGCGTCTTCAGGTCGAGATCTCTTAACTCACACTGCCTCTGAGGAATCTCCTTCTGCACCCTTGAGTCCAGCCAATGCGCTGTACCAGACTCTTTGCAAGAACAAAGAGCCCATTACTGGGGATTGGGCTGGACCAAATGATGGTGGAGATGTTAGAGTCTCCAGTGCGGATTTGTGGGATACAGGACAAGACCTTGTTGGGAAGAGCAGTAATGCAGTAGGTGGAAGTTCAGGTGATGGCACTGGTATCTCTCAGGGAAAGTGGGATGAAGACACAGTAGGTTCAAACAAACAGGCAGCTACAGGATGGACCTCAAACTTAGCAGTTGGAGCATCAAAAGAGGATGGGAGAGAGATCTCTGAGGTAAGAATGGATAGTTTACAGGACTCTTCAATGCTTGCAAACAGTGTGGGATCAAGAGAAGACAATCAGAAAGCAGGAGATGGCTGGAATGGGTCAGAGAAAGAATCGACTGGTAGAGAAAGCAATGAAGATGGGAAGCAAGCCCACAATCTGGTTCAAAGTCCCTCCGGACGTCAGGCCCTTCACCCAGAAGAAGCCTTGCAGAGCATGATCAATCACACTAACCTGGATCCTAAAGTGCTGTGCAACACGGGATGGGGCAAGACCCAGATCAAGCAGAACGTTGCCTGGAATTTCGAGGGCGACAGTGGGAACGTTGGTTGGGATGCTGAAGCGCACACAGACCGAAGTAAAGAGGGCCGGAGGAATGCAGGTGATCTTTCCAGCTCCAAAATGCAGAAGCAGGAGGTTAGACAGGTGGGTCGAGCTCAAGGGTGGACAGGACATGGAGAAACAAGTGTTGGGATTGGCCGCAAAGGGAGTGGTTGGGGAGAAGACCAGGAGGTTGAAGATACAGGCAGGAGGGAAGGAAAGGAATGGAAACAGGGTGGTGGAAGTGAGTGGACGCCATTGCCCGAGGGTGGAGGCTGGAAGGAAGAGAGAGGCAGTGACAGCAAGAATCAGGATGAGGACATCCCGGAAGAGTCGGGACAGCGGAGTGGAGGCTGGGGAGGTAACGGGGGCGGCAGTGTCAAACAGCACCAGGGATGGGGCGAGAAGCTTCTTCCATCACCGATACCAAACAAACAAACAGCACTTAAAACCCAAAATCAACAACCGCAGCAGCAATCGCAGACCCAGCAGCAAATGCCGGGATATCCAAAGGCCTTGCAGGACAGGGGTCGTCCAGGAGAGCTGGATGACCAGGGCAAAGGATCCGGGTGGAGCTGTGGGCCAATCCCTCAGATGCCTTCAGTTGTAGAGCCGAGTGGGTGGGATGAACCCTCGCCTCAGTCCGTCAACCGGAAGATTGAAATCGATGATGGCACGTCTGCTTGGGGCGATCCGTCACGCTACAGCAGCAAGAACGTCAATCTGTGGGATAAGAACAGTGCACCGCCCCAACAGCAGTCGTCTGGAAGACCGCCTGGAACCGCATCGAAGAACTCTGGTAAGAAGGCTGCAGTTCATATTGAGTCGATTAAACCATTTTGAACCAGAAACATCCCTTTTATTGAAACATTTACACTTTCTAGCTCCTGCAACATGGGCACGCAGCAGTGGTCCCACTGAACCATCTGTGGACAGTGCCACGGCTTCTTGGGGGAAATCGTTTGATGCACCAAGTGGCTGGGGGGAATCGAGTGAGCCAGGGAAAGGTGGAGGATGGGGAAACTCCCATTCCCATTCTGTTAAGCCTGGTAATAGCCTATCCAAGTACACATGCCCTTTACATACTGCCAATTCTGCTGTTTTCCCATGGAATTGGGCTACTTTTAAACTGTTGCCATGTGTTAAAGATGTGACATTTTCCCAAAAATAATTTTTGACTGAAATATTTGACTGAATATTTCTTTTTTAGCACAGTTTCAATATTGGTATAAAATTAATTGGGTAGCGTAAGGATAATTTTTTTTTAGCTCTTTTATGAAAACTTAAAGGAAAACTGTAACTTTAATTGCAACTAGCCTAGTGTAAATCTAAGTATAATGTTCTTGATTATTTGTTGCATTAACGGGAACAAGGTGGAACACTTCCACTGTGTAATTTGTGCTAATTTTCATATACATTCTCTTCAGGTTCAAAGTCTATGCAAGAGGGGTGGGGTGATGAAAGCTCAAATGCATCCCGTCACTCCAGCTGGGAGGAAGAGGATGGTGGTGGAGGTGTTGGTGTTTGGGGAAATCGGGGATCCCAAAGTAACACATACAACTCTGGCGGCTGGGGGCAAGGCCAGGGGGCCAGGAGACTCAACACTAAGGTATGTTTAAGCTCTTCATAGCCAGATCTTTTGACCTCACCAAGACTAAAGGAAAACATTTGACTTCTAAGAACCACAAACCTTAACATTCCCAACCCTCTCTCCTTTGGTTTGTCCCCCAGAGCCCCCTTAAAGGTAACAGTGGGGACTCGTGGGCATCTCCTGTGACTCGGCAGTTCTCAAACATGGGCGTTACGGTAAGCTAGTCCTTGCCTTTGTGTTGATTTGTTCTTGTGTGATGCTGCAGAGCTGTATAAATATGCTGATTGTTTATGTCAGGATGAAGACTCCAGTATGGGTCACGATAGACATGACAGGAGAGGAATGAATGACGGTGAGATGCGGAGAGGCGGCAGGACTGGGGGAGCTTTCCGCTCACAGACTTCCAAAGAGATGCCATGTGGGGAGACCGGACCTTACCTGGACAAGGTACTGAGACTCTTCCAATGCCATCTTCACTGAAGGAGAAAGAAATTTGTATTTAATAACAGAGATCGCATGACATATAAATGCATTTCTTGAGAAGGAAGAACAACTGAACTTGTTCCAGGCCTAAGTGACCCTCGAGCAACTTGAGGTTTTGATATCAAATTTGACCCCAGTTATTTTCTTAGTGTATGCCACTGGTCTTATTTTTGATTTATTTATTTATTTTAGTCCACATATTGTAAATGATTCATCCCGGTTACCTAATCTTTAAACAAAATGTCTTAACTTGCTCTTCCCGTGATAAGCTAACTCAACGTCTATGATGTATCTGCAGTGCTACTCACTTTTCACAAGACAATAACTAATGGCAAAATTATAAATTTTTTTGTCTAATTTTACAAGCAGTTTCAGTTGGAAATGCGTCATAATACGGAAATCCATTGTAGCTTCTGTTTTTTTATATGGACTAAGGCTCAATCTGAAATTGCATACTTGAGTAGGTACCTATTTTGAATATGTAATTACTACACATCCGATAAAAAAAAGTTTGTTCTATATTGTTTTGATGTGTGTTGTCTGGATGTACTACACTGTCATATGACCTACTAGCATCATTTGCCATTCATAACTCCTCTCCCGTGGCCTCATGGGATTCGGAATCTCGCCTGTCGTATTAGGTAATCAGTGTACTTTTTGCCTACTCTTTTATGAGTACTGTGAATTCATGCTACTCATCCGAAATGTTTTTAATCTACTGTTTAGTAGGCAAGTATGCTATTTCAAATGCAGCCTAAGTACCTTTTAGGTACCTTTGTTTAGGGTGCCATTTGGGACAAGGCCTAAGTACCTTTCTCAAGGGTACAATGGGTCCATAGGTAGATTTTCACAGACTTGAAAAAACCTTATAAAGCCCTAATCTTGATCTCTTCTTTGCTGTTGTTTTGAAGGTCGGGGGTCATAATATGTATGGCAGTGGTGGGATTCCTCCAATGAGAGGGATGCATCAGGCTGGTGTGCACCCCTTAAACCCTTCCCCCGGGATACGAGCACAAGTGCCTCCCCAGTTCCTGCCACCTCAGGTCAGTTTGTGTTTTTGGTTTTAGCACTGTGATAAATGGATGTTTATTATTAGCTCACGGTTCCTCCATGTTTCGGCAGGTTCCTGGGCCGATGCTGAAGCCAATGGCGCCCCCTGGTGGGGGGATGTTCCCTCCACAACTCTCTCCCCAGCAAATCGCCATGCTCAGTGGCATTCATCCACACATGCAGCAGTTCCAGCTGGTAGGCATCACATTTTGGCCCTGCAAAATAACATATGTTTAATAAGCGTTATTTTAACGTTTTATATGCGTTCCTTGTCCCAGGCCTGTCAGCTTATTCTGCAACAACAACAACAACAGCAACAGCAGCAGTTTCTGAATCAGAGGAAGTTTCCTCCTCCTGTAAGACAACAGCACGACCCGCAGCAGGTACAGCGTTACCGCTCACCCAGATGTTAGCACAGCGCCCCCTACTGAATTATCCAAAGAACTGCACAGTGCCCTCTACTGACTCAACCCTATAAAGCCTGCTGGATCATATTTGAAACGCAAATGTCTAAGGCCTCTAAATTAACATGATCAAAACTTTGCTGAAAAACCTACATGCCTTCTGTCGTCTGATTGATAGTTTAGACTTGTTTAGCGAGTAAAAGGCTTTTAGTATAATTGTACAAACGTCCACCTTCAGTTTGTGTTCATTGCTGTGGAAGCTGCACTGATTTTTATCAAGTACACGTAAGGTTAGCTTTTATATTGTTAGTAATATTTCAGGATGAACACTTACTGGACTGAAGCAACTCAGTTGGACTAGATTGTCCAGATATAATTTTTTAGCAGATATAGAATGATGACTGATATTAATATGGATTTTTTTGCAAGTAGTCTGTTATACTGTTATAAAGATTTCATTAATGTAAATTACATTCATCATTATTTCATCTTAATTTGTGTCCGTATAAATATCAGCAACTGCATCAAATTGCATTTTTTTGCTCAGTTTGGGCCTAACACATTTTAATTTGTTTTTTTCCCCCTTTATAAAATATCTAAAATCTATTGGAGATGGATTCACTTGAGAAGCAACACTGCATTAGATATTCAGACCTGTTTTCCTAGTTTGTGTCTTTAATACAAGTGTATTTGTCTTCCTGCACAGGCAGATTTTTACACCTATTTTATGTATAATCAAGTCTGCCAGTGCATTAAGACAAAATAACTGTACCGGTATATTGAAGATGGAAAAAGTATATAAAGTTTTAATACCATAGTGTTGCTTGCAAAAATAAATGTATTTTATTTTAAGGATTTTTAGATATCTGAACTGGAATGCAAGACAAAAATAAATGCTCATTAAGAAAATATATTTTGCAGAGACAGAATTGCACATTGTTTTCATGCTAAGTCAAGTCAAGTCAAGTTTATTTGTATAGCGCTTTTCACAATACAGATTGTATCAAAGCAGCTTCACAGTATTAAATTAAAATAATACAACAAAGTTTGTTTCAAGAGGAATTTATTGATTGATAAAATTAAATTAAATATCCCCAAAATATCCCCAACTGAGCAAGCCAAAGGCAACAGTGGCAAGGAACCGAAAAACTTCATCAAGTGACCTAATGGTGTCCTAAAACTCCATCAGGTGACCTAATGGAGAAAAAAAAAACCTTGGGAGAACCCAGGCTCAGTCGGGGGCCAGTTCTCCTCTGGCATTTATGAGCTAGAGGCCGGATTGTAGTTTGAACTGTAGGATTATATGAATGCCTGGCTGAAGAGATGCGACTTTAATCTAGTTTTAAACTGGGAGAGCGAGTCTGAGCAACGAACAGTATCAGGAAGACTATTCCAGAGTTTTGGAGCCAAATGTGAGAATGCTCTCCCTCCTTTGGTGGTTCTGGATATCCTAGGTGTGACCAAAAGCCTTGAATTTAGTGATCTTAAAGAGCGCGATGGATTATAGGGTGATAAAAGATCCGTTAAATAGACTGGAGCTAAGCCGTTTAGGGCTTTATAGGTCAGTAGCAATACCTTGTAATTAATACGGAACTTTATAGGTAACCAATGCAGTTAGGCAACCAAATTGAGTAAGTCTCTTTCACTAAGGTGTGTTTTCTTCATAGTTGGCGCGGATCATGGCTATCCTACAGCAGCAGCAGGGGGTCGGAGGGCCCAAACTCTCTCCGTCCCCCATGGGAGGACACATCCCCAAACACCCAGACGCGCACCTCCATCACCTGGGCATGAACGCTCACAAGCAGCCTGATGTGCCAATGCATTCGGCCATGGGAGGATCTGAGCTGCACAGCAAAGGTCCAGCTGCGTTCACAGGTGAGGACCGGTCAGACTTCTTTAACTGGAAAGTGTGTTATATGGGAATGTCCTTCTTTAAATGAGAATTTGCAATGGTTTCAATCCTTCCCCCGGGTAATTTTGACCCGGAATTTTTTTGTGAAATATTTTTAAAAATTGAGTGTTCATCAGAGGTGTCCAAGACCCCATGACTTTTGTCGCATTTGAACCACGAACACACGCACAAAAAAGGTAATGATTTTGAGCAGTTTTGTGGTTGAAATAAAAAAAGGAACAAATCCTTCCCCCCCTTATGAATGAATGGAATGTGAGGAATGCTTTAGTACACATAGACAAACCTAAAAATGCTCAAAATTCAAACTAAAAATGCTAAAACTTTACCAAAAAAACTATTTTATAATGTCTACATGTGTATCTGAATGCATACTGAAGTGAAACTGACTTAAGAACTTTAGGACCCAGTGGACCAGCTCATATGCTCCATTTAGAGCTATTCGCCATCTAGTGGCTAGAGTCATGAAATATCATGTTATCAGACAAGACACCCAATATAAGATATTTTGAGCTGAATTAAAAGGTTTAGACATGAAATTGTGAGTTATTTTGAATTTAAGTTGAAAGAATGTGAGGAATGTGCTTCTTAATTACTATTTATTTATTTATTAAATCTAGTAATTTAAAGGTAAATAAAAAAAAAAGAACAAAAAATCTCCAAACAAATTGCATTCAAAAATTGGAAAAATATTATCAAAATGAAATAAAATAAGCTTTCTAGACAAAATAAAAAATCTATATAATTTTAGGGCTTCGGGTCATTTAGACCCGCGAGGGGAGGATTTGTTACAAAACGCGAGGTTGAGAAATCTCGTAAGTAAATTTTAATCTGCCTGTGTCAGGTTTTGCGAGCGGATCTGATCTGGACTCTATGATGAGTTCTCCTGCTGGATTGAAGGATGGAGGTGGGTCTCAGTCTCGATTTAAGTGGATGATGGATGGGAACAGTCTGACGCCCTCCCCGCCAGAGCAAACACTACACAACGGTACAATACTACATTCACATATGCACTGAATGTAGAGCCCTGTGATTCGCTCTTAAACGGAATAGCGGAATCCAGTCATACAAATAGAGTTTACTGAATGTCACAGAATTCTGGATGAATAATTAAAACGCTGTGCACTTGATCACCTGACGATCTGGATCAGCTCTTCACTACAACCCGCCAAAATAAACGTTCGGTTTAACTTTAAAGAAATGATGACAGACGTTTTACTGTTGTACAGTGCAGTGCACTTCTCAGAGTGAATAGGGTGTTCACAGATCCTTAAAAAGTTAAAAATGTCTCAAATTCCTTAAAGTAAAAATAAGTCCTTGTCTTAAATCCACTTTTTAAATGACTTAGAAATGCAACCAAACTGACACAGTTGTAAAGATTTTCGCTCGTTGCTTTTTGAAATAGTAAAATCGGTCTCATTATAATTATACTTAACTTTATTTCTCTTTTTACATTACTATTTGTATCCCTAAGTAAATGTTATTATTATCATTCTTTCTGTTGTTATTATTTTTATTATTATTATATTTTTATTGAATATTTTCTTCTTTTAAAAACTTCTTTAAATGGTATTTAAAAAAGTATTAAATTTGAAGTACTTATACCTACAAATACCCTGGTAATAATAAAAAGTAATACAGTTTAATAGAAATTTTTTTTTTATGGAATATTACTCAATATCGTCCATAAACCTCTGTTGAATGTGCAGTGCTTGGTTTGAATTATTAAAATTTCACTTGACTTTTAAAGCGATTAATGGAATTGTTAGTTTTAACTATGGTTTTTGAAGCATTAAAACGGAATGCAGAATAAATTCAAACGGAACGCACAGAATTTGTGGGAAATAAGCTGATGTCACGGGCTCCTGTAAATGTGTGTTAACTCAGTGTGTGTGTGTGTGTTCAGGGCCGGTGAAGCTGCCCGGCAGCGGCTCGTTCTCTCAGTTTGACGTGTTGGGCGGCGGCTGGCACAGAAGCACAGCTGGGAAAATGGACACGCCTCCTGCAAACCCCACCTGGCCTCCAGGTAACTCTCTTTATTACTGACTCCCCTGCTTTGAATCAGTCAAATTACTTGAGCTGTCTTGACTTGCCTCACCCTAACATCGGATTTATAGGCATTTCATTCAAAACTGATTTTTTAAAAAGTTTTTTAAGTCTCTTCTGCTCACCAAGGCTCAGTTTATTTGATGAAAAATACAGTAAAACTAAAATATCTGTTTTCTTTGTGAATATATATATATATATCTCTCTATCTATAGTGTAATGTATTCCTGTGATCAAAGCTGAATTTTCAGCATCATTACTCAAGTCACATGATCCTTCAGAAAGCATTCTAACATGATGATTTGATGATCAAAAAACATTTCTGATTATTATCAGTTTTGATCAGAACAGATTAACCGCAAACCGCTTGACGTTTACCCCTGGGAATTGGTTTCAGTCTGAATAGTATAGTAGTATATAGTACAATTTTTTTGTACGACTGGCTTGACAGGAGTTATTCAGTTAAAATCGTTATTTTAAAAGAGTCTGTCTCAGATGCAGTGGTCTTTTCCCATTATAAAAATGTAAAAATCCCATTATAGCCCATAAGAGTCAGTCAGTCGCAAATGTCTAGTTGGGTTGATGTAGCAAGGACATCTTAATAAACTGTTTATCGTCTGTGTTATTACTTCCTCATCATTGCATTCAGCTCAGCTTGACGTCTGATATTATATGAAAGGGTTGTCACAGGTCCTTGAAAAGCCTTAAATTTGATGTTAAAGACCCTGCAGATCACATGCATTTACTGTCTGTCTCAGAGTTTCAGCCGGGCGTCCCGTGGAAGGGCGTCCAGAGCCCTGAGCCCGAGCCTGACCCCTACATGACCCCTGCGGGAATGATGGGATCCGCCGTGCTCGCTGACACAGAACATCATCTGCTGCAAGACAACACAGGTGCTGAGTCAGAGAGGGTTCGCCTTAACCCGGCCTCATCTTCAGACGCGCATTCATGTGTCGTTTTACATCAGTGTCGTATTTACCATGTTAGAGCAGATCTGTGACCCACATTAAGTGTTTTGATTCAAATGTACCAGATAGACTAGAGATCGACCAGCACCAACTGTATGTTTGGCTTTTCTCTCAAAAATATGACGGATATCTGATTTATTGAAGCATCACATACAAAAGCACTCTGGCAGGTCTCCCACACTAATGAAGAACTTGGAATTTGGTATTAAGTTTAATTTAAAAATGTGTTGCTAATGTTTAAATACAGAATTTTTATTATTATGTAACTCAAAATTATATATAAAATAGAAAATATTGATTTAATCTAGTTTACTTTTTTTTTTTTTTTGTATATATATAATTTGCCCTAACATGAAATAATAGTTTCATATATTAATATATTCAGAGGCCCAATGCTGATATTTATATGGACAAAAGGATGAAAATCTGATGCTTGTGATATAAATCAATGAGATCTTTATAGCAGTATAGCAGATGATTACATAAAATGCCTATATTATAAATATCCATATCTGCCAATAATGTCTTAGTAAGATGATATTTAAATGCTTAGTTTTATGATCAAAGCTCTGTAGTTTTAACGCCCCCCTGTAGTCAGTAATTTATCCCTTAAAACTCATCTTTGATCACCAAAATAACATATTTAAAGTTTTTTTCCTTGAAGAAAGTTTCTTTGTGCCTTAAAATATCTTGAATGTAACTCTACACCCGTGCCTCATTTAGTATACGTGGTTCTATGAATATGCAAATGAGCTCCGCCTCCACTCACTCGCAGCAGCTCAGAGATCCACTCGTTGACGATCACACGTTGATCGCGTTTGGTTCACTGCAGTTTTAAGGAGAAAATACTCAGCAATGGTGTTGACTTATGAATTTACAGATGGTTTGACTTAAAGTATATATACATATAAACAACATTAAAAGCTTGATTTTCACCACAGGGGGACTTTAAAACATATAATGCAGTGCAATTTAATAATGATTGATAGATGAACTAATAAACCTTCCTCAAAAGCCTGATGATCATAATTTAGACTTGTGTATTTTCTATAAAATGATGTCTGGATAATCAAGTAAACTAAAGTTGCTTCAGTCCAGTTAAAAGTTATAAATAAATAAGTTATTCTAATGTTAACGATAAAAATCAGTGCAGATTTCACAGAAAAGAGACACAAGCTGAAAGTGGACGTTTGTACAATCACACTAAAATACCTTTTAATATATATTTTAGATGTTGATCACGTAGAGGCCTTATAAATGTGACTTGCTGTGCCTAAATAAGTCTGACTCTGTGTGTTTTCCAGGGTCAAACTCTCTGAGCACCTGTATGCCTTCACCTGGTGCCTGGCCGTACAGTGCCTCAGAAACGCCCCTCTCTGCACACGGGACAGGTAACGCCTCAATACCATCCCAATTATGTTTATTAAGAGTGAGATGTTTATTAAGTCCCCCTGTGGTGAAAATCAGGTTTCTTAATATTGTTTATATTTCTGTGTGGTGTTTTTTAATATGCTTTAAGACAAACTCTGTGTAAAATCATAAGTCAACACCATTGCTGAGTATTTTCTCCTTAAAACGGCAGTGAACCAAAAACACGGTTTGAAATCGCTGGTGTTTCTGACGTCACAAACTACCTTGTAACCAATCAGATCAACGTGTGATCGTCAACGAGTGGATCTCTGAGCTGCTGTGAGTGAGTGGAGGCAGGGCTCATTTGCATATTCATAGAACCGCATATACTAAATAAGGCGATTTTGTAGAGTTACATTCAAGATATTTTAAGACATGAAGAATTTATTAAAAGGAAAAAACGATTTTGGTGATCAAAGATGAGTTTTAAAGGTGCATTGTGTAATATTTAGGAGGATCTGTTGACAGAAATGCAATATCATATACATAACTATGTTTTCAGTGGTGTATAAAGACCTTACATAATGAACCATTATGTTCTAGATGCACTAGATGCCGCAAAAAATGAAAATGTAAAAATGTAACTTTTTCACTCTACTACAGCATAAAAATACCATATGTTTGCAGATATTTAGGAAACATGCCAAGTTCACATACTCGTTTCTCTGAAAAACACTTCTACAGCCAGTTGATTTACTTTGAAATGTGCGTTTCCAGGCTGGAATGTGTGTTATTGTTTTGGTCTGTGATACTGCACGTTGCCAGTTTGTCAATTTTCATTGTCCATAATGCGCTCGTTCCTCTTGCGTTTGCTCAAACTGGCAACCCGTGTGAGCACCGTCCAGTCTGAGGAGTAGGAGGCGGGAGAAACGACGATTTCCGATATTTTAAATTCGACTGCAGTACCTATTTCGACCACTATCGTTCTTAGAGACTGCACCTTTAAGGGATGAAATTATTGACTACAGGGGGACTTTAAGCCTTTTGAATTGCTGAAACATCTGGTAATATTTCAATAACGTTTCCAGCTAAATACTCCGAGCTGAAGTCCAGTTGGCCGCCGGAGCCCATTGGACACGGGAAGTCGTGGCGAACCAATCGGAGCACTTCTCACCTGCCCCGTCCCCCGCCGGGCCTCAGCAGTCAAAAGCAGGCGTGGTCGGGGGAGGGGCCTCGGATGCCCCGGGCCTGGGGAGGCGGAGCCAGCGGCCCGGACTCGCCCTTTAAATCAGGTACTGCAGACACACACAATCATCATACGCGAGCAACGGACCCGCGTGAAGCTCAACCTGTTCATGTTCATCGTGTTCTTCAGAGTGGAGCGACGGAGGAGCGTCGGCGGGAAAATCATGGCTGTTACTGAGGAACCTCACGCCACAGGTACAGCGGAGTTTATTCGGTCAAAAATACAGCGGAAACTGGGAAATATTATCGCAATGTCAAACAGCTGTTCTCTATGTGAATATGTGTTAAACTCATAGACTAAACAAAATATGGACGTAGTGTGACGTCACCGTAGTGTTTCTGAAGAACATTTTTGAAGCCCAATGTGGGCGGAGCCGGCCGTCGCCATCTTGACAGCGTCACTCCCGGATAAACGAAAATGGGCAAAGATGCGGATTAGCTGAGGTTACGTGACGCTAACAGACAGCAGACAAACGGCTTGTAGTGACTCAGCGGCAATCCACCTGTCACTCAAGTGGCCACGCCCTTAATTATGCAGAACTTTAAGGCTTAATATAATTTAAACGGATGAGTTATAAAGAAATTCACCCCAGTTGTCATGAAGGGCAAAATTAGCTATATAGACCAAAAGCACTTTTTGCACCAGGCTTTTTTTTTTCTGCTGTAAAGTTGGTCATTTTAACATGGGGGTTTATAGGATTGACTCTCTTTTGCAGCCGGTCTCTAGTGGCCAGTCGATGAATTGCAGTTCCATGTTGGATACAAGAGAGAGAGCAGAAGGTTGCCGCTTGGTTAAACTGTAATTTATTCCTGTGATCAAACTAATCAAAGGAAAAAAAACAACATTATTACTCCAGTCTTCAGTGTCACATGATCCCTCAGAAATCATTCTGATATGATGATTTCTGACTAATGATGCTGAAAATTCAGCTTTGATCACAGGAATAAATAAAAAATTTCTATATATTCACATAGAAAACAACTTTTTTACATAGTTATACTATTTCACTGTTTTTCCTGTATTTTTGATCAATAAATAAATGCAGCCTTGGTGAGCAGAAGAGGCTTCTTTCACAAACATTAAATAAATCTTACTGACCCCAAACTTTTTTAGCGACAGTGTGTCTCTGAATCAGTTGGCGCTTCATGCGAATCAGTTTGAAGATTTTTGACTGTATTTTGAGTGTATTTGTCAGTATGTTTACAGTTAAGCACCACAGTTGAGGTGTGTTCACGTGTGTGCAGATCGACGGCTCGACACTGAGGACCATCTGTCTGCAGCACGGCCCCCTGCTGACCTTTCACCTTGGCCTGACGCAGGGCAGCGCTCTGATCCGCTACAGCAGCCCTCATGAGGCCGCCAAAGCCCAGAGCGCACTGCATATGTGAGTCACACACACACTCACTCACGCACGCACATACATACATGCACTCTCACACACACACACACTCACACACACTCACTCACTCAGACACACACACTCACGCACGCGCATGCACGCACTCTCTCACACACACACACACACACACACACACACACACACACACACACACACACACACACACACACACACACACACACACACACTAACTCTCACTTACAGTCAAACACACACTCAGTCACTCACACACACTCACACTCACTCACTGACAGACACTCACTCACTCACACACTCACTGACACACTAACTCACACACTCACTCACTCACTGACACTCACTCACTCACACACTCACTGACACACTAACTCACACACTCACTCACTCACTGACACTCACTCACTCACACACTCACTGACACACTAACTCACACACACACACTCACTCACTCACTCACTCACTCACTCACTCACTCACTCACTCACTCACTCATTCACACTCACTCTCACACTCACTCACTCACTCACTCACACACTCACTGACACACGCACTCACTCACTCACTCACTCACTCACTCATTCACACTCACTCTCACACTCTTACTCTCACAGTAATTTAATTTAATTTTCCACATGAAGTGACTTTGATCTTGTGTTCATGTTCAGGTGCGTTCTGGGAAACACCACCATCGTGGCGGAGTTCATGAGCGAGGAGGATGTCATGCGTTACTTCACACATTCCCAGAGCGTGGGGGGGGCGGGGCCAGCGGAGGGCTCGTCTGACTCCGCCCCTCGAGAGGGCGAGCGGCCCGCGGGAGGGGGTGCGGGCGGAGACTGGCAGGGGCTCGACGTGTCCACCGGATCCGAAACGCCAGGACTCGCCCTCCTCAGCCAATGGAGCAACAGCACCGGGGAGGGGGCGGGGAAAGGGGTCTGGGGGGGCGTGGCTCCCGGTTACCACGGCGGCAGCCTATGGGGCGCACCTCAGTTAGAGGACGGCTCGGCCGGGTTGTTGCCAGGCAACCTGCTTGGAGGCGGGACTGACAGTTTGTGATTGACAGTAATTGAGAAACTGGTACATGGAGTTTAAAGTGTGTCGTAACGGCATCAAACTGCAAAAATAATGATTGTTACCAAACATGTGGAAGCCCAACGCTTTATTATAATTTTTCCGTGAAGTTTTCGCAAAGACAAGGGATGAACCTCATGATAACATCTTAGTGTAACCCGAAACAAGAATTTTGCCCTGTGACATTGTTTGTAATGAAAACCAATCATCTAATTCTCATTACCATAATATATTTGGATGTTTCATGGTTCTACATCGTTATTATTCCCAAATGTTTTTTGTTTTTTGTTTTTTTTTGCTGTATTATATTTTGTACATACAGCAATAGTTTATTTTAACGTAATTAATTAATTAAAATGTATAATAAAAATAATAGTATTTAAATCAATACATTTAAAGCATAAATTAAAGGCAGCATTAACGAATACCACCGTGATGGATAAAATACTAGCTGAATGATGTCACATCGCAAAACAAAGTATGTATGCATCAATCACATATCTATATGAAAACTTAAACATATTCTCCAGGTATATTTTGATTTACTGAGTGAAAAACAAGTCATCTAACGCACGGCTTCTGTATGTCGTCATTGTTTTTGCAGTTGTTTCTGGTGGAGCTGATTTCACACGCCGCAGCTTTAAGACAAGCACACACACACACACTCACATCCAGAGCTGCATTTCCACACACACACTGGACGTGTTGACAGGCTTTCATATCCAGTGAGATGTTAAACACACACACACACACACACACACACACACACACACAGGTGCAGTGCGAGCGCAGTGGGATTTGCTTACAGACATTCTCGTCTTTGCCAGAGTTAAGCTATCATGTATTTGAATGCAGGGACTGTTTCTAAAGGCCTTCTTTCACACACACTGCTCAACTTGAACAGCCGATGTAAATTTGATGTTGCGCTGGCACACGCAGACAGTTTTAATGCTTCGACAGTGGATTTCTTAAGTTCGTTCGAGCGCGAGAGCATTTGAAGCCGGTCGATGCGTGAAACTCGCCCCAAAACAGTCCACATTTCACTCCAGAATCAAGTCAAAATCAAAAGAAAAACTATTTTTAGGACCAGTTTACAAATTGTGATGTTATTTTCGTGATGATTGAGCACATTTACTCTCACATTCTCATTATTGTAATGCAAATGGTTGTCAGTTATATTTAACAGTGACGGTAATATTTACTATATTGCAGTGAAAAATACTGGTATCAAGATGCATAGACACTTTAAATAATTAAAATAATGACATTTGTCTGCAAGATACTAATGAGAATTTGGGAAGAAGTGTTTAATAGTTGCAAAACTATCGTTTGCTTGAGCGTGATGTTTCGTTTGAGCGCAAGAGTATTTGAAGCTGGTAAGATGCGTAAAACTCGTGAACATTTTAAAGAAAACAACCTATTTTTATGAGCAATTTACCATTTTTTTGTGATATTTGTATATGGCAGCTGGTTTCCGCCATGGAATAAAAAAGGTACTTGTGACTTTATCTCACCATTCAAACTTTCCTTAGAACTGCGATACATACATACATTTGCAACTGCGAGTTAACATCACCACTATGAGTCAGAATTGAGGGATATAAATTCGCAATTGTGAAAAAAGTCAGAATTGCTGGATGTAAACTAGCAATAGCGAGAAAAAAAGTTTAAATTGTGAGATGAAAAAGTCGCAATTGTGGAAAAAAGTCAGAATTGAGGGATACAAATTCGTAATTGTGAAAAAAGTCAAAATTGTGGGATGTAAACTCGCAATAGCCAGAAAAAAAGTTGAAAATGTGAGAATAAAAAGTCACAATTGTGGAAAAAAGTTGAAATGGTGTTTTTTTTACACAATTGCGAGAGAACATTTTTTTTTTACATTTTTGTATTATTATTTAATTTTTTTCAAATGGTGAGTTTATACCCTGCTATTCTGACTTATTTCTCGCTATTACAAGTTTGTATCTGGCAATTCAGTATTTTTTGCGCCGCTATTTTTTTTAGCGAGAAAAAAGTCATTGCATAACATAAATGCAATTGTGAGATAAAAATGTGTGATTACCTTTTAGTTTTTTTTATTCTGTGGTGGAAAAAAGCTTACGTATTTTCTTGACTGTGATTTACTCGCACATTTTCAGTGTGACGCAAAAAGTTGTTTTTGCAATCCTTGTTATTCACAATGGCGAATCTCGTTACATTCTCACTACTGTAACGGTAGTAGTTACTATATCACAATGAAAAGTTCTGTAATGCGATCAGATTTGATTTAAATCCACTAGTTTCATGATGCATTAACACTTTACAGTTTAAATAACGCCATTTTGTTAGAAATGAGCAATAGTTGCTATAGAAACTATCATCATGATGATAAACGTTTTACGCGGTCCTAAAAATAGGATTACATTTTCCTCACACAAAACGTAATTTCCTTGCGATCCCGGTGTGAAATGTTGTGATGTTTTGCGAGATTCGCGCAGATTCTGTTTCTTTTCTATCCAGCGCGGCGGCGTTCCTGTGAATTTTGTGCAACTTAAACGCATCTGTACTCGTACTGACCTTCCACTGTTCCCTTCTTTATCTGTTCGTCAGGTTTGCTGTTACATTTATACGATTCGTACGCTGTTTTTTGCTATGGCATATACCAGTTATCTTCAGAGACTTTCAAGTGTGTTGGACGGACTGATGGCGTCTATAATGCGTGTATGTGTGCACTTTACTGTTTTTGTCTGTGTTTGTGTGCGGCTGTACATTGTTAACTGTGCACTATACACTGCTGGTTGTGTTTTACAAACGTTGGCATTAGCGGGTTTCTGCGATTGGCGTTTCTTTGGTTGTTTTTTAAGCGTACTCATGTAGCCTTTTTGTATTGGCTGAACTGCAATAATAATGATTCTACAAGCATTTTTAAGACACAAACGTGTGACGGCGTTTCTGCCAAACTTATCCGCCTGTCCAGAGTTTACAAACAGCTGAAAGACATGTGTTTATATGTGTCTGTATTGTTGTTTTTGTTTTAAATTAAGACTTTAACACTCCTTTCAGTGTTTAATTTTTTTGAGATTTTACAGAGGAAGAAAAAGTGAAGAGTTTATTTAAATAAAAGTGACATATGCAGCTGTTATGAAGATTTTTTTTTTGTGGTTTCTGGACTCTTATTTTGTCGCTCAGCTCGGCTGTAAACCCGTCAGTGTGTTTAGAGGGAAGTTTACAGGTTATAATTGTATTTCCAGTTACTTTTTTTTTATTTTTTTTATCTGGGTAACACTTAGTTTACAATGAGGTCCTAATTAGCAATATATTTTTACAGCTTTTTTAACCTTTGTTGATTTTAGTTAATAAAATGTTTGTTAGTTCACACTGCGTTAACTAATGTTAACAGATACAACTTTTGACCCTAATAGTAAATGTTGAGATTATAACATTAATAAAGATCAATAGTATTGTTAATTATAATTTTTTTGTTAACATAAAAAAAAATAATATGGTAAAATGTTACTAAACTCTTTTGAGTAACGTGTTTTTAACAATTCATACATCAGTACATTAGATGCATTCATATCTTTCCACACTGATAAAGATGATTCTGTGCTACAGAAGAAAAAAAAAATGTAATTTATACATGGGATTTTTTTTTTTTTTTGCATTTGAAGAATTCTAGAATTTAAAAAACAAAGTAAATTATATATTAGTGCTCAACTCAAGCTTGTAGAAATTAAAGAGTAAATATCAATGATATAAAGTTACGTGAAACCTTCTCAACTTTGCTGATACTGGTGTTCCCATCATGCACCAGGGCATGAATGATTAATGAGTAATTAATTATGAATAATTATTTATTTTTTTTCACTATTTTCCAGCTGTTTTTACACTGTTGTATCATTGCTTTTGATGATAGGTTTTGTAACTTGCTGTTTTATGACATCTGAAGTTCATTTTCTACTCAAAAACGATCTATCGAATGTTACCATCATTGTGTATTGTGTTCGTGTTAGTGCTGCATTACTTCTATTATACAGATATTGAATCTTCACGATATCTATTGTATTATTTAAAACGATCACTTTAACAGCATGGTTTAATTCAATGTTGTATTATTTGAGTAAAAAGTTCATTTTGTTACATTTAGTTAACTTAGTTAATGTAGATCTTAGTAGATTAGTAACTTAGTAGATTTTACTTAATTATATTAAACATTTTTTTAATTTCACATATAGAATTAAGTATTATTTACTTAATTGCTTCATGAATGTTAAGTTCAATAGTATGTAGATTTGACTTGATAATAGCAGGTAAGTTGTACAGAGCAGTAGCAGTAACATTTAGTTAGGAGAACTGTATCAAGTACATACTACAAGGTTTTTTTCAGTGCATATAGTGTGAAACTGGATTATTTGGATTAATAACAGATTAATCTCAGCTCAGCTTTTAACATGTCTGTATGGGTTTAATTCAGTCATGTTTCACTGTTAAGCAACTTTACAGAAATTCATAATGTTAATATTTATAGTATTATAATGTCTTAATACCACATTGAGCAGTTTAGAGCCGAAGTGATAGCCTATAGTTTGCATTTGTAAAATTAACCATGGTTTAACTCCAAATAAAGCCAAAAAAAAACCATGGTTATTGTTGTTAAACCATGGTAACCACAAATTAACCATGGTTTTGCTGCACTAACCATAGTTTAACCATGGCATTTGTAGTAAAACTAAATCATCCACCCCCACCCCTTTCGTAACTAAGGGTGGAGACTAAACCACCAACCAAACGCTATTAAAAGAGTTTAAAAATGACATACAAAAGTCCCGTTTTAGTGTAAAATAATGGACACAATTTATTTAGTCTACTAACCTGATTGTATAGACACTGATACTGTGCATTCATGTCTGCAGGAGCTGATTATCTGTTCCAGAAAATGTAATGCGTGTTAATGACTTATTAATGAATGTCATTATGATGCGTCGCCTGGCGGGCGCGCGAGCGTCGCTGCGGTCCCGATGACGTCACGGGGAGCGAGCGAGCGTCAGTGGACGGACGGAGCGCATCGCGGAGCAACATCATGCGGGGTTTCGCGACCTGAGAGCTGCAGATGAGCGGTATACACTGAATAACGTGAGTGTGATAGGAGATCTGGATGAAATCAGAATCAGCTGTAGAAAAAACATCAGCGCATCCGCACGCGACGCGACGCGACACACCGCAGCGCTCGCGCATCATCATCATCCATCAAACGGATCGCGAACATCAGAAGTGCTCGATCTCGTTTAAATCAGTATCAATAGAGAGGCAGAAGTGTTTTAGCGCTGATCTCTGATTTATTCTTACGCGTATCAGTGATCAGATCTCCTGGAAACACTCATCAGTGAGATGAAGTAACGTAAGTGCTGTTTAACGGTTAGTTGGTGAACAGAAACAGGTTTATCGGTCAAACTGAAGAAGGCCTGGTCGCTCTATCTTTATGTTGATCTCATTCTGATATTTAAAAATACTGAGAGCTTTTTTATATGCGTAAAGATTGATATTACACAAATATTATTTGATATTACCACGTTCTTGGGCGTAGAAGTAGCCTATTGTGTAGCTTGTATCAGGGTATATGAATAAGATCATTCAGTATAGGCTACTATTGAAATGTCGTCTTACCTTTTAGATTGTGTGGATGTTTTGATTTTTATGTAATTTCTTATGCTATTTAATTTATTTCCAGTAGCCTAACTCTTATAAATAAAGTAACTTTCAAATAAATTATATCATTAACAATCACTTAATCAAACAACTATTAGATGGTAGGCTACTTAATGTACAATGAAAGAGGTATTTACATGTCAAGTTTGACTCATATCTTTTCATATATAGTTTGAGTTTATTTTTGTATTGTTAGTTTTGGGCTATTAATAGATGAATCTCTCAGCTCATCTGTTCACCTTTCAGTGTGTTGTATTCAGAGGGACTCGTGACAGTAACAGCAGAAACACAAGCTCAGACACGATCAGTGTTTCGGTCAGTGGTGTTGTGATGCTGCTGTCTCCAGACCCGGTTGACATGGCAACACTGAGACTATCTACTTCCTGGAAGACACACACACACACGCACGCACACACACACACACACACACACACACACACACACACACACACACACACACACACACACACACACACACACATATGATTGATGCTTTATCATCACTGCAGGAGGATCATCTCAAGCTTATTTATTAAATCAAAGAATATCATGGTATTATTATGGTTCCAAGTGCAAAATCCATATTGCTTTAGGAGTGTTTATGAGTCATTTAATAATTCCCCCACTGTATGCTGTCGTTTGACACAGTGAACCTCTTTACTGTAGATGATTGAGTTGCTTTGGTGGTCATTTGTTGTTATTAGCACTGACTCCGCCCCCTGGTGTTTGCTGTGTTCTGATTGGCTCTCGTCTGCAGATGGCTCTGCTGTGGCGGAGGGACGTGTCTCTATCAAACGGCTCTCTGGTTGTCATGGCGCCGGGGCCCGGGGTGGTTACGGTGGCCCCTGAGGGTCACAACCGGACGTGGGAAACCCCAGTGGTCGCCGTGGAGACGCCCATCTTCCTCATGACCGCCGCCGCTCAGACCATCTCTGGTATCTTCACCTGGACGGCGCTGATGCTCACCTGCCAACAGGTCAAACACACACACACACACACACACACACACACACACACACACACACACACACACACACACACACACACACACACACACACACACACACTTACTTATATTACTGTGTGTGTGAAACACACTCCTCCAAGACCTCCATTAAACAGACGTTACCTACCGGATTTATTACGTTTTGATTTACTATATATTTATGTGTTAA
Source organism: Leuciscus leuciscus (assembly GCF_965113295.1). Classification (NCBI taxonomy): domain Eukaryota; kingdom Metazoa; phylum Chordata; class Actinopteri; order Cypriniformes; family Leuciscidae; genus Leuciscus; species Leuciscus leuciscus. Next base: position 30,378,290 of record NC_138725.1, on the reverse strand, counting down.
GTATATTAATCATTGCAATTAATTATTTTTATTTCAATTTCATTTATTTGATCTATTTAGATTGAATAGAACAAGTATGTGTAATATATTTGATATAATATAAATGTAATAATATATTATTAGATAGAAAAAATATAGTGAATGTTTACACATATATTATATTTATTGAATAATATTAATATGAATTTCAAAGCATATATATATATATATATATATTTGCATACTATAATACTAATATATTACAAATATTATTTAAATATATATATTATTCAATATAGAATAGAAAAACACGTTATATATTTTTATATTTTTATATTTATTGTATATTTAGTCATATTAATATGAAATAAATATACAAAAATTCGTTTTCTTAATATCATATATACTATACTATAAATACATTCTTACAATAATATGTTGATACAGTACATTGATATCTGTATATCTATAATGTATATATTTAAGTACATATTTTTTTACATATTATATATTGAATAATACCAATATAAAATAAAAGCAAAAAATTTTATATGTCTATTGCATCATTTTTCTCTTTTAATTAATATGCAACATTTATGTTATAATACAGGATGGATGGTTTTGATGACTTGCGGTAATAACATGATGTGTAACTCATGATCTATTTATTGTAACGTTCACATTGCATGAAATATCAGGTGTATTTGAGGTTGTGGAGGTTCAGATGACATAATGTTGGGAACTCCTGACATAAACGAGGAGGAGGAGGAGGAGGAGGAGGAGCAGTTGCTCTGGCAACAAGTGGCATGACATCAGAGAGTGGTTGCATAGCAACTGCATTCAGAACTCTCTGTGTGTGTGTGTGTGTGTGTGTGTGTGTGTGTGTGTGTGTGTGTGTGTGTGTGTGTGTGTGTGTGTGTGTGTGTGTGTGTGTGTGTGTGTGTGTGTGTGTGTGTGTGTTGGTGATAAAAGCGTAACCTGCTCCACTGACACACAATCACACACAGGTGTTTATAATTAATTCACACGTGTTTGACTTGCATATCAAACTCTTCTCTCTTAAACACGAAGCTGTGTTTCTGCTCAGTTTAAATGTGTCATTTATTGCCATGATTGTTGTATATATAATAAAGCATCAATATGTGATGCATGCACTTAATGAAGAATCTGATAATAAATGTAAAATAATGTGTGTGTGTCTCAGATCTACATGCACCTGCGTTATTATAACACTCCTAATGAGCAGCGGCACATCGTGCGCATCCTCTTCATCGTGCCGATCTACGCCTTCGACTCGTGGCTCAGTCTGCTGTTCTTCACCAACGAGGAGTATTACGTGTACTTTGACACCGTCCGAGACTGCTACGAAGGTCAGAGCGCAAGTGTGTGTGTGTGTGTGTGAGGCCTTTTAAACATCTACTCTAACTAATAAATGGATTTGACTGCACTGACACTGTCAGAAGAGAACAAGACTCGAGCTGAATATGAAACTATTATCTTCTGTACAGCTGCTTTACAGATGACATGCAATATGTTGCATAATTGATGAGTTTTGAAACATTAACACTGTTATTATTACCATCCTGTTCACTTCTGCCAAGCTGCTGTATTGAATAAAGCGCTATACACTAAAAAAATTAAGCATTTTTTCAAGATTTATGCATTTCAATTAATAGTAAAATTACATAAAAAATTTTATTTAATAATAATTACATATTTTAATTGAATAATTGATTTCTCTTCACATATTTTAATTTAATAATCCTTTCATATTTTAATTGAAAAAAAATCCTTACATATTTAAATTGAATAATTGAATAATCCTTACATATTTAAATTTAACAATCCTTACATATTTTAATTGAATAATCCTTACATATTTAAATTGAATAATCCTTACATATTTAAATTGAATAATCCTTACATATTTAAATTGAATAATTGAATAATCCTTACATATTTTAATTTAACAATCCTTACATATTTTAATTGGAAAAAATAATAATCCTTACATATTTTAATTGAATAATCCTTACATAATTAAATGATTGAATAACCTTACATATTTTAATTGAATAACCTTACATATTTTAATTGAAGAACTGAATAATTCTTATATATTTTAATTGCATTTTTTTTAATAATCCTTACATATTTAAATTGAATAATTGAATAATCCTTACATATTTTAATTTAACAATCCTTACATATTTTAATTGGAAAAAATAATAATCCTTACATATTTTAATTGAATAATCCTTACATAATTAAATGATTGAATAACCTTACATATTTTAATTGAATAACCTTACATATTTTTATTGAATAATTAAGCAATCCTTATATATTTCAATTGAATAATCCTTACATGTTTTAATTGAAGAACTGAATAATTCTTATATATTTTAATTGCATTTTTTTTAATAATCCTTACATATTTTAATTGAACAAATTAATAATCCTTATGTATTTTAATTGAATGATTGAATAATCCTTACATCATTTAACTGAATAATTCTTAAATGTTTTAATAAAATAATTGAATAATCCTTACATATTTTAATTGAATAATCCTTACATATTTTTATTGAATAATTCTTACATATTTTAACATAAGGATTATTCAATTCAATTTGATGGATTTTTTCTATTAATTGAAATGCTTATATCTTAAAAAAGGCTTACTTTTTTAAGTGTAAAATAATCTTTTTTTAAAACTTTTTTTTTTGTTCAGCCATCATTCAAGTATTTTTTTGGCAACACTTTACAATAAGGTTTTGCTTGTTAACATTAGTTAACTACATTAATTAACATGAACTATTAATAAACAATACAGAAATTATTAATCTCAGTAAATGTTAATCTCAACATTTACTAATACATTATTAAAATCCAAAGTTGTATCAGTTAACATTAGTCAATGCACTGTAAACTATATATTATCTAACATATTAACAAATAATAATAAATGCTGCAAATATGTATTGCTCATTGTTAATGTTAGGTAACGTGTGAACTACTGCTAACAAATGAGAGCTTATTGTAAAGTATTTTTGGAATCTTTCAGAATTCCATTTCCTTAAATTTCACATTCAAACTGCAGTTCTGCGTTCTTATTGGCTACTTCAGAGTTTCACACAACCCTATATAAATCAGCCGATGTCATGTTTTGTTTGAAATATAATAATGATGTTTTCACAGTCCCTCATTCTTTGAGTTTTGTTTTTCTGTAGTGTCAGTGTCGACTCACACTGATCTCTATATTAAATCAGCGAGCTAAAACCAAGTTAACACAGTGTTATTGTGCAAACAGTGGCAAGTATGGATATATCATGATTACTGTAGGTCTATTTCTATGAACAGCTTCAGTTTGATTTGATCTGCAGGTTGAGCTCAGTGTAACTGATCTGTAGAAGCATCATCAGGAGGTTGTGTGTGATATTGAGCTGATAAATGTTGAGATGACGGTCATGTCTAGACCTGATCGATATAAACACTTACAGCATAAATACTGAGGACACTCGATTTTTCTTTCACGTCTCAGTTATGCTTTGGTTAATAATTAGCTTTGTTTCTCCTAACACTCTCTAGATGTCATATACAGTAAGAGTGTAGAGCTGTAATATTAATGTGGAGCTGTTTGATGAGAAATATATGAGTTTATATTGACTCTCTGAGTTTTGTGATCGAGACTTTAGGGATCTTTGGCCAATGTGAGCACAATCTCTGTCCGCTCTCGGTTTAATCTCTTTGCCGTGGTGGAGAATGAATTGTGATATGGTGATTTGTGTTTTCTGTGCTGATTCTGTGTGTGTATGTGTGTGTGTGTGTTTTCTGTGCTGATTCTGTGTGTGTGTGTGTGTGTGTTTTCTGCAGCGTTCGTGATCTATAACTTCTTGAGTTTGTGTTATGAGTATCTGGGCGGCGAGAGCGCCATCATGGCCGAGATCAGAGGAAAACCCATCCAGTGAGTTCAGCGATTCTCTCTGTGTATCTGTCAGATGATAAATCCGCTGTTTCTCAAGTGTGTGTGTGTGTGTGTGTGTGTGTGTGTGTGTGTGTGTTCAGGTCCAGCTGTGTTTACGGCACTTGTTGTCTATGGGGCAGGACTTACTCCATCGGCTTCCTGCGCTTCTGCAAACAGGTATCAGACACACACACACACACACACACACACACACACACACACACATTGTTCGTCAATCACAAATAATAGAGCTGCATAATTCTGGAGAAAATGAAAACGGGTTTTTGTTTCAAATATAGAGATGATGAATCTCCCACTATTCTGAATGGACTAAACAATGTAGCATTTAATTAACTAGAGATTCTGACAAAATGTTAATTTCTGCAATCTATTTAAAAATATTTAATTAATTTAAATGACAAATAAAAAATTAAAAATCTGTTTGAATGAGTATTTCAGTAAATCACTCATAAAGCATTTTTGAACGAATCTCTTGTATGGTTCAATGACAAATACAATATAATTGATACAAACTTTATTTACAAGTTACTTTCAAAATCTCTCAAATCTTTTTTAAACGCTTGTGCCGAGTTTAGGTGGCATGTAATATGTTACATAATTTTTTTTTTTTTAATCTTTATATTCAATTTAATGACTTTAAAAATGCATCAATGTACAAATGAAAAAGAATAATTTGGGCACGTAAATGTTATTTTCCAAAAAATAAGAATAAAACGTTTTCAAGCACTTTGCATAATAGCGAGTATTTTTACAGATAGTCAATTTTTCGAAACATTAATATCATGAGATTACCTGAGGTTTAAACAGCATTTCCTGTTTTATGATTTTCTTGACAAACTGATCAAATTTACCATACAAGCATCAAATGATTGAAAATAATGAAACAATTTATTTTTTCATTTTCATCATATTTTAAAACAAAACTGCTTAGGAAATAAAGGTTTTTTTCCAAAATACTTTATGAAGTGTTTGTATTTATGTATAAAAGCCTGCTTTTAATCAGGCCTTTTTCCTTTATGACCTTAAAAAAATGAATATATTCAAATGACGAGTTGAGAAGATGTTCATGACAGAAGTCAGTGTGTTCTGAACGAGTTCTCAAATAAACGTGTGTGTGTGTGTGTGTGTGTGTGTGTGTGTGTGTGTGTGTGTGTGTGTGTGTCAGGCGACGCTGCAGTTCTGTGTGGTGAAGCCGCTGATGGCCGTGTTCACAGTGATCCTGCAGGCCTTCGGGAAATACAGAGACGGAGACTTCAAGTGTGTAAACACACACACACACACACACACACGTACACACACACATGAATGAGTGTTGTATTAAATCCTCTGTGTCTGTGTGCAGCGCGGCCAGCGGTTATTTATACGTGACGATCGTCTATAACGTGTCGGTCAGTCTCTCTCTCTATGCACTGTTCCTCTTCTACTTCGCCACTCGAGATCTCCTGGAGCCGTACGGTCCCATGCTGAAGTTCCTCATGGTCAAATCCGTCGTCTTCCTCTCCTTCTGGCAGGGTGAGTCTTCATCATCATCATCATCATCATCATCACATCATCATCATCATCATCATCATCTGCACTGCCCTGTGATCTGACCGCTGATTTGACGCTAGATTTAACACTTGATCTGTGCTATGGGAACGCTTGTGTGTGTGACTGCTGTGAATATATGTGTGTAACACATCAATGGAATTGACTTTGAGCTTGTATAGCCTCGGACAGTGCGCACGTCAGAGGCTATAGTTAGATGAGCCACAGGTGCATCGACAGGTATCATTTAGGCTGAAGAGCAGTCCTGGGACATCCATACTGCGGCAATAAAGCGCCGCATCTCGTTTTCGGGGAACAGGGTTACAGTTAAGTAACCTGAGACGTACCCTTTCAAAAGCTAGACTTAATGCTGCGCTTGATTTAAGCGCTATGGGAACGAGAATACCCACGCCGCCGCACTGTGGCGCGAAGAATAAGGTTTTCCCCATGAACGAGTGAACGTCATGGAGATCCTCAAGGAGAGCAGTCTGTAATCTGGACACCTCGAGTAACCTCTCTCCCGCTTCATCATAACCAGAGAAGTGCTCAGAGGCGCGGTTATTTATTTATTTTTCTTCAATATTTAATTCCCCAGAATTTCCTCAGAATTAAATGTGGCCAAATGTATAAAAATGTATACAAAGAACATAAGAAGATATTAATACAAGCATCTGATTTCTCATATTATCATTTAACTCGTCAGCAATAAATACAGCCATATATCAATCAGACAAGCAAACACGGTCATGCACATGGTGTGCAGCAGTACCAGCCTGTCCCGCTGAAGATGCATGTGATAATGTGATCCCAGAGAAGAGATAGTCTCTCCAATCTGAATCGCGTGCCTTCGCACCCGAGATAGGCGAATGGGTCGACGTCGAGGGCACAAAGACACGCGATGTATATATATTTACAATCTTTATTTATAAACTCCTACCAGAGGAAACAGAGAGTTTTTGAGAGCTTGAGAAGCACACAGACATCACAGTATTGCTGCGTCTCAGTTCGCCTGCTTATACTACGCCCATAGGCGTCGATTTCGGGGGGGACGGGGGGGACGCGTACCCACCAGGTTTCGTAATGAGTCATTTTGTACCCACCACTTTTAACTTCCGTCCATATTAATTTGACTTTTGGTTCGATTTTTTTTTTAAACCGTTTTCAGTGGTTATGAGGAGCAATATGAGAGAGAAATTTGGTAATCATTGTCTGACCCAACAAAAAAAACATTATAATATTCATTTCATTTTTCGTGTTCGCATTTATGAGGGAAAAAACAACGTGTCAGTTCTCGGTTACGGACGTGAGCACTCTGAAAGCGGCACTGAAAGACTGCTTTAAAATTTTCACAGAGACCTCAAACAGAACAGCTGCCTTTCTTTAAATTGAATTTCGTTTTGTATTAATTATATCTTAATTTTAATCAATGTTTCAATCCGATTTAATAAATAAGAAGTAAAATATAGCAGAATCACGACATGGAGGCGCCGGCGAGTGAACTGGAGTTCGTCTCATAAATGAACCGAAACTCAGCGTATAATGCACGTTCACATTCACAGCGTATTAAGACACATTTAGACGCATTCATAATCATTACTTTTACCGGTTCTTTGAGGCAAGCTTTATGCGTGCGGTCGTGCGCTTGAGTGCGGCTATATTACGTAAACGCTCATTATCCTGTAACCTATATAAGTAATTCAATTAATATAAAGGGGCGATTTGTCCACGAATTACTTAAATGAACAATAGCCTACTAGTCGACTAGAAAAAAAAAACTTTTAGTCGGAAGCAGCCCTTATTCCACATATTTTCGATTTCGAACCAGGCAACAGGACATCTGGGTTGAGCGAGCGACCCTGCGGAATGAACGAGCGGAGCGGAATATTCAGAAATGCGCTCTCCACTCACGAGCTCTGATCGGAACAAACCCGAACCTCACTGTCTGCTGAACTTGCGCAGAAACATCAAAATATAACCAGCTTTTTAAAATGGTTTTTAAAACTAAACACTATTTTAGCACAAATTATGAGCTTATTGGCGATTTTTTTAATATAATTATTGACAAAATTCGAATAGGCTATAGTAAAAGTTTTTTTTTTTTTTTTTTGGGTGGGCCTGTTGAAAAGTGCCTGAGCTACAGGACATCGTCTTTCAAAACATAACCTGCGCGAAAGAGAGAAAAAAAATGAATGCGTCATTGTACCCAGCACTTCTGAAAATGCACTTCCGAATGCGTCTGTCCCCAGCACATTTCAAATTAAACTGACGCCCATGCCTAAATGTATGTAGGCCTCTTTTTGTGAAGAAAAAGTGCATACTTTTGAGTGTGTGGCAAAAAGTACACAAGCTTTGGGACAGACTATCACGTCATATGTCTTTAACGGTTGCGCTCTGTCACATCCTCACAGTAAACTGGCCTGTCAATCATCTCGTCACAGTTCCTCCACGTTTCATTTAATTTCTTACCGTATCGGAGAGAGATGCAGAAGCACATTTATCTGAAGTCGCGGATCTTTCATGCAGAGACTCTCCTCATATTAATGCATGATGCATTTAAAAGTTAATGGCCAAACGGATCTTTTTTGCAGATGAAATATAACACAGATAACATTAAATATATATATATTTTAGCAGGTGAAACTTTGATTAGTCACTCAAACCTTTATTTAAACCTCTCACCGTCGGTCGTGCGTATCCGCCATGTTTTGTAGTTTTTTAATACTTTTTCACTCATGTTTGTAGTTCCTCCTCCAAAGTGCAGTGGATTGTGGGTAATATTAGCTGTTATAGTGACCATGGATCCACACTTCGAATATCCATCGGGAATAGTAGATCATCCGGGGACTTCTGGCATACTCTTTTCAACACACAAGCGTTCCCATAGCGCTTAAATCAAGCGCAGCATTGAGTGTAGCTTTTCAAGTGTTGTGTTTTATCTTTGATGTAAATCTTCAATGTTAGAGAAAAGTTTAAAGATTGTGCAATTTTGGTCAGGATCTTATGTGATGATTTCCTCATTAAATCAGGATGAATTCTCTGCTGAATGTAATGCACTTTTCATCTTAAAAACTATCTACACTAGGCTACATTTTCAGTCACATCATTACGAGCCACTGGATGTATGATAAAGCATGTTAATTAAACAGAATTAGATTTATTTTTTTATAATACATTAAAAAAGTGACTTTTCAAACTTATGCAAAAAAGTAGATAAATATTAATAAATATTACAATTATAATTGAAATATTATTGTTGAAACATAAATATAATTCTTAAATATAAATATCTTAAAATGATCATAAATAAAATCATACAATTATTAGATGTTAATCTAAATAGTATTGTTGAAACAACATGAATATATTTTCTTATATATAATAAACAATAATAATCGCTTCAATTTAAATGTCAAGACAAATTATGAATCAAAATATTGTGTAAAAAAAAGCAATTGTTTTGTAAATATTTTTACAATACATTTTTCGCAACTTAATTTTTTTTTAAATAAGACAGGAAATGATGTACATTTTAAAGAATAACTACATTTTATTACAGCAATAGTATTTCATAATTGATGATCAAAAACGTTATACTTGTGTGATGCAGGGATGCTGCTGTTGTTGCTATAAGATATTAAGAGCTACAGACATTTGTATTTGGGTATGACATTTTCTGAAAATTCTCAAAAATAGGGGCGCTGGTTAAGAGGTTAAACAAAATATTTGTAAATATTATTGAATATAACTCTTAAATAGAAATATCTCAAACAAAATATACATTTAAAATGTGTGAAAAACTAGAATTGTTTTGTAACATGCATTATTTTTACAATCAACTGTTCATACATCATCACTTTATACATTTTAAAAAGAAAAATTATGTTAAAAACAATGAAAGATGAAAAAACAATAACAAGTGCTGTTATATAAAACTGTATGATGTTGTGTGATGTAGGGATGCTGTTGGCGATTCTGGAGAAGTGCGGCGCGATTCCTCGCATCAACTCTCCTGATGTCACTGTGGGGGAGGGGACTGTTGCCGCCGGTTACCAGAACTTCATCATCTGCATCGAGATGTTTTTCGCCTCACTGGCGCTCAGACACGCGTTCACGTACAAGGTCTACATGGACAAGAGACTCGATATTCAGGGTAACAGACACAACAGCACTGAGCAGCCAATCACTGAACAACCAATCACTGAGCAGACAATCACTGAGCAACCAATCACTGAGCAGACAATCACTGAACAACCAATCACTGAGCAGGAAATCACTGAGCAACCAATCACTGAGCAGCCAATCACTGAGCAGGAAATCACTGAGCAGCCAATCACTGAGCAGGAAATCACTGAATAGCCAATCACTGAGCAGAAAATCACTGAACAACCAATCACTGAGCAGACAATCACTGAGCAGGAAATCACTGAGCAACCAATCACTGAATAGCCAATCACTGAGCAGAAAATCACTGAACAACCAATCACTGAATAGCCAATCACTGAGCAGAAAATCACTGAACAACCAATCACTGAATAGCCAATCACTGAGCAGAAAATCACTGAGCAACCAATCACTGAGCAGCCAATCACTGAATAGCCAATCACTGAGCAGAAAATCACTGAGCAGCCAATGACTGAGCTGCCAATCACTGAGCAGCCAATCACTGAGCAGCCAATCACTGAGCAGCCAATCACTGAGCAGCCAATCACTGAGCATCCAATCACTGAGCAGCCAATCACTGAGCAGAAAATCACTGAGCAGCCAATCACTGAGCAGCCAATCACTGAGCAGCCAATCACTGAGCTGCCAATCACTGAGCAGCCAATCACTGAACAGGAAATACAGATCAGCATCTCTCTGGAGATACGATCACAGCGTTAAATACAGGAGTGAAGGAACGTTGTGGGATCGGATAAACCACATTTATATGTTCAGAAACATCCGAGATCACATTTATAGAGACACATTTGATATGGTTTTCATGGTTAGTTTAGACTAACTCAAAATTTGATTTCGATTCTGATTCACAGTTGTGACTTTCGCTCAGATTAAACAAGATTTCTTTCACCGTGGCATTGAAGATTTCACACTATAAAGCTGAAATACCTTTATGTCTCAGACTCTGAATGTTTCTGAACTGATCTTCCTATTTTTCTTCCTCTCTATCATCATTGTGTGTCCATCTCTGTCTCTCTCAGGTTGTGTTCCTGTCTATGGCCAGTACGGTAGGTTTACTGTGCACTTTATCTTCGGTGTGTTTTCACATCTTCTGTGTTGTGAGTTCATTTTATACATAATTCACTTTTAATGCATGTGCTGTATGTCTACAGAGTCTATATGTTTTTTCATTGTATTTTGTTCATTTTTTGATGTGTGATATCATGTTGTTCATCTCTACACTGACTATATAGAATATTAAATACTGATGAACTTATTTGTCCATTTACAGATGTGTCCAATTAAACACTCAATAGTGTGAGATCTAACCTTAACCCTAAAAATAGCATGTTAAACATGTTAAAATTTACAATAAACTTACTAAATATTAGTAATTAGTGGGTTTCGATAGCATCTTTTCTTAGACTCAAACTTTTTTTTTGACAGTTTGACCAAATAATGAGTGAAATTATTAAATGTTATGGCTGACATAATTTACTGTTCCTGCATCACACTGGGAATTAAACTCAAGGGCTTTACATTATAGGATACAGTTTACATTTACATCTATTCATTTAGCAGACGCTTTTATCTAAAGTCACTTACTTTGAGGAATACCAGCGATTTATCATAAAAGAGGCAATAAACACGAGAACTGCTAATAACACAAGTTTCTTATATTGTTCACAACCATTTCATCATTCTTCAAACATTATTTGAATATTACCTTTGGATTTCAATGAACAATTTAAAACACGTTAAACAAACGTAAAATTAAAATGTGTGAGGAAAAAAGTTTCATAAATGATGTAAAAAAATTTTTTTTTGTGCTAACGTTTTGAGAACATTATTAAGGACCAGATGACTTTGAACAAAGATTCTGTTAATGTTCCTGGAAGAACATTTGTTCATAACTGATACAGTGCAGGAGTTTAGTATTTACTGCAGCAGAGTAACATGGTGAACTGTTACAGCCCTGCTTTTGTCGAGCTGTTGCTTTTCTGAGTAGTCCTTCTGCTATATATCTTTACCACACCAGCTTTGTGTTGCAATGGTTAATCTGTGTGTGTGTGTGTGTGTGTGTGTGCGTGTCAGGTCGCTGTGCTCCCATGAGCATCTCCAGCAGTCTGAAGGAGACCATGAACCCAGGAGACATGCTGCAGGACGCCATCCACAACTTCTCTCCGGCGTACCAGCAGTACACACAGCAGAGCCGAGGAGAGCCAGTGAGACGCTCCGACAGCTGCAGTAACGAGAAAACACTCCTGCTCAGCTCAGACGACGAGTTCTGACACACACACACACACACACACACACACACACACACACACACACACACACACACACACACACTACATGAGGATCAGCTGCAGTAACGAGAAAACACTGCTGCTCAGCTCAGACGACGAGTTCTGACACACACACACACACTACATGAGGATCAGCTGCAGTAACGAGAAAACACTGCTGCTCAGCTCAGACGACGAGTTCTGACACACACACACACACACACACACTACATGAGGATCAGCTGCAGTAACGAGAAAACACTGCTGCTCAGCTCAGACGACGAGTTCTGACACACACACACACACACACACACTACATGAGGATCAGCTGCAGTAACGAGAAAACACTGCTGCTCAGCTCAGACGACGAGTTCTGACACACACACACACACACACACACTACATGAGGATCAGCTGCAGTAACGAGAAAACACTGCTGCTCAGCTCAGACGACGAGTTCTGACACACACACACACACACACACTACATGAGGATCAGCTGCAGTAACGAGAAAACACTGCTGCTCAGCTCAGACGACGAGTTCTGACACACACACACACACACACACACTACATGAGGATCAGCTGCAGTAACGAGAAAACACTGCTGCTCAGCTCAGACGACAAGTTCTGAAACACACATACACACACACACACTACATGAGGAGCAGCAGTGTTACACAGATGACGAGTTCTGACACACACACACACACACACTACATGAGGAGCAGCAGTGTTACACAGACGACGAGTTCTGACACACACACTACATGAGGAACAGCAGTGTTACACAGATGACGAGTTCTGATACACACACACACACACACACACACACACACACACACACACACACACAGCTTTAAACAGATGCACGAGCGCACAACTCTAAAACATGGACTATTCAGATCCCATGCATATTGTAAACGCAAGACTTACACATATATACAGATGTATTCCAAATCTAATCAATTTTCTAATCAAATGAATGTGTAAGAATAAGAATCCTGTTGCGTACCACAGTTTGAGAATCAGTGGTTTGATCTAAACTCAAGCTGAAGCTGCTCTCACACACTCACTCCTGAGGGTTTCTCAGCCGTCAGACCGACTGATGATTATCAGTCTCAGTTTGTTCCGGACACCGATTTAAAAATAAACAAATAAACTCGGTCGTCATATCTAGTTTCTTTCACCTTCGTCTCTTAGCCAAAACTAAACCTTTTTTATCGACTGTTGACTTTGAGATGGCACTCTCTGCGGTTGTCTTCTCACGAATGGACTGTGCTGCAGTTATCTTTACTTTGGAATCGACAACAAAGCATTGGCGTCTCTTCAGAAAATACAGAATGCTGCCGCAAGAATAAGTCTGTCAAAAAATTTGAGTCAATTACTCCAATTTTAAAATCATTGAAATGGTTGCCGGTTCGAGATAGAATTGGGGGAGAGCGGGGCACAACCTAATGCAGGGCTAGTTGTAACACACTTGTTTTAAATACTTCCACACATGCTAGCATGACGAAACTTAGTGTATTTACTAGTCACCATATCAACACTATATAGAGAAAAAAAAAATGATTTTTTTTGGAAGATATCCATATTAAACCATAGCAAAAGTTAATTTCTTAAGTTAATTTTTCATCTCAATTTTTTTGTGTTTATTTTAAATTAGACAAATCTGATATTGTTATTAATCTCCAATATGTTATGTAACAGTTGATATGGTTCTTTAATGCTCTTCTGACTAGCAGAAGACACTCGCAGGGTTTAAATCTCAGTTGTGCAGGCGGGGCATGTTGTCACACTGCGTTACAATGAGCCCCTATTAGAAATATGCTATTATATTCTATACTTTTATGAATTCTATTGAGAAAACATGAGAAAAAGGTGAATAAAGACTGAGAGTCAATGTTCAGAAATGACTAATTATTAATATGTTTTGAACTATGTTGTATAGCTGTGTTTTCCTGTGTTCGTAGTCAAATCTCAAAAATGAGTTTATATTTAATTATTAAAAAAATGCCATTATTTTATATGAAAAAGTTCATAATTGTATTTTATTGAGAAAATATTTTAGTTTGTCTTTTATGTTTGTTTGATTAGATCAGATATGGTCATGTTACAATGTACCCCACCTATGGGGCATGTTGTCACATTTCACTTTCATTCTTTCGGGGTGTATACTGTATTAATAAAACAAAACCACATAATTGTACTAGACATGTGTGAAATTAGTAGTAGATTTACACAAACTGAGAAAGTCAAAAAGCGTTACTTTGTTCCCCGCTCTCCTCTACATTAAGATACATCACTTGTTTTTAAGGCGTTATACAATTTTGCCCCTTCTTGTCTTTCAAGAATGCTGGCATTTTATAATCCATCTAGATCTTTGAGATCTGAAAATCAAAATCTTCTCTGTGTTGTCAGAACAAAATTCAAACATAAGAGTGACGGACCCAAACGTTGGAATGATCTCCCTCTTTCTACGAGGTCAGTAAAATCTCTACCGAAATGTAAGGCCATGTTAAAAGCACATCTGCTAAAAACTCCCTGGGCATCTTCATGATGGGTGTTTGATCATTACCTTGTCTATGTTTTGTGCATTTTATTTTTAATTTTTTTTGTAATCCTCTTATTTTTGTGTGTTTTAGAGATCGTGAAGCACTTTGGGCAACAGCTGTTGCATTAAATGTGCTACATAAATAAACAAATGAAATGAAATTATCAGTCATAATGACGTGCCATTCATAAACACAAACACTCCTCTAGGAATTTCTACTTGTGTATTTCAGGGTATCGTGAGGATTTTTTGACATCATGAAGTATCTAGATTATAAACTGCTGCGTAATAAACCACAGGAGCAACTAGTTCATGACGGAAATGCCTTAAACAAGTTACATGTGTTCACTGGACTGAAAACTTTACCATAGTAAATACCTGCAGTTTTGAATGAAGCAATGTAGTTTCTATTTTCATTTTCTTTTCACTATTAAGTGTTTTCTTTCTTTCTTTCTTTCTTTCTTTCTTTCTTTCTTTCTTTCTTTCTTTCTTTCTTTCTTTCTCTCTCTCTCTCTCTCTCTCTCTCTCTCTCTCTCTCTCTCTCTCTCTCTCTCTCTCTCTCTCTCTCTCTCTCTCTCTCTCTCTCTCTCTCTCTCTCTCTCTCTCTCTCTCTCTCTCTCTCTCTCTCTCTCTCTCTCTCTCTCTCTCTCTCTCTCTCTCTCTCTCCTCTCTCTCTCTCTCTCTCTCTCTCTCTCTCTCTCTCTCTCTCTCTCAAATGGATGTAAATACTAGTGAGACAGAAAACGCAGAATAAACCTCAGATGTTTGGAATAAGTGTGTGAAGTGATTCACTGATCTGATCTTAATTTCCTTTCCTCTAATAATTGTCCTCTTTAACTCTATATCCATCAACATTAAGAAATACACATTATTAATTTTTGAAAACTATTACATTTATTGAAATATGCAGTGTGAATGTTAAATCTTGTTGTACTTCTCCATCTGTGCAGGACACAGAGCAGCGTTTGGTCAATTTCTCTAGTTTTGTCCTGAGAAGGAAGAATTTCCTACAATTAAAGCTGAGTTTATACCATCATGATTAGATTAACTTCTTAATCATTAACTTCTAAACCAAAGACAAGATTAGCCTCTTCTAGGACACACACTCACCTTTACAAAGTCATAATCATATAACTTGCACTTTAGCTGAGATTGTTAGTAGTGTTTTAAATCTCTATTTTATTGGCACTTTAACAACTGAGGTAATTGTCATTCATACCACAGATAGCAACATTGTTTCGGCCCAGATCCGGCCCACATCTGGCACTTGTGGAATGCGGATCTGGCCCACATGCAGCGTGGAATGATGGCACTTGAGAGGCCGCTCCTGTTTGCCAGATCTGGGCCACAAGCAGGCCATAGCAATGCACATGTCAGCAAGAGCAAAGAAATAAACCAGAACTGGACCTTATCTGAGCCACAAAATCTGTGTATATTAAATATGGAGTCATCTCAGCCTTAATAAGCCTGTTAACAAGCAGAATCACTGAAGGAAAGAAGAGAACAGAAAAAGAGACGAGTAGAAACACAAGAACTACAACTGACTTCAGACATGAGGGTTTTGTCCTTTGCTGAGAGAGTCAGTATTTTTGCTGATATCAACAATGTCCTGTTGGTCCTTAACTGTATTTTTATTATGTTCTCTCTTCTCTTCTCCATGCACATTTTCCCACATCCTCTTTTCATTATTTTCACTTTGGGTTTTTTTTTTCTCCATTTTTTTTTTCTTGTGATCTATCAGAGTGTGTTATGTTGTGTGTTATTAATTGCAACATATATGTGACCCTGGACCACAAAACCAGTCACATGGGTCAATTTCTTTTTTTATATTGTCAGAATGTGGCCCTTTTTTACAGCAGGGGTTAATAGTGCAGTGTAGTTTTCATTTAGCTGTTTTAACTGTGTGTTTCTGATACACTTTTGTTATGGCAAAACATGCAGGAGAAAATCTCATCAGATTATGGTAGTCAAGTATCAGTGATGATATTGTCATCAGGTGCTCTGATCATCTCCGAGTTAAACCAAAAAATGCTATGTTGGCTTTAATTAACTTTTTTATGTCAACAGGTCCCACATAACTAGGTTACGTTGGATTTATGTAACATTATTTATTTCAATTAACAAGTTAATTACATAAGGTTAATCCAATGCCAGTTAACTGGATTATTTGTTTTGGTTGAATGTAAAAATATAAATTTTAGGATAATTGAACTTAATTAACTAATTGTTTTGGACAAAATTAAGACTGTTAACCTTATTCAATTAAACAGCATTGGATTAACCTTATGTAATTAACTTAATTGAAATAAATAATGTTACATAAATCCAACGTAACCTAGTTATGTCGGACCTGTTGACAAAAAAGTTAATTAAAGCCAACTGTTAACATAAAAAAGTTAATTAAAGCCAACATAGCATTTTTTTACAGTTTATAGGCTTGTTTGACTTGAACCGGCACTGCACAGACCGATCGGTTTATGACATCAAAGTACCGCGAGAGCAATTCAAAAGCATAAGGAGCCGTCTACTCTCTATTCGTTCTTGCGGTACTTTGATGTCATTCACAGATCGGTCTGTGCAGCGCCGGTTCAAGTCGAACTAGCCTAAAAAAATTAGCTGTTAAGTTCACATGATTTAGCCTACAGTAGCCTTATGATATTGTTGTTTAGCTTCAACCCTAATCAAAGACACCTGAACAAGCTAATCAAGGTCTTCATGATTACTTCAACTTTACAGGTACACAACAAAATCCCCAGTGTTAAATCAACACTGCTCAGAGTACATATTGTCCCAATCTACAGAGTGTTAAAGCTAATAAGATAGTTAAGTGATTAATTAAGGTATGATTGACATTTACATTTATTCAATTGATAGCTCTGGTGGTTTCTGAATGACAGATCCTAGTGATGACCTAGATGGAGAAGAGGAGTGGTCCACACACTGAGCCCTGAGGTATTCCAGTAGCTAGATGTTGTGTCTGCGACACGCAGCACACTCCTCCACGACACCCTAAAGGACCTACCTGAGAGGTAAGACTTGAACCATTGGAGTGCGGTTCCATTGGAGTGCGGTTCCCGAGATGCCCTTCATCTTTAGGATTGACAGTAGGATCTGGTGGTTAACTGTGTCAAAGGCAGCAGACAGATCCAAAATCATGAGAACTGAGGATTTGGAAGCTGCTCTTGCCAGTCTCAGAGCTTCAATTACTGAGAGCAGGGCAGTCTCAGTTGAGTGTCCGCTTTTGAAACCAGACTTGTTGTTGTCCAGGAGGTTGTTCTATGTAAGAAAGGAAGAGATCTGGTTGAAAACAACTCGTTCAAGTGTTTTCGTGACAAATGGAAGAAGGGAGACCAGTCTGTAATTTTCCAGATGTGCTGTATTTAGAGTGGGTTTCTTAGTGGGGTTACACGAGCCTGCTTAAATGCTGTGGGAACGGTACCAGTGTGAAGAGAGGTGTTGATGATGTGCGTGAGTGCGGGTACGACTGAAGAAGAAATGGCTTGAAGTAGATTAGTGGGAATAGGATCAAGTGGACAGGTGGTAGGGCGATTGGAAAGGAGGAGTTGAGAAGGAGGGTAGAATGTGTGTTAGCTGGTTAGATGTGTGTGTGTCAGTTTGTGGATTGGTAAATTGGCCGCTGATGGTGGTTGTTTTATATATGAAGAATGTGGCAAAATCGTCAGCTGTTACACAGCAAAATCCCCAGTGTTAAATTAACAATCCTCAGTGTACATATGTGTCCAACTACAGGGTGCTAAAATTAACACTGAAGCAGTGTTGAAGTTAATGAGATAATTAGATAATTAACTGAGTGATGATTTAGCATTATTAAAGACACCTGATGATAACAAGCAGAATATCTTTTTTTAATGTAATCCAAAGGATTTCTTAAAAGCTGTTTGTGATAATGTAACACATACAATAGAACATGAGCTGAACAGATATGTGAAAAATATTTAATTAATTCATGATACCTCAGAATGTGCAAATGGTAATGCTTACAACCTTTTTATGGATGTTATGAAGACACAAGAAATCATATATGAGCATATATATATTCGGACATACCTGACATACTGTTACGAACCGCTCCGAGACACGAAGGTTGAGAATCCAAATGCAGCTTTTTATTAAGGGGCAATCCAGAGGCGTAATCCAATGTACAGACAAGAGTCATACACAGACAGGCAGTCAAAACAAACAAAGAAACAAAACAGGCAGGGACCAGAGGCAAGAGAGTAATCCAGGGAACAGGGCAAGATATCCAAAACCAAGAGACAAGAAAACCAAGAGACAAGAAAACCAGGAGAATGCTCAGAAATGCAGTGTAACACAAACAAGACTTCGCGGTGAGTGAATGAATGAACATGGTATAAATAGAGTGAGACTAACAGGGTGATGGGACACAGGTGAATGCAATCAGTGATAATGAGGTACAGGTGACTGTGATGAGTGATCAGAGATGATGAGTCCGGGCAGTGAGTATGGGAAATGTAGTCTGAGAGTGAACGTGAGTGTCTGATGTGGAGTGCCCTCTGGTGGCTCTCAAGGGCACTCCAGCTGGTGACCGTTACATAGCCCCCCCTTTAAGGAGCGGATTCCAGACGCTCCTAAATTGTCCAGGAGGGTGGTGGAGCGGAGGCGGACCCGGGGGCGGGATGGAGGGCCAGGCCCGTGGAGCGGAAGAGGACCTGGAGACTGTGGTGGAGCAGGCAGTGCAGGCGACCAGGGCGGAGCAGGCTGTGCAAGCAACCAGGGCGGAGCAGGCTGTGCAGGCGACCAGGGCGGAGCAGGCTGTGCAGGCGACCAGGGCGGAGCAGGCTGTGCAGGCGACCAGGGCGGAGCAGGCTGAGCAGGCGGCCGGGGCGGAGACGACCCTTCGGGCGGCCAGGGCGGAGACGACCCTTCGGGCGGCCAGGGCACAGGAACAGACACTGGAACAGGAACAGACGCCGTGGCAGCGGTTATCTCAGTTGAGGGCTCAGGTTCAGGCGTGTCGGCGACCATCTCTGCTGAGGGCTCAGGCGATGTGGCGGCGGTCATTTTGTCTGGAGACACTGGCTCGGTGGCGGCCATCTTGTATGGAGACACTGGCTCGGCGGCGGCCATCTTGTACGGAGACACTGGCTCGGCGGCGGCCATCTTGTACGGAGACACAGGCGTGGAGTCGGCCATCTTGTCCAAAGACACAGGCGTGGAGTCGGCCATCTTGTCCGAAGACACAGGCGTGGAGTCGGCCATCTTGTCCAAAGACACAGGCGCAGAAAGAGGAAGAGGAACAGATTCAGGCTCAGTATCAGGAACAGATTCAGTCTCGGCGGGATGAGACTCTTGACGGGCGGACGTGACGTGAGGCTCAGTCTCTGGATCGGCTGACGTGACGTGAAGCTCAGTCTCTGGATCGGCAGAAGTGACGTGAAGCTCAGTCTCTGGATCGGCAGAAGTGACGTGAAGCTCAGTCTCTAGATCGGCAGAAGTGACGTGAACAGTCTCTGGATCAGGATCAGCACGCTCTGAGCTTGACGGGACCAGCGGCGGCAAGGGCTTTGAGCTGGGCAGGACCAGCGGCGAAGAAGGCTGAGCGCTGGGCAGGACCAGCGGTGAAGAGGACTCTGAGCTGGCTAGGACCAGCGGCGAAGACGACTCTGAACTGGACGGAACCAGCGGTGAAAGCTCGGTGCTGGACGGAACCAGCGGCGAAGAAGGCTCAGTGCTGGACGGGACCAGCGGTGAAGAGGGCTCAGTGCTGGATGGGACCAGCGGTGAAAAGGGCTCAGTGCTGGACGGGACCAGCGGTGAAGACTTTGTGCTGGCGGGCATGACGCTTGCTGTCACAGACGCGGCGGGCATGACGCATACTGCTTTGGTCTCAGCAGATTTGGCGTGAAGTGCGGGCTCGGCTGGACTGGCGTGAAGTGCAGGCTCCGGCTCTGGCTCGGCAGGACTGACGTGAAGCTCTGGCTCTGGCTCGGCAGGACTGACGTGAAGCTCTGGCTCTGGCTCGGCGGGAAGATACTCAGGCAGGACAGTCTCGGCGAAACAAGATTTAGGCAGGATAGTCTCGGCGGGACGAGACTCATGCACGATGGCCCTTATGGCAACACGTGCTGACCTCAGCGGGGAATCGGCCACACTGGATACCAGTCCTGGACGGTAATAGACAGATCCGGTGACCAGCTTGATGGTTGGCATGATGAGAAGCTTCTCAGGCTGGACGGATGGGACATGAACTGATTCAGGCTCGGGGGGTACTGTGAGCTTGCAGGGTTCTTCATCAGCCAAGCCCACAGTAAATGCCGAACTGCTCAAGGAAAGGGCCAGGTGGATATACCCTTCTAGGGTCCAGCCGGTATTGTCATCCGGCATCATCTGAGCAATCTCCTCATCCAGTCCACTCCAAAACAGGTCCATGAGCTGGGTGTCATCTAAAGACGCTAAGTGACAGCAAGCCAGACAATCCCTCACATACCTCTCGATAGGTTGACCATCCTGATACATGGAAGATAGCCATCTTATTAGAGCTCCATTACTGACAGCTGCTGGATCCATATTTTGGCGAAGTCTTCTGTTACGAACCGCTCCGAGACACGAAGGTTGAGAATCCAAATGCAGCTTTTTATTAAGGGGCAATCCAGAGGCGTAATCCAATGTACAGGCAAGAGTCATACACAGACAGGCAGTCAAAACAAACAAAGAAACAAAACAGGCAGGGACCAGAGGCAAGAGAGTAATCCAGGGAACAGGGCAAGATATCCAAAACCAAGAGACAAGAAAACCAAGAGACAAGAAAACCAAGAGACAAGAAAACCAAGAGACAAGAAAACCAAGAGACAAGAAAACCAAGAGACAAGAAAACCAAGAGACAAGAAAACCAAGAGACAAGAAAACCAAGAGACAAGAAAACCAAGAGACAAGAAAACCAAGAGACAAGAAAACCAAGAGACAAGAAAACCAAGAGACAAGAAAACCAGGAGAATGCTCAGAAATGCAGTGTAACACAAACAAGACTTCGCGGTGAGTGAATGAATGAACATGGTATAAATAGACTGAGACTAACAGGGTGATGGGACACAGGTGAATGCAATCAGTGATAATGAGGTACAGGTGACTGTGATGAGTGATCAGAGATGATGAGTCCGGGCAGTGAGTATGGGAAATGTAGTCTGAGAGTGAACGTGAGTGTCTGATGTGGAGTGCCCTCTGGTGGCTCTCAAGGGCACTCCAGCTGGTGACCGTTACACATACTCTCTGACTCAATATAAACCAATATCCCTCGTGTTAATGTTACTCCAGTAACTCCACTGATGCTATAAGTACACATTTTGATTATCTGTACTTTACTTGAGTATGTTTTTTTTCTGGAAACATTTTACTTTAACTTCCCTACATTTGAAAGACAAATATCGTACTTTTTAATCCACTACATTTCTGTCAAAGAGTAGAAAGTAGTTATGTATACAACTCCACAAACAGCATTACCAGCTTCACTTATTACTAACCAGACTGACTTTATTTCTGTCAGACGTCTACAGAAGTTTTATTGAGAATTAACAGAGGTTTAACTCTAATGTGTTTCATGTGAAGTCACCATAACAGTGATTAGTGTTTCCATTAGTTGGGCTCTTAACTCTGATTATAACTTTTATCTAGTTTGGCTGATGTGACTGCAGTTAGTGTATATTTGATTTAAAAAATTCAGCCTTGGTGAGCTTTAGAGACCTTTAATTTTTTTTTTTTTAATTTTTTTTTTTATAATCCAAACTTTTGACCCGTACTGTATAGGTCTATTATACACACACAGTTCTCACCATTGTAGAGTTAAACCTCTGTTAATTCTCAATAAAACTTTTGTAGACGTCTGACAGAAATAAAGTCAGTCTGGTTAGTAATAAGTGAAGCTGGTAATGCTGTTTGTGGAGTTGTTTAATCCTCCTCTGCTGAGATCTTCACAGATTTAATGTCTTCTTTTCTCTTCAGTTGATTTCATCTTAGACTGTGTCTGAAGTCAGTTGTAGTTCTTGTGTTTCTGCTCGTCTCTTTTTCTGTTCTCTTCAGAGGTGTAAAGTCCAGGGCTGCATTCAGCCCCGACAAAACGTTGCACAACATTTTGTAAACAGAAACGGTGATGCGTTGAACACACTGTTCTAGATATAGTCCATCTTAGAGCTTAGATCGGGCCCAAAAAATCAAGCCAGAGTGCCCGACCCTACCCGAGCCCGTGCACGTTGTGTCCCGTCCCGGCCCGACACAAAACTGTAATTATTAAAAAAAAAGATATATGTGCATGGGCCGTTATAACCAGGGGCGGCGCCAGATAATTTTTAACGCAGGTGCTGAGGGGGTGCTATATATATTATATATAGCCTAAGTACTATTAATAAATGAGCAAACATTGGCCACTTAATATTTAATATTCAATTATTTTAATGATCACAATTATTCAATTGAACAAGCATAACATTCAGCATTCAATCAAATATTCTTAAAGATTTATTTTTAATAATAATGTTATTTCAGCATAATATCTCATTATTTCAACTTAAAATACTCAATACTTAATAAAAGAAAGGTTTTCTACAAAACAAAACTTAATGAAGTGGTCAAAATCATGTCTGACACACTTCATGTCTCCTGATATATTGCGCAGCCTATTTTACTCATGCTGTCTACTTTTCATAATCAACATAGATGGAAAAAAAATAACATTATAATATTTTAACAAATATGAAACAGAGATTCTGGTCAAATGATTGTGAAATAATGATTATGTTAAAACATAACCAACACCATCAGATCACATTTTCTCTTTGTTCATCTGGCTGTTATAACTCATGTACAGCAGCCAAACAAAAACTAAAGTTAATGATGTAAGGGTCAAGAGCCCAACTAAAACAAACACTAATCACCATAATGGTGACTTAAAATTACGGTTTTCTCCTTCAGTGATTCTGCTTGTTAACACCAGGTGTCTTTAATGTTGGCAATAAAAAATTTTTTTGGTACATTTTACTCATTTTAAATGGTTAACTTTTAAGGAATTAATTTGATTAATTATTACTCAATTCTAATTTGTTAAATTTAATTAATAATATTGCTTGTAATCCGTTGCCTCAATTTTATTGATTAGATATAGCGTATTCTTTTTTACAGTGCATGAAGTGTTGCATTTGTAACAATTCTTGATCAAGGGCCCAGCCCGGCCCGAGGATAGTGGCGGGAAATATCGGCCCGACCCGGTCTTTATAATATGTACTGTTCCATCTGGTTTTGACGTCTTGCTGAAGACGTTTCAGGGGCATTTGAAATTCATGCTGAATGTCCCCCATCCACGAGTATGCTAATGGGGAATATTTGAAGTGCCCCACAATTTTTCTGGCACTTGCAATTGCGTCAATCAAGCTTCATTGGGACAAAAGTCCCTCGTTAACAGCAAGCTGCATTGAGCGCGCGATACAGCCCAAACTAGGGTCTCCCAAATCATCCATCGCTTTCTTCATATTGCTGGCATTGTCCCTCAAAATTACATGCACTTCGGATATAGTGATTTTCCACCCATCAAGCATTTCTTTGATTGAATCTGAAATAGCCCTGCTGGTGTGTGACCCTCTCATTTCCTTTACGTGTAGCACAGTGCTCTGCAAATCATAACTATCATTCAACCAATGTGCCGTTAAACTTACAAGGGACATGGGGCACACGTCGGAGCTCCAAATATCTGTAGTGAAGCTGAAGGACTGCACATCTTTTAATTGGTCTGCAACGTGTGAGGAAACTCTGGAATACAGCTCAGGCAAAGCGGTCTCAGAAATGTATGTTCTAGATGGCAAACTATATCGTGGTTCCAGATGTTCTATGAGGCGACGGAAACCAGTGTTTTCGACAACAGAGATGGGCTGATCATCTAGAACAATGAATTCAAGTACCTTTTCTGTTATTTTTACAGCTTTAGGATTCTGATTTGGAAGTTTTTCTTGCCTCTGAAACGCATCTGTCAAGGTCAGCTGCTTTGCCTTTGACTCATCCTTTTTCCGTTTGATTTGCGCGAACTCCTCGTGTTCTTTTGCGTGATGCTTCTGAAGATGCTTGATTAAATTTGTCGTATTGTAATTCGAAACACTACTTTAGTTCCACCTCTTGAAACGTTGGCTTTGCAAATATTACAATTTGCAGTGCTACTCGCTGATGTATCAAGGGTAAAATATTTCCAAATCAGGGACATGTTTAATGCGCTGAGGTACTTCGAATGTAAAAAATTCCCGCTCAACTTGCCTGTAACACTCACATGTGATTGCGCAAGCAGTGCAACATATTTTAAATGTATTTAATTTTTTAAGGCAATGTTTAAAAATAAATAATTGAGTTCTTATAAGAATTATTATAGTTTTTACAGTAGGCCATCATTTATTGCTATTCATTCATCAACCACTGGTAACACGGTATCGAATTTGGATCGGTCACGCATCACCGATATCCGATCTATTCAAAAAGCTTGGATCGGCATCGATACCGATCCAGAGTATCGGATCGATGCATCCCTAATATACAGTATCTCTCCCTCTCCATATTCTGCTGCACTACAGAATATCACATAATTGCGATGAGGATCAATGGAATTCGTGTGATGGAGGAAATGTTGAGTGTTAATAAATTTAACAGTTAACAGTTAAATGCCAAATGTGGAGGAGGACATCTGCAGCTTGAACATAAAACAGAGAAATGGTGCTCTATAATATCGGAACGAATAGAGAAGATTCTCAGAGAAAACAGTGAATAATTTCTCATATGTGAACTATATGACTATGCAGAAGGCATAATCATATTGTAAGTATTCCTACATTTGAAATATTCATTTGAAACATATCCAGCCATATTCAGACACTGGGTTATTGAATATTAGGGACTTACATTGTATAACATTTAACTTGGGTAGAGTGCATAGAAAAAAACAGGGGTTTTGACATAGTAGTATTGACAGTTTTATGTCCCTGTACACACCTAACATCTGAATGACAAAGAACAGATTACAGTATCTTTCTTACAGTGTAATGCAGGCCAAGTCTAACTTGTCAATTATTTTTCTGTAGCCATTTGATAGATTTAGTTATTCCTGATAGATCAGAGCTGTACTCAAAGCCCACCAGTGGTTTCAGAAGCACCATGTGATCAATCACAGTTAAACTGATAAAGAAGCAGTTCATGTAAACAAAACTACAGTTAACGTTTAAGCCATGATGCATAATTGTGTATTGAATCGTGATATATTTATTGCAAAGTGTATCATATCTTATACTAGATATATGTAGAGCAAATTTGAGTTTAAATGTTTAACTAAGAATTGTAGGTGGCCCCACAAGTGAGACAATGAAAATGTTATATCTGAAAATGCTGCAATAACCTGTTTTGTTGTTGTGATTTAAGGAAGTGTATGCGTGAGCAGAAAACAGAATCTGTGTTTTGTGTTATGTGGAAGTGATAGAAGACTGAAGGACTCCGTATCAAAACTTATAAGAGGAAAAAAGAAGATTCTTCCCCCCTTACACCTGAAAGAGAAAGAGTGTGTGAGGAGAAACCTGGAGCTTCTTGGACGTGTGATCAGTCTGGTAGAGCTTCCAGCTCTCAGTCGGCTCTCAGAGGAGGAAGTGATGCGTCAGACTCTCCGCTGTGTGTCTCTCTGTGATCCTGGAGTTCATGTTTTCCTCCTCATTGTTCCTGATGCTCCACTGACTGATGAAGACAAAGCAGAATTGGTGGAGATCCAGAGGATATTCAGGTCAATATTCAAAAACCACCTCGTGGTTCAAGAGAAGAGCATGATTAATAAACTGATTAGTAGTAAAAGTCTATATAATACTTCAGCTACTGAGACGTCTCTTCAAACACTTGGAGGTCATCGTTTTGTTCTGGAGAACAGCTCACAGGTTCCAGCTCTACTTCAGGAGGTGGAGAACATGATACAAGAGAACAAAAAGCATTTCTACACCACTTTTGTGTACCTTCAGGATCGAGTAGAACTGGAGAAAAACAAACACAGAGGTGAAATAGAGGAACTGAGAAGATCTATGATGAAAACTCAATCAGGTATGAGTTCATGAAAGTGTGTTGATGTTTGTCGTTATGTGTTCAAATCCTCCTAAGAAGTTGGAAACTCAACTCAACTAATTCGGTCCAGTTAAAATCAACTTAAATACTTTTGTTCATCTAATGAGTAACAGAAAGTCGTTTTAACTTAAAATTGTTTGTCAAGACAACTAAAAAAAACAAGTTGAGCCAACTTGAAAAAAAAATAAGACAACCTATCGCATTAAAATTCTTAAGTTAGCTCAACTAATTTGCTCCAGTTAAAGTCAACTTCAAAATTTTTGTTCATCTAATGAGTAACAGGTAGTCTTTTTAACTTAAAACTTCTTGTCAAAACAACCAAAGAATGTGTAGCAATGCAAGCAGCTGTTTTTTCATCTCCATGTTTGATTTTCAAAGGTAACTACATGACATGAACATCATTTGCCTCTTAAAACTAGAGCCACACAGTTTACCCATTGCAAAAGTATGAACAAAAGTATTTAAGTTGATTTTAAATGGAGTTGAATTAACTTAAAAAGTTGAATGTGATAGGTTGCCTTGTTTTTTTATATACCCGCATACCTTTTCTGATACTCTCAGAGGTGATTGGGGCTCTCAAGGACGACCCCCTTTGTGTTTGACAGAAAGGGAACCCAGGATTCCATTTACGGGTTTAGAATGACACATGGTTAACTAACAGCCCTATTGTGTGGTAAAATCTCTTACGAAACAAAAACATATTTCCATACATTTACATTTTCAATTTATTAAATAGTTAAAATATATAGAACATTTCTGAAACAATATATTGTGTTAAAGGAGAACTCGGCAACTCTAGCGAACTCTAGTCACTTCTTCGCTGATTTTCCCTTTTGTTGTCGCATGTTTGTTGTGGGGGGGTGGATATTTCACAACACGGTCGTAAAAAACTCACTTGCGGCGGCCTCCTCCCCCTCTCTACCGCTGCTCATGTGCGTTTGTTTTGATCGGAGCAAGCCAACTGTATCGTGTGGAGCTATGTCTACCGAGGTGGGTAATCTGGTAATACATCATACAAGCGTGTGTGTTTATGTCGAATTGCCGTAAAGCAATTCGTGTTTCGCGCTCGTTCTCGCTTCTCACGAGACTTCCAATTTCTATCTTGCCAGGACGGTAGTCCCCAAGTTGCAAGGTTGGTTTTCCGCCTGGGAACGCTGGGGGGAGCGGGGAAAGTCACCAATATCACTAGAACAGGTTTTTTAACCATTCAAATGATTTCTAGACAGTTTTATTAAGTTAAAAAAGTTACCAAGTTCCCCTTTAATATGTTGTGTTAATATATTAAAATATATTGAATAATACATAAGGAACTGTAAAATGTAATTGAGTATACTTAGACAACTTAAGAAAACTGATTGCCTTAAATTTCTCAAGCATGTTTTACTCAAAGTTGTAAAGTAATACTTAATAATACTTAGAAATAAAATTGTTAATATGTTGTACACCTGAAAAGGGAGAGAAGATTAAGCACAGAACACACAATTAATTATCCTCACCGCAAACTTTATGTGGAATCTCTTTTGTACCAATTATCAATAAACAACTTTTAAAAACAGCATCATTCCCAGAGAACTCAACTCAACTTTATTTATAGAGCACTTTCAACAACACAAGTGGAACCAAAGTGCTGTACAGAAGGTATAAAAGAGAAAATAAAAACAAAGACATAAAAACAATGCAAACATATGACATACACAACTTACAAAGCATTTTCAAATGCTAAAGAAAACAAATAAATTTTTAGCGCACTCTGAAAAACACCCAATGAAGGACAAGTTTTTACAGACAGAGGAAGGTCATTCCAGAGCCTAGGAGCTGCAACAGAGAATGCCCGATCACCTTTACATTTTAAACGGGATCGCGGAACTATGAGAAGCAATTGATCATTTGAGCACAGAGATCTACTGGATTGACAGCGGCTGATTAAATCAGTAACATACTCACACAGCAAAATCTGGGGATAATAATTTAACTCTGGGGATTTTGCTGTGCAGGTGTTAGGCCATGCAGAGACTTAAAAACATACAACAACACTTTGTATTGAATTTTGTATCGTATGGGTAACCAATGTAGTTTAATAGTAGCTATGTCCAGCAATGTTTTAATGATCTGAAAGTTTTTAAATCACACACAGACATTAAGAATCTACATATGAATCTCAACAATGGTGGTAATCACACAAATGCTTCATGTTGCAGTGCATGATGGGAGCCACCAATCAGAACGCATCAATGGCTCACATCATGCATTGCAGCATGAATAAATTATGCAGCTGAATTGTCCTGTAATTTTCAATGTTTTTTTCTGTTTGCTTTTATTTTGCTATTGTTTTGTTATGACTTTAGTAGCTTGTTTTGTGATGTTCAGAGTTTATCTGTTTGTCACTAGTTTGTTTATTGTCACCATTGTTGAGATTCATATGCTGATTCTTGATGTCTGTGTGTTTAAACACAATAACTTTTGTGCCCAAAGTATTTTCAAAACTGTTCATATTGCTGTTGGATCTCAAACTGTAGAATCTCAGGACTACAATCACCAATACTAAAATGAGACATCAAGCATATAGTAAAAGATTTAGACTTTGAATGACACCAGGGAAGCAGGACACTACATGTTGATAATGTCATTATCATCAAAACATATGGTGAGCAGGTCATGTTTTCTCTTGCAGTAACAAATGTGTTTTATAAACACAATGTTAGAACAGTCAGAGAAACATTAACATAAAAAAATGAAAAGGGTCAAGAGCCCAACTAAAGCAAACACTGACCACCATAATGGTGATGTGACAGGAAAATTCCATAAAACATTACCATCTAAACTTCTGTTGAATCTCAAGAACTTTTGTCGATGTATGACAGAAATAAAGTCAAACTGGTAATAATAAGTGCAACAATGTGTAATGACTCGAAGTCAGTAGTTCTTGTGTTTCTCTTTTTTATGTTATTGTTTTTTTCTCTTTCCTTCAATGATTCTGCTTATTAACATCAGGTGTCACCACTAAGGGCCAATCATCACTTAAATAATCACTTAATTATCTCATTAACCTTAACACTGCTTCAGTGTTAATTTTAACACCCTGTAGTGTGGACACATATGTACACTGAGGAGTGTTAATTTAACACTGGGAATTTTGCTGTGTAAATAAATGTGAAATAAATGTCCGCATACAGATGATACTGAATCCCAAATTTCGCAAAAATCAAACCTAGAGAAAGCATATAAAGGGAAAATAAAATTGGTCACAGTATAGAGCCCTGTGGAACCCCACACACAAGAGGTGCAACGGAAGAAAAATAATCCCCTAAACTGACTGAAAAAAATCCTATCTTTCAAATAGGAAGAGAACCATTTCAGGGCTAAGCCCTGAATACCAACACTGAATCCTGCAGTACATAAAGCAAGATTGGTTTGATATTTTAAAAGATGATTCAAAGTAAAATTAGTTGAACAAATATCAATTTTATGTCCATCTTGATCTATTTTTCATCACTGAAATAATATTATGTCAGGGTGCAAACCTGATAAAGAAAAAAATAATGTTAAGTTTTAACCTTGATTCAATGTTGGTCCACACAAAAGAGGGTCAAACACGGACTGTTTCAGTTAACCCCACAAAAACACCAATATAATGATGATCAGGGATAAAAAAAAAAAACAGTCACAAACATCATAACTTCAAATAAGACAACACGCCCTCAGAGCTATACATGCCTCTACAAAAAACTTCAACATTGCCTAAAACAAATGTCAATCTTCATACCATGTCAAGCTCAAACCTGCCAAGGTATGTGATTTTCTCTCTCTGTATATTTTCTCTCTCTCCATTTCTCTCTCTCTGTATTTTACCCAGATGAACACTGTCAGCAGCTTTTAATGTGTGACTTCACAAACAGTAACTGAAACCTCATGGATCTGTTTCTCCTCTGACATGTTTTGTCTTTAGTATGGATTTAGTTGGAGTGAATGCAATTGAAACAGCAGCTCTTGGGAGACCCTTCCAGCTCGGCATGCTGTATGACTGCAGAAAGGACATGTTAGTACCAGGTACCAAAATATAACATTATCACAGATTCAATATTACTTTGATTTAATGAAAACTATTTTCTGATGTGAAATGCGTTTATAATAAATTCACTGTTGAGAGTTAAAACACAATTTTTCTGTTACAGGTATTAGACTTTGGAATAAAGAGCAGCTGCAGCAGAATATTTGCTCTTGTGCCCAAATTAATACAGGATTCAATGTTACAGCTTTAGACTCCATTCAGGACAAATCTAAATTACTGAATATTGACGGTGGACTCAAACTGAGTCTTTTAGGTGATCTCATCCATGTTAGTGGAGCAGCAAAGTATCTCAAAGACACCAAGACATCTTTCAAACAGCAGAGACTGACGCTACATTATCATTCAACCAGCAGGTTTGAAGAACTGACTGTGAATCATTTGCCTTCTGGAAATATTACTGACGATGATAATGACATTGCCACACATGTAGTGACAGCAATACTGTATGGAGCAGATGCCTGCTTTGTGTTTGACAGACAAGTTTCTTCAAACGAGAACAAAAAATCAGTAAAAGGAGAAGTAAAAGTGGCTCTTGAGAAACTGCAGGGGATCATTTCAGTGGGTGCAAATGCTGATCTTAGTGTAAATCACAGTCAGCAAACTGCAGTCAAAAAATTCACTTGTACATTTTATGGCGACTTCCAGCTACCGTCTAACCCGACCTCTTTTGAAGATGCGTTGAAGGTTTTTGCTGATCTTCCAAAACTGCTGAAAGAAAACCAAGAGCTGGCGGTTCCACTGAGAGTTTGGCTTTATCCTCTGGACAAACTTTATACAAGAGCTTCAAAACTTCATAAAGACATCAGCATGGACCTAATCATGGAGATTGAATCAGTGATTGAGAGTTTAAATACAACAGAGATGAAATGCAGTGACCTTCTGAAAGACTCGCCTGCTCTGACTTTTGCTGCATTTCATGATAAAATTCTGCACATGAAGCAAAACTGCTACAAGTACAAGTTGAGACTCGTGAAGACACTCGGCTCTCTGCTGCCAAACATCCGTGGGAATGTAATGAAGGAAACTGAACTGAATGATCTTCTGCAAGAACATGATAAATCTCCATTCAGAGGAAGTAATCTTGCAGAATGTCTGAATGAAAGAGAAAGAGAGTCTGAAATCATTAAAACAATCCTCAGACAGTTGAAAAGCGTTGAGGTAAAAGACAACATTGATCTCATCAAGATGGATCTGGAGGTCGGGAATCTAGTCAGTTACACATTCACGTCACTGAAGTGCTCAGATGTGCTTCTTCAACAAACTGCCTATCTGAGTCCTTCAACACAAGGAGAAACGGATGGGAAGAGCCTTGATTTCAAGCAAAAATCTTGGCTAACTCCTGAGATCCAAAATACCATGAGGAGCAACTTAAAGATATTTAAGAAGTTGATCAATTTAAATAGCTGTAAACAAGACAGATACATTGTGTCCTCAAAGGAAATGGAGAATCATCCTGGATCCTGCATTATTCTGTATGGAAGTGAATGTGATGAAGTTGTTTGCTTTACTCCTCCATCCACACCAGCCTGTCCAATCACTGAAGAGGTCAAAGGTCAGAGTGTGGTTCTGAAGGTTCCTCCGTCATGTCCTGCTACAGAGGAGCTCAGATTACTGTACAAACCGAAGCATGACACAGTCTGGAGATCTGAAACTTTGGTGAAGGATCAACACACAGTTACTCTGACTGATCTGAGACCAGGAACTGAGTATGACATCAAGTGTGCAGCGGTGGGGAAACTCAACTACACCATAGACAGTGACGTGATCAAAGTTACCACAAAGGTATGATGATCATTCATCAAATATCACCTGGCAATAAATACATTAAAGGGATACTCCACTTTAAAATGAAAATTCTGTCATCATATACTCACCCTCTTGTTGTTTCAAACCTGTATGCATTTCTTTCTTCTGCTGAACAAAAAGGAAGATATTTAGAAGAATATCAGTAACCAGACAGTTTCTGGTCTCATTGACTTCCATAGTAGGAAAATACTATAGAAGTCAATGAGACCAGTAACTGTCTGGTTACTGACAATCTTCTAAATATCTTCCTTTCTGTTCAGCAGAAGAAAGAAATTCATAAAGGATTGAAACAACATGAGGGTGAGTATATGATGACAGAATTTTCATTTTAAAGTGGAGTATCCCTTTAAGTAACTGTACAGAAATATTTTTATTTACTCTTATTGCAACTTCAATGACTTAAAGGTACAATACGTAAGATTTTGTATCAAAATGTCCAAAAACCACTTGCACAGTTTTACTGTATATATTTATTTCAATTATGTACTTATACTATCCTAAATGTTTCCAAGAATTTGTCAATTCAGAGAAATTCACAATTTTAAATAGTACCCGTCCCTTGTCACTTGTCGCCTGTCACTGACGTAATATCCGCATTATCCCTGGTTTCCGCTCCTACTGCCATAGTAACCTTGGCGACAGATGTGGACAACTGCGTAATTGTTTAGCGGCACACGGTTGTTGTTTCGTTCAAACATTATAGATCATTGCAAGCAGACTTTGGGACAAAAGGTGAAATAAAACGTGGATCAATATCGGCGTGGCGTTTTCGAGATGTCGAGAGCTTTGCGACAAACTTGGACTTGACAGAGACGCCGCTGTTGCATGTACTTTATTAGACAGGTGAACAAATGTACATAAAACGAATCAATGTTATGGTTCAACATGATATGAAATGTTAGAAAATGATCAGTATGTTATTCTAATGTTGATCTAGCTTACTGCTAGTCTCATATAGCCAACATACTAACACACAGAATAACATAACTTTCAACACACTCAAATGCTGTTTAGTATGATAGTGTAACATTAGACCAAGTGAAACAACGCTGCGTTACCTCAAGTTTAATTCGTCAAATAAACTGACCTGTGTGAGTAGTAATTTAGCACTT
Source organism: Leuciscus leuciscus (assembly GCF_965113295.1). Classification (NCBI taxonomy): domain Eukaryota; kingdom Metazoa; phylum Chordata; class Actinopteri; order Cypriniformes; family Leuciscidae; genus Leuciscus; species Leuciscus leuciscus. Next base: position 30,344,711 of record NC_138725.1, on the reverse strand, counting down.
GCGGGTAGTTCGGTAGAATGAAATGTCCTCATTCCTTTATATACGCGGATCTCGCGTGTGGCGCTGATATCTGTCTCATTAGCAGTCATGCCCAGCTTCATACCACAGTCATGTTAAAAACATCAATGTTATCACTCATCCATACACATTATTAGATCCATCAGCATGACAGCAAGTTCCATGATTCTGCTTATTCACTGCGTCATCAATCTACGCCTTTGTTATTGTAAGAGGTTAGCGACCTCTAGCGGCAAAAAAAATACATATTGTAGCTATATATATCTATATGTTCATTAGAATCAAGTGTGTTTTTCAGCAAAGGACAAATAACCTAGTAGTTAAAAGTTTAGTTTATTCAAAAATGAAAATTATTCCATTAATTACTCGCTCTCATATCATTTCCAACCCGCAAGACTTTCGTTCATTTTTGGAACACAAATGAAGATCATTTTGATGAAATCTGAGAGTTTTCTGTCCCTCCGCAACTGACACTTTGACGCTTCAAAAAGTTCATAAAGAGATCATAAAACTAATCCATTAGAATCGAACTGTTTAGTACAAATTTTCGGAAGAGACACAATCGCTTTATATGATGAAAAGATTTAATTTAGGCTTTTATTCTCATATAAACATTTATCAACTCACACATCACTCTGTCTCCTCTCCACCATTAAGCTGGTGTGTGGTGCACGTTCTGGCACATTATGTCTGCCGTCGCATCATCAGATTCCCCCCTTCCATGTAAAGTACTTTGAGTGCCGAAAAAAGTGCATATAAATATAATGAGTTATGATAATTATTATTATTTGTGGTAAACGGAAGCTCAGGCATGTTCGCATGTTGTGTGTGGTTCATTCTCGTGTGTTACGCAGCACGTTTGAGCTCCTTCAAGAAGTAATGAGGTTTATTCTCGTGTTACACAGCACGTTTGAGCTTCAGCAAGAACCAATGAGGATCATTCTTGTGTCACGCAGCACGTTTGAGCTTAAGCAAGACCCAATGAGGTTCATTCTCGTGTTATTTTAGCTTCTTCAAGAACCAATGAGGTTTATTCTCGTGTGTTATGCAGCACGCTTGAGCTTCTGTAAGAACCAATGAGATTTATTTATTGAGTGCCGAAAAAAGCGCTATATAAATGTAATGAGTTATTATAATTATTATTATTTGTGGTAAACGGAAGCTTGAGCATGTTCGCTTGATGTGCGTGGTTCATTCTCGTGTGTTACGCAGCACGTTTGAGCTTCAGCAAGAACCAATGAGGATCATTCTCGTGTTACGCAGCATGTTTGAGCTTCAGCAAGAACCAATGAGGGTCATTCTCGTGTTACACAGCACGTTTGAGCTTCAGCAAGACCCAATGAGGATCATTCTCGTGTTATGCAGCACGTTTGAGCTTCAGCAAGACCCAATGAGTTTCATTCTTTTGTTATGCATCATGTTTGAGCTTCTGCAAGAACCAATGAGGTTCATTTTCGTGTTAAGCAGCACGTTTGAGCTTCTGCAAGAACCAATGAGGTTCATTCTCGTGTTACGCATCATGTTTGAGCTTCAGCAAGAACCAATGAGGGTCATTCTCGTGTTACACAGCACGTTTGAGCTTCAGCAAGACCCAATGAGGATCATTCTCGTGTTATGCAGCACGTTTGAGCTTCAGCAAGACCCAATGAGTTTCATTCTTTTGTTACGCATCATGTTTGAGCTTCTGCAAGAACCAATGAGGTTCATTTTCGTGTTAAGCAGCACGTTTGAGCTTCTGCAAGAACCAATGAGGTTCATTCTCGTGTTACACAGCACATTTGAGCTTCAGCAAGAACCAATGAGGGTCATTCTCGTGTTACACAGCACGTTTGAGCTTCAGCAAGACCCAATGAGGATCATTCTCGTGTTATGCAGCACGTTTGAGCTTCAGCAAGACCCAATGAGTTTCATTCTTTTGTTACGCATCATGTTTGAGCTTCTGCAAGAACCAATGAGGTTCATTTTCGTGTTAAGCAGCACGTTTGAGCTTCTGCAAGAACCAATGAGGTTCATTCTCGTGTTATGAAGCACGTTTGAGCTTCTGCAAGAACCAATGAGGTTCATTTTCGTGTTACGCAGCACGTTTGAGCTTCTGCAAGAACCAATGAGGTTCATTCTCGTGTTACACGGCACAATTAAGCTTACGTAAGAACCAATGAGGTTCATTCTTGTGTTACACAGCATGTTTGAGCTTCCACAAGAACCAATGACGTTCATTCTTCTGTTACGCATAACATTTGAGCTTCAGCAAGAACCAATGAGTTTCCTTCTCGTGTTACATAGCACGTTTGAGCTTCAGCAAGACCCAATGAGTTTCATTCTCGTGTTATGCAGCATGTTTAAGCTTCAGCAAGAACCAATGAGGTTCATTCTCGTGTTACGCAGCACGTTTGAGCTTCAGCAAGTACCAGTGAGGTTCATTCTCATGTTACTCGGCTCGTTTGAGCTTCAGCAAGACCCAATGAGTTTCATTCTCGTGTTATGCAGCATGTTTAAGCTTCAGCAAGAACCAGTGAGGGTCATTCTTGTGTTACGCAGCACGTTTGAGCTTCAGCAAGAACCAGAGAGGTGCATTCTCGTGTTACGCAGCACGTTTGAGCTTCAGCAAGTACCAGTGAGGTTCATTCTCATGTTACTCGGCTCGTTTGAGCTTCAGTAAGACCCAATGAGTTTCATTCTCGTGTTATGCATCATGTTTGAGCTTCTGCAAGAACCAATGAGGTTCATTCTCATGTTACGCAGCACGTTTGAGCTTCAGCAGGAACCAATGAGGTTCATTCTCATGTTACTCTGCAAGTTTGAGCTTCAGCAAGACCCAATGAGGTTCATTCTCATGTTACTTGGCAAGTTTGAGCTTCAGCAAGACCCAATGAGTTTCATTCTCGTGTTAGGCAGCACGTTTGAGCTTCTGCAAGAACCAATGAGGTTCATTCTCGTGTTACGCAGATCTGCCGCAAGAACCAATGAGGTTCATTCTCGTGTTACGCAGCATGTTTAAGCTTCCACAAGAACCAATGAGGTTAATTCTTGTGTTACGCAGCACGTTTGAGCTTCTGCAAGAACCAATGAGGTTCAGTCTTGTGTTACGCAGCATGTTTAAGCTTCCACAAGAACCAATGAGGTTCATTACCGTGTTATGCAGTATGTTTGAGCTTAAGCAAGACCCAATGAGGTTCAGTCTCGTATTAAGCAGCACGTTTGAGCTTCCACAAGAACCAATGAGGTTCATTATTGTGTGTTACACAGCACGTGTGTTACGAGAATGAACCTCATTTCAATCTGTTCATCATATAAAGCGATCAAGTCTCTTCAGGAAATTTGGACTTAACTGCTCAACTCATATTGATTTTTTTTTAAATAATCTCTTTAACTTTTTGAAGTGTCAAAGTGTCAGTTGCGTAGCTGTCAATGGAGGGACAGATTTCATCAAAAAAATCTTCATTTGTGTTCCAAAGATGAACAGAAGTCGTACGGATTTGGCACAACTTTAGGGTGAGTAATACAATTACAGAATTTTATTTTTGTCTGAACTATTTAAGGTTGAGTACTGGAAAAGACTTAATATAATAAATATCTCACTGTGTTTTTTCTGTTAAACAGAGAAAAAACAAGGACATTGGAACAGAGCAGAGCAGAGTAGAAAAAATATATCATCTATTTCACAGACTTCATCTTGAAGACAAGTACCACAATAAACTGAGACCTGCAGATGTTCTTCAGATATTTGCTCATTCACTGCAGTCCCATGAGTCTTGTGCTGAAGAGGAGCTGATTCAGACTTTCCTACAAAAACTAATGATGATGAACTACAGAGCAAGATACATTAAAACTAAAGAGAAAAACAAGGAAGATCACACTCAACAAATTAACAATCAATCATCTGAAGATGAAAGTGATATTTTTCATGAAATGTCTTTGTCTAGTGATGGATCAAGTCAGTCTCAGCGAATCCACCCGATGGATGTTCAGATGGCCGCGTTTCATTGTGCTGATGGTTTCCTGAAGCAGCTGATGGTCACTAAACTGTCCCAGTGTCAGTACGCTCTGCCTCTGCTTGTTCCTGATCCAGACACACAACAGATTGAGTTTCCTCTCTGGACATTCAGACAAATCAACAAGAACTGGAAGATGAAAAACATCAACAATGAAACCATCATTCAAATCCAGCCGATCTGCAATGCAAAAACTCCAATGGTGTCTTTCTTCAGGTTTGGCTCAGTGTCTTCATCCAAGTCTCAGCTGATGAACAGTCTGATCAATGAGAAACACAACACGTTCTTCCACAGGAACTACCCAGGCAGCAGCAGAACCAGAGTCCTGATGGATGGAGTGGTGGAGATCGCCTGGTTCTGCCCCTCTGGGAAAAACACGGATAAATTCACTGACTGTGTTGCGTTCTGTAATCTACATGGTGATGCAGGAGACCATGAGAAACAGCTGCAGATCCTCACTGAAATGTCCTCAGTCAATGTTGTTCTTCTACCACAACTGGACAGGAATGACAAAAGTGCAGCAATAATACAAAACCTGTACAAGGACTCAAAGCCACTCATTTGCCTTTTTACTGAAAATGAATCTGCTGTAACTGAAGTAAAGAAAAGGAAATACAAGATTGGTCTAAGAGACAGAAATCATTCAGTTGTACTTGAAGAACTCAGTAGAACTATAAATCATTGTCTCTCAGAATCATCTTCCACTTTCAGACTTGAAGATGTCTCCAAACACTCAGACATCAGCGTAGATGAGGAAGATGATGAAAACTGCAGGAGAGGAAGAGAAGCAGCACAGCAGATGATGAGTTTACTGGAGAAGAAAGATCTGACAGAAATCAAAGAATCATTTCTGCCTCATCAGGGGAAACTGTGGCGTCAGTGGAGTCAGAAGAACAAAGAACTACATCGAACTCGAGCAAATGAGACAGAACTGGACATCAGTAGAAAGAAAACAGAGATGAAGAAAATCCGTGAACAGCAGCATGAATCTGACATCAGGGAGTTTATTAAGATCTTTATTAAAGAAATGAACTCACATGCTGCAAACAACATGTATTTTCTTAAATGGCTCAGAATCTTCCTGGATGAATATATCTCAGCTGACCTTTCTGATCTACATCACAAATACGATGAAATGTGGTCAACAGTCTTAAAACTGAAAGAGAATTTTGATAAATCTGAACAACTCAAAGCTGAACAAGCAGAACTTGAGAGAATATCTGAGGAAATTCAAGCTGCAGCCTTTGGTTTGGAGCACATCATGAGAGAGATCGGTCAGATCTACGAATCATGTTCATCTGTGAAGAAGAACAAGAAAGATCTGCAGTTCGACTTCTCTTCTCTCCCGAGTCTCGCAGCAACGATGATGATCTCTGGATTTCCACTGGAGCTGATGGATGGAGATGCTGCTCATGTTCCTGTGATCTGGATCTCTGCTGTTCTAGATAAACTCATCCAGAAACTGGGAGAACAGAGAGTCTTTGTGCTGTCAGTTTTAGGTCTTCAGAGCTCTGGGAAATCCACCATGCTGAACGCCATGTTTGGACTCCAGTTTGCCGTCAGTGCTGGCAGGCTCACCAGAGGAGCTTTCGTGCAGCTGGTCAAAGTCTCAGATGAGATGAAAACAGAGATGAACTTCGACTATATTCTGGTTGTTGATACTGAGGGTCTCCGTCCCCAAGAACTGGCTGGAAGGTCAACAAAAGATCATGATATTGAATTGGCAACATTTGCTGTTGGTCTTGCAAATCTGACTTTGATCAACATCTTTGGAGAAAACCCATCTGAGATGCAGGACATTCTTCAGATTGTTGTTCAGGCCTTTCTGAGGATGAAGAAGGTCAGACTATATCCCAGCTGTGTGTTTGTGCATCAGAACATCTCAGACATCACAGCTGGAGAGAAAAACATGGAGGGAAGGAGACGACTCCAGGAGACACTGGATAAGATGACAAAACTTGCTGCAGAAGAGGAAGACTATGATGCAGAATGTTTCAGTGATGTCATTGACTTTGATGTTCAGAATGATGTGAAGTATTTTGCTCATCTTTGGGAGGGAAACCCACCCATGGCACCACCAAACCCAAAGTACTGCGAGAATATTCAAGAACTAAAGAAAACTATTATGTCTCATGCCTCAAAGTCACATGGAATGATGCTGATAGATTTAAAAGATCGTATTAAAGATCTCTGCGAGGCATTACTGAAGGAACGATTCATCTTCAACTCCAGAACTGCTCTGGAGATTTCAGCCTACAGGAAACTGGAGACCGAATACAGCAAGTGGTCCTGGAGTCTTCACAGTGCCATGATTGAAATTGAGAACAAACTACACAACAAAATAGAAAATGAAGCAATTCATGAGGTTGAGGAATCTAATCTTCAAACAGAACTGAAAAAGACAAGTGAAGAGGTGAAAAAATCAGTGTCAGAACTCTTTGAGAAAGACACAGATGCAGAAATACTGATTCAGTGGAAATCATCATTTGACATAAAAATTGATGAGATTCAGGAAAACATTGTGAGAGAAACAAAGAGGAAATTAAATGAGATTTTTCAGCAGCGAGACCTGAAGAAAAAGATTGATGCTCAGAGGACAAATCATGAAAACACTCTCTATGAAAAGAGCAAAGAACTTGCCTTACAACTCAAAGACAAAGCAAATAATGAAGAGACACTGAAGAAAGAATTTGATTTGTGTTGGGAACAGAGTGTGAATAGGATTATCTCAGACACTCCTCCAATCAAAGACATTGACATAATGAGAGATGTGAGAGAGATCCTCAAAAACATCTATAGAAGTGCTCTTGTATACCATTGCAGTGAGAGCTGTGATATTTTTACTGTGTCGACATACTCTCAATATGCTATTTTCAGAAAGTCCACAAAAACAGTTAAAGAAACATGTGGATTTGCTCAAACTCTTTCTCCAGAAGATGAAGCTCAAATAAGATCATTAGTCAAAGATGTTGCTCAGCAGACAGACAGAATGATTTCGTCATTTAACATTTCAAAGATGAGATACAACATCAGCTGCATTCAACAGCTCATAGATTACATCAAGAAGAGAGTAACAGAACATCAGAAAGGACCAGTGAATTATGTGTTCAAGATTGAATTCTTCATGGATTTGGTTCTTTCCATCTGTAAGAGAGCAAACAAGATGATCACTGACCAACACAGACTATTCAAGGAAGCCAATGATCATGTTCTCTATTTGGAGAGGAAGAGAGAAGAATATTACAGTATTTTCCAGAAATACTGTCATGGAGCAACATCAGCTGCCATTTTTGGAGAGATCATCTGTCAGAAACTTAAAGAGCCCATTGAGCGGAGTGTCTACAAGAAGACTGCCAAAGTTCTGACAGATGAAATAATGAAAAACTGTGAATCACTGAATGGAAACAGATCAAATCTGGAGAAACACATCCTGAAGGCACTGGCAGAAGAGGAGGATTTTGACAAATACATGAACTACATTCATAATACCAGAGATCACTTCAAGAGTTTCATCAGAGATGAAGTCAGACAGTACATAAGTGAAAAGTTCAGTGTCAGTGTTTTACCCAAAATGAAGGAGAACATTAAACTCTTGCAGCAGAAGATCATGAAAGCAGCACATGAATCTACTGAACATGTTCAAGTGAACAGAGGAGATGTTGGTTTGTGGTTGAAGAGTTTCACACAGCAGCTCTCAGATGAGCTGATCTTCTCTGAAAAAGACCTCAGTGGAGTGAAACATGATGATGTTGATGATTTCATCCTCCTAAAAGATGTGATAAGAGAAGAACTTCCTCTTGTAATGTCCTATATGAGCAGTAGATTCAACACAAAGACTTTTCCCGCAAATCTGGACTATAAGTTCAGGCCAGATGAGATTCTGATTGATCACTTCTGTCAGTGCTGTTGGGGTCAGTGTCCATTTCGTAAAGACGTCTGCACCAACACCATAGAAAACCATCATGGAGATCACAGTTTTGCTTTCCACAGAGAGAGAGGAATTAATGTAAGGCATTTCCCTCAAGCACAGTATCTCTGTGCTGTTGTTTGCAAAAAATTAGTGGCAAGTGATGCACCAGATGGAAAGTTCCCTTGTCGAGAATACAGAAGAGCAGGAGGAGTTTATGAAGACTTGAGCATCACCCCTGATCTCTCTGAACTGCCCTACTGGAAGTGGTTTGTGTGTCGATTCCAAGAAGATCTGGAAAAACACTACAGTAAAACATCTGAGGGGAGTTTTAAGATATCAGAAGAATGGAGAAAATACTCAAAACAGAATGCTATTGAGTGTTTGGGTCAATGCATCTAATGGAGCAGAGAGTGAATAGCCAGGATAGTGCGAACCAGGGCTTTCAACAGGCCGGGCCGGGCTCTGGTGCTTCACTTTAACCCAACAAGACTCTCTGGAACAATGTCACACAAACCCATAATTTCACCAACAAATGGAAGTTTTTTCAGAAAACTAATAAGAAAGAAATCACTGGAAACAAGCGATCCCAAAACGAACATTATAAAAGCTGCCTTTTGTTGCCATTTTTGTTGTTAACCTACATGAAGTACCCCTGTAGTCAATAATTGCATCCCTTAAAACTCACCTTTGATCACCAAAATGACATATGTAAAAGTTTTTTCCTTTAAACTTTTTTTCTTAATAACTCGCCACCCTTGCCTCATTTAGTATAAGCGGTTCTATGAATATGCGAATGAGCCCCGCCTCCGCATTCAATAAAGTGGTATTTACCATTATTTCACAAAAGAAAGAAGACACACAAAGTACTTATTCGGTCGTGTCTATTTCTGTTTATAGTCACGGGACACGGACACCATTTACAATTTACAACATAAACCATTTCTGTCAGGACCACTATCGTCAAATACGATTGACAATTAGCATACAGTTAGGATTGACGGTATGGTTCTGTTCTGCAGCGAGAGCTCCCTGCACATCCATGCAGCCTAGCATGGATAAGAGTAGGGAGAGCAGCAATAACTCCTATTAACAGAACCAACATAAATGAATTGCAGATATCGCTAATGTCAATATTTTAATGTAAAACATAATTAGAGAATTTTGTCTGATTCAAAGGGGAATCAGAATGCCATACTGACTGGAAGAGAGGAGGAGCTGCACAGTAAATTCCCCAGTGTTAAATTAACACCGCTCGGTGTTCATATGGGAACCACCAGCAGGGTGTTAAAAGTAACACTGAAGCAGTGTTAGAGTTAATGAGATAATTAAGTGATTAATTGAGTGATGATTGTTTGATTATTGAAGACACCTGATGATAACAAGCAGAATCACTGAAGAAAAGAGAAACAAAAGAACTACGACTGACTTCAAGACACAGCCTTAGATGAAATCAACTGAAAAGACATGAAATCTCTCTTATTACAAACCAGACCTTTGACCTTATTTCTGTCATTCATCTACAGAAGTTATTTTTGAGAATGAAAAGAGTTTTAGATGTTGATGTTTTATTGCATTTTACATTTACATTTAGTCATTTAGCAGACGCCCTTATCCAAAGCGACTTACAAATTAGGACTAAATTCAGCGAGTCATCATAAAGAGGCAAAAGCAACAACAACGCAGGAAGTGCTCAAAATACGAAGTTCAGGTATTATTCAGAGTAGCATAAGCCTGATAAGTGATGTTTCAAAGGGAAAGGAAATTTTTTTTTTTTTTTTTTTTTTTTTTTTTCTATAAGGTTAAGTGCTCACGGAAGAGATTGGTTTTCAGCTGTTTTTTGAATGTTGTCAGGGATTCTGCATTCCGGATGAGGGTGGGGAGAGCGTTCCACCAGCATGGAACTGTAAATGAGAATGTTCTGGAAAGTGATTTTGTGGCTTTCTGTGATGGAACCACGAGACGTCGCTCGTTGACCGATCGTAGGTGTCTGGTAGGGATGTAGACTCGTAGGAGTGAGTGAAAGTAGGAGGGAGCTGAGCCTGTGATAGTTCTGTAAGCAAGCGTCAGTGCCTTGAACTTGATGCGAGCAGCTAGAGGTAGCCAGTGCAGAGAGATGAACAGAGGAGTGATGTGGGCCCTCTTGGGCTCGTTGAAGACAAGACGAGCTGCAGCATTCTGGATCATCTGTAGGGGTTTGGTCGCACATGCTGGGAGTCCAGCCAGAAGGGCATTGCAGTAGTCAAGCCTAGAGATGACCAGGGCCTGGACGATAAGTTGTGTTGCATGCTCAGTTAGGAAAGGCCTGATCTTCCTGATGTTGTGCAGTGCAAACCTGCATGATCGAGCTGTCTTTGAAATGTGATCTGTGAAGGTCAGCTGGTCATCAAACGTTACTCCAAGATTTCTGACCGATCTTGATGGGGTGATTAATGATGACTCTAGCTGGATGGTGAAGTCGTGCTGGGAAATGTTTAGTCGCCATTATGGTGATCGGTGTTTTATTTAGTTGGGTGGTTTGACTCTATATATTTTTTTATGATTGTTGATGTCTTTGTAACAGTGTTTACCAAAACACATAATTTGTTGCAAAGAAATCAATAAACAAAGATGATCAGGTGATATATATTTCATCATCATCAAGAAAAATGATTGACAAATGTCTTCATTGACCAAAAAAGGTTTCTTATTATTAACAGATTTTGACCAAAAGTAATTTTATCAATACTTTTTTTCCAAAGATTAAACATTCTGAATTTTTATTTCTAAATACATTGGGAGAAAATAAAGCGCAAAGACACACACACACGTGCTAATATCAAGATTCAGCTTATGAATCACAACAATGGTGACATGCTTCATGCTGCAATGCATGCTGGGAGCCATTAGTTTTATAATATGGTGGTTCCCAGCATGCATTGCTGCATGAAACATGTCTCCATTGTTGAGATTCATATGCTAATTCTTGATGTTTGTTTGTGTATATATAATTAATAATTTGCTCCACAAGGTATTTTAAAAATCACAATTCAGAATGTCTGTCCTGTGGTAAGAAATTATTGTTGGTGAAAAAAACACAAAAAACTTTTAATAACAAATAACCATTTTTGCTCAGTTATGAGATTAGTAAATCATTCTAATTCATGATGGTTCAAATTACATCATATGATCATCTATCTATTATTTCCAATAAACCATAAACATCTAAAACTCTGTTCATTCTCTATAACTAGTTGTCAATAAGTGAAGCTGGTAATGCTGTTGTTTAACCCTTCTCTGCTGAGATCTTCAGAGATGTAATGTCGTCTTTTATCTTCAGTTGATTTCATCTCCAGAAGTCAGTTGTAGTTCTTGTGTTTCTCTTTTCTTCAGTGATTCTGCTTGTTATCATCAGGTGTCTCAATGCTCAATCATCACTCAATTAATCACTTAATTATCTCATTAACTCTAACACTGCTTAAGTGTTACTTTTAACACACTGCTGGTGGTTCCCATATAAACACAGAGCGGAGTTAAATTTAACACGAGGGATTTTACTGTGTGGGGATGGAGGAAGGTAATTCACTCCTGAGAAATGCGATAGCTGTTGATAATACTGAAGGAGCTTAAATATGAATACAGAGATAGGCGTCGTATTCCTATATACACTCACCTAAAGGATTATTAGGAACACCTGTTCAATTTCTCATTAATGCAATTATCTAATCAACCAATCACATGGCAGTTGCTTCAATGCATTTAGGGGTGTGGTCCTGGTCAAGACAATCTCCTGAACTCCAAACTGAATGTCGGAATGGGAAAGAAAGGTGATTTAAGCAATTTTGAGCGTGGCATGGTTGTTGGTGCCAGACGGGCCGGTCTGAGTATTTCACCATCTGCTCAGTTACTGGGATTTTCACGCACAACCAGTTTACAAAGAATGGTGTGAAAAGGGAAAAAACATCCAGTATGCGGCAGTCCTGTGGGCGAAAATGCCTTGTTGATGCTAGAGGTCAGAGGAGAATGGGCCGACTGATTCAAGCTGATAAATGAGCAACTTTGACTGAAATAACCACTCGTTACAACCGAGGTATGCAGCAAAGCATTTGTCAAGCCACAACACGCACAATCTTGAGGCGGATGGGCTACAACAGCAGAAGACCCCACCGGGTACCACTCATCTCCACTACAAATAGGAAAAAGAGGCTACAATTTGCACGAGCTCACCAAAATTGGACAGTTGAAGACTGGAAAAATGTTGCCTGGTCTGATGAGTCTCGATTTCTGTTGAGACATTCAGATGGTAGAGTCAGAATTTGGCGTAAACAGAATGAGAACATGGATCCATCATGCCTTGTTACCACTGTGCAGGCTGGTGGTGGTGGTGTAATGGTGTGGGGGATGTTTTCTTGGCACACTTTAGGCCCCTTAGTGCCAATTGGGCATCGTTTAAATACCATGGCCTACCTGAGCATTGTTTCTGACCATGTCCATCCCTTTATGACCATCATGTACCCATCCTCTGATGGCTACTTCCAGCAGGATAATGCACCATGTCACAAAGCTCGAATCATTTCAAATTGGTTTCTTGAACATGACAATGAGTTCACTGTACTAAAATGGCCCCCACAATCACCAGATCTCAACCCAATAGAGCATCTTTGGGATGTGGTGGAACGGGAGCTTCGCGCCCTGGATGTGCATCCCACAAATCTCCATCAACTGCAAGATGCTATCCTATCAATATGGGCCAACATTTCTAAAGAATGCTTTCAGCGCCTTGTTGAATCAATGCCACGTAGAATTAAGGCAGTTCTGAAGGCGAAAGGGGGTCAGTCACAGTATTAGTATGGTGTTCCTAATAATCCTTTAGGTGAGTGTACATGGATCAGCTGATGCGAGCTTGACTAACGTGACCTGCCAGAAATAAAAGCTTTAGCGTAAAGTTCTGCCAGGAAGACTCAATGTTACGTCACTCGTTATTGATTTTACATTAAATTTAGAAAAAATATATAATTTCTACAAATATGCCACCAAAAATACAACCTGAGGAGCTTTAGCACTCTCTCCAGTGACATTCCCAATACAGTTATATTTTCAGTCAGAGAAACAGAGGAAGCTCCCAAAATACCAGTGTTGCTTTATTTTGCTGACAAATGCAGAGCTGAAATTAGACAGTCCGGTATAAAAAGATGAGACGTACTGACAGAATCCTTTTTGTAACACTGCGTGCGGAGATGAACGACTTCGAGGTGAATCTAGCCGAGCACGTACGTCTCATCACACTGGCACCAGATTGCACATCTATTTTAGTTGCTTATATTTACAAAATGAGCCTACAATAGCATAAGCCTTTTTAAATGAACATAAAGGTCCACATTTAATAAAAAATTTTACAAAACTTAAGACACAGTGTAATCACCATGGGAAAATCTCAGAGTAATACTGGGAGTTGTGAAAAATATGATACACCGGTGTTTTGCCAGATGAGAAGTTTATCCATGTATCATCTTTTGACTCATTTTTATAACTGTATCATATATCTCTTTTAATTTCTTTTATAACTGTTTTAATTTTCCTTGCTTTTGTTTTGTGATTATTTTAATTCCTTTCTGTAAAGCACTTTGAATTGCCATAGTGTATGAAATGTGCTATATAAATAAACTTGCCTTGCCTTAATGAAATGTTAAGTGAAATTAGAAAATATTTAAGAGATTGTTGATTTAGTTGTATACATACATGTTCTCATATCCATATATTTTGTTCTAATGTCACAAGTAATAATCTCAAGGTTTACTGCTTTACATTATTCTTTTGTAGTGTGAAATTGGTGGTGTATACTCAAATAAACATTGTCACGTGTGTACCTTACTTCTTCTCACCGCTGATTCCTGATGGTTTAGAGGACAATTATTCTGAGTCGCCCCCTTGCCGTTTCAAAGAATAATACAATGGCGAGCACTTTAAGCTTGGTTTATTCTTGCCGCATCTGTATGATTGCAAAGGTGCGAGTGGCAAAAATTATATCATTGCTGTGTGGGCGGTCGTTCGCATTGACTGCACGAGACCCCATTTCGCATGGCAGTGTGCACGGCATTTATTTAACTTTCTGCGCAGCTCCGATTACAAGGATGCATTCGAGGCTAATCTGGCCGAAAATGTACGTCTCACCACATCGGCACCCAGTTTGCATGTGTCTAAATTAGATGCTTACATTTAATTGAGCCTACAATACCAGAAATTGAAACTGTTTTGTTGTAATTTAAAGTTGAACAGTTATCCTGCAGCTACAGGGAAACACTGACCAGTTGTACTGCTTAATTCAGCTTTAACAGTTATACAAATGCAGATTTGTGAGCATAAGTGGAACTGAAGGTGTGAGAATAAACACAAATTACACGTGATTGTTATCATGCGGTGTATCCGGCCAATCGTGGAACAGCTGTGTCGTCATCATCAGAGCTGGAGAAACAGCGCCATCTGAGTCAGCCGGTGGCACAACACCTGTTGCTCTCCACACGCTCTCAGCATTTGAAGCAAACGATCCCACCCTCCCTGCACATTGCTGTCCAAAGCCAAACCTCCTCCAAAACACATGAACCTGTGTTGTGCCGAATTTCGAGCCCCTGCCAAATTTTTACCCCCCTTATTAAAGTCAGTACCTGATTGCCTAATCCTAAACCCATCCCTAATCCTAACCCCTCCCCCACAAGTTATCCTACCAATGCTAGGGGGGTTATCATTTGGCGGGGATTATTGGATTACATTGTGTCATTCACCGGTTAGAAAACTTTACAGTCCAGTGAGGGGAGAAACAGAAGTGCTTACTTGCATACGTATGTGATTGTGGAATGACTCCGGTTCAGAAGTCCAGCTGTTGACATAAAGGAAAGACTGCACTGTATTTCAGATTTATTCATTTGCGATTTCAGGACGAAGCGGCAACACAGTCGAATCTCTGCATAGGGCAAAGTCAGCGGTACATAACTGTTTTTAGTTCAGAAGTAAAGTTAGGTTGTTTGCCTGCCATTCTCACTCTGTCTGCACAGCATACGTGAAAAGTGAGGATGACATATGAAGTTTGCTTACGTGAACATCCTGCGCAGTGGTCTGCAAACACACGTTGACTGACTGGGAACACATGGTATCATTTCATTCGGAACGAACATTTTATGGTCCTATGCCTGCACAGACATAGTGATTAACATAACATAGTGATTGCTATCAGGTTATGAGGAGACTATCAACCAGCATAACAAAAATGTTTCTGTGGAGAATCACTATTGCACCTTTAAGTCGAACACACATTTTGTCTTCCTGGTCACATGGTCTGAGGTGCGGCCAAATATTTCATCAGTTCAGAGAGACTTTTTTGTGTGTGTTTTGGTATTGCCAAAAAAAAAACCAAAATGCCTTTTTTTTTAAGGATGAGGTATATGAAAAATATGAAAAAAAATGGAGCTGTTTGTTTTCTAAGTGAAGTTTAGAGGGTTAGACTGGGGGATACATGCCACTCAATAGAGAATAACATACAAACCACTTTATTTAAAGTTATTAAATTAACTCTTTATATTGCCTTTACGCTGATTAAATCAAGCTAACCTGATCTATGTCAGTTGTCTACATATGTCTTTAAATATACGGGGGACAGCATTTTGCACCGCTTCTGTAGAATGGCACAAATGTAACATTATATCTTCACTTTAAATGCCAAATACAAAGTGCATTACTTTAGTTGAATATAAGCTGAATATAAGCATTGAGTTTAATATATCGACATGGTTTTCTTGGTTTTGAAGCTCATAGCTATTGTTCTGGTAATCCGGTGAATTTTAATTTGTTTGTGAATTTGTTCACTACATCAGTAATGCATGTGAGAACCACGCTGAAAAAAAGGTGTAGAAAACTCTGTAAACTAAACTGTGAAAATCCTGGGGCAACATATCACGAAAAAGTAAACAATGTCATGGCATGTAATGTCTCAGCTAGGTAACTGCTATTAATTATAATCTTCTTTGAGAAGCAACAGAAAGTGTACCACATCCTGTTTGTCTGTAACGGAAATTACTTTGGTTTTGCTGCATTGCTGCAAATCTTGAGGAAAGTACTTCAGCTCACAAATACAAACTTGTTTGATAAAACTTTGATAAATCTGCATGCTTTTTTTTTTTTGTGTGACATTTTTTTTATTTTTTTTTTATAAAATACCAAGCACACATTTAAAAAAAAAAAAAAAAAAAAAAAAGGAACAAAGAGATGTGTATATTAACACAAAACTGTTTTTACGTGAACTGTGGTGTAGAAAAGCCACGAAGACAGTGAAATAGAAATTATGCGGATGTGTTTTAAAGCCTCCACAGGGGGACGCATGTGAGTTTTACGCACAGGTTTTATCAAATGTCATAGAAGTTTATGATACAATGGAGCGCAATGAAGGTATGTTGATCTCTCTTTAAAACTCTCTTTAAAACGTCAAGGTCTGTTACTGTTTGTGTATGTTGGCATTAATTAGTGTATTTGCTGCTTTGTTTTGACTTTAAACGCATGTTTCCGGTACTGAGAGAAAGGAAAACATGAGTGTAAAAATAACAACCAATAAGTTATTTAGTTGGGGTTCATTTTTTTTGTATATTTTTTTTTTTTATATAATCATCTTAGATATTAACATGTATTTTCAATTCCACATTGAATTTTGCACATTATACAATTCAAATTGAAATTTGCCTGCAAAATGCTTCCATAGTTTTAGTGTCTCTTAGTGTAAAAACAATAATAGCAGCACATCTGACACATCTTTTGAAAGCTGATTTGTGAGTTGTTTGCATAAAATAATGATAAAAAAAAATATTTTGCACAGTGTGATGTATTCCCATCAATATTACCTTTTAAGACTAAAATGTACAAGAACATATCCAGTATGTTTGGCTTTTAAACTATACATAGGAAGTAAGTAACAAAGCTTCCTCCATTACATGGGTGGATCTGTTTTTTATACATACACTATGGTCTCTTCTGCTCACCAAGGCTGTATTTATTTGATCCAAAGCACAGCAAAAAGAGTAATATTGGGAAATATTTTTTTACTATTTAAAATAACAGTTTTCTACGGGAATATAAACATTTTTTTTAATTATTATTCCCATGATTTCAATGGATTACTCCATCATTCTAATGTGCTTATTTGCTGTTGTTGTCAAGTTATGTTTTTCATAAACTGAAAAACCCCATTATAAAAATCCAGAGGAAAATCTTGAGGGAATCACTGGCAAATTAGTCAGCATGATCTTTCTTTTCAATTTAATCTCTGTCTGCCATATTGCAGTTTGATATCAAACAAATGCTAGTTTTAGACATCAACATGATTCGTTTTAACTGACGTTCAGTGCAAGCTGTGTTTGAGCTTTATGTCAAACAAACATTGGCATCAGACATCAACCCAGTTAATTTGTTAATTGTTAATCGAAATTTGATGTCTGTCCGATGTAGGAGTCCATGTCTGTTGTACTGTATCTTACATTAGTACTTTAAACTAATAAAAAAAAAATTGCAGCATACTCTACTCGTACTCACTTTTTTTTGTTCCTACTATCCCCCTGCAGCCATAGCAGATTAAGCCAACATAACATTTTAAGACAACATAACAACATGCTTGCTGGGAACATACAGTATGAGTAAAAAAGTCAAATTTGTGACCGTTTTTTTGTGCCTGCAGTCTGAATGTAGAATATCCTACACTGTAAAAATAAATATGTAGAAAAAAAACGGTGAACCGCATGGCAGCACAGGGTGCCAAACGTTTGCTATTAATGGAAAAAACAGTCAAAGACTATCAACTGAAGTAACATGTTTAGACTGCAACAGACAAAAAGGCAAGCCAACCATAAACTACATCAAATTAACATTGAAATATTGGCAGCCCAGTCTTATTGTAATTCCTTTAACAGTATGTTACTGTAGTAATACAGTGAATGTATTTCATTTGAGTCCACTAATAAAGAATATTGCTTAATATAAATTTAAGCTAGAAAACCATACACAAACCATACACGTTTCATGGTGGGTTTTTTTATACCATTCATGATGACACCTGCTGTCCACAATCAGAATCACACTGTCTGAAAAATAAATACATTTGAAAATGGTAAAATGCATGGAAGCACAGGGTGCCAAACGGGTGCCAAACAAGAACAACAACTGACCATTAAGCACGTCTGGGATGTGAATGGCATGAAGCGACCTCAGATGCTTCTGACTCCAAAGGATGAGATGGCCGGCGAGTTGCGACATGCGACGGGAGCGTAGACCACCTTGTTGGCTGATGTACGCAACGGTCGCAGTGCTGTCTGTATGGACCAGTACGTATAGCGGCACCTTGAAGAGGCTCAGCCCAAGACATACTGCTAGCAACTCGAGGCAGTTGATGTGACAATGCAGTTGGGGACCTGTCCACATGCCCGAGACTGTATGCCCATTGTACGTGGCCCCCCAACCGGTGGCAGAGGCATCCGTGAAGACCATAGCATGCCTGGACACTTGTTCTAGGGGAACTCCTGCCCATAGAAATGAAGGGTCCGACCACGGGCTGAAAGATTGGTGACAGTGCGTGGTGATGGAAACCCGGTACGGGCCATTTTGCCACACCCATCTTGGAACTCTGCAGTGAACGAAGCAACTCTGCTGAAGCGGTCTCATATGAAGCAACTGGAGTGGCGTTACTGCGCCATATGCCCCAGGAGCCTCTGAAAAAGGCTGCTGCCCTGCCTCTGAACAAATTCAAGCAGTTCAACACTGACTAGACGTGCTCCTCTTTGAGGCGCACTGTCTGTTGACCGTGTTCAGCTTCATAGTGAGATAAGAGATCCTCTGCACGGGGGAGAGTTTGCTCTTGTCCCAGTTGACCTGAAGCTCCAACAGGCTGAGGTGACTGAGCACCATGTCCCTGTGTTCGCATAACTGCTCTCGCAACTGGGCCACTATGAGCCACTCGTTGAGATACTTGAGAATGCGAACCCTGTGTTCTCTCAGTGGAACAATGGCTGCCGCCGCGACCTTCATAAAGACGCGAGGCGAAAGTCACAGGCCGCCCCGATAAACTTGTCATCCAGCCTTGAGGGTTCGGGACATGATGGAGGATTCCACTCAAGCCCGACGCTCGCGGCGGCCCAGGAAATCATAGCAGTCAGCTCCGGGTCTGATTTGGGCAATGCTACGGTAACACAGCTGAATTATCATCCCCAGAGAACTCGTGCTCACCCTCTGATGCAGCGATCGACATTTGATCATCCGGCAGATCCCCGAAAGAAACGACTGGCTCCGCCAGGAGGGGCCAGCAAGCTCTCTCGGAAGCTCCATGGTTTTTGGTGTGATAAAGGAGTGTTGGGCCTGTGGAGGTGGTCTCGTCGAGGAAGCCAACACTCTAACCTTTAGATCCCCAGTGCTATTAGCCAAAGTAGCCCTCTTCTGATTCCCACCAGAAGAGGAGTTAGATCGGGAGCTGGAACGCTCGTGCCTGCTCTTTTAGGGAAACCGTTCTCTCTAGTGCTGAAGCGCACAGGGGATGGCCACGGCCAACAGCAGGAAATAGTGCAGCCCATTGTGGCACTCAAAAACCAAAACTAAAGTCTCACTGTTGCTGAGTGACAGCAAACTCAGGAAGGCTCAATGCCCAGAGCTGTAAAAAAAGCTTCTTTTTTTTTTCAGTCGTGATCACCGCTGAAAAGCACTGTCACACCAACTCCATGAGAGACTTCTTCCCAGAAACAACGAAAGGCTCGTCGAACACTCTGTGAACCAGTAGAGCTTAACATACACAGTGCTTGGCTCTGAAGCGAAAGTCAAATATGCGATGCACCTACTGCTTGTTATATACCTGTGCTGCGAGGCGATGCTAAATGTGCATTAGCTTGTTTAGTTTACACTCAAAGTGGATTGGTCTCTCAAGCGAGATCCCATTTTTGTCGGCCCACCTCCGTGTACGTCAAGAGTGACCGACTGAAAGGGAACGCCACATATTTGGTCGTTGTGCAATCATTTTTCAATCTTTTTGTTTAAAGTGCCCCTATAATGCCATTTTAAAGTCTCAAGATTTTGTTTTGGAGGTCTCCTACAATAGGTTTTACATGCATCAAAGGTAAAAAAAAAAAGGTTTAATTTTCTCATAATAAACATTGCACATCACCACATTTTTCAATGATTCTCAAACGACTCCATGGATGAATCAATCTCTCTAAATCCCCCCTTTTCGTCAGCTACTGTTACGGCCCTTGCCATAACACAAAAGAGGGTCAACACAGAAGGCTCAGTCCAATAGGATTTTTATTAACAAACAATAATCATAACATAACGTTTGGGAGAAAAGGAATAAGGGAAACCGAAAACGACCGCCGCACCAATCCCGCCTCCCAGATGTAACAACGGGGCTCCTTGTATCAACGCTCCTCTTACACTGTCCACAGGTGTAGAGAATCTGCTCATAATAAGACATGTAATACACATTTCCAACCACTAGAGGGCAGACAACACATTAATAATCTTTAATCACTGTGAATAAGAACTATATTGTTTGTTTGATGCTAATTATATAATAAAAAGAAAGACTGATTAAACGAAATATAGCCTGTGCTTGCAAAGATAACATGGTTGTATAAAGTTTACTTTTTGTTTAGTCATTTTGCTTCCACATTGCTGGAAATATATCATATCATATCAAATCATGTATGTCTTTTATTATATAAATACTTTATACACAGCAAAATCCCCAGTGTTAAATTAACACTGAAAAGTTTGAATTATATAAACTCTTAGCAGAGTGTTAAATGAACACTGAAGCAGTGTTAAAGTTAATGAGCTAATTAAGTGAATATTTGAGTGATGATTGAGCATTATTGAAGACACCTGATGTTAACAAGCAGAATCACTGAAGGAGAAAATCACACATTGTAAGTTACCATTATGGTGATGGGTGTTTGCTTTAGTTGGGCTCTTGACCCTTATATGTTTACTTTAGATTTTGTTTGTCTGCTGTTGTTGATTTATAACAGTCAGATGAACAAAGAACTAATGTGATCTGAATCACACTTTTCAGTGTTAATTTAACACTGGGGATTTTGCTGTGTAGCATAGAAAATGTCCTGTTAAAAAAAAAAAAAAAAAAAAAAATGGATGCATAACACCGATGTGTGAGACGAGAATTAGCTATATATTATAATAAAATTAACATTACCTTGTTTAAAAAGCATTTTATATATCGATATAACTATAGATATATAATATTATGCACAATCTGTCATACCCACTGAACACCTAAGTGAACACCAAGTAAACTAACCCTGGATCATGAGCTGCAACGGAACGGGTTGTGTTCAAAGAGTGGCTTGCTATGGCTACTTATATACCCTTAAAGTTATACCTCCGTTTTTGGAACTGAAAGTAGTTGAGTTTACCCGCTTACACTGTAAAAAATTTCTAACCCTCCCAAATCAAAAATTTCAAGTGACCGATAACATCTAAATTTTTCAATTGGCCAAGTGAAATTCTTGTTGCAATAGTCTGTTAACATTGGCTCAATGAGAAATAATACGTCAGACTAATTGAAAAATTTAGATGTTATCGGTCACTTGAAATTTTTGACTTGGGGATGTAATTTTTTTTACAGTGTACTTACCCTTAAACATATACTAAACATGTACTATGTCACATAACCTGCTTTCTGGAATACCCCCCAGGAATACGCCTCTGAACCGTGACACCCTGGTTAAACACATTGGGCCCCACATGGCTATGCTGGTTACTTTATGTATTTGCTTTATGTAAAAATGGTTTGATTAAGAAATAAAGCCACATTACATATTCAACTTTGTTTTTAAGTGGCACTCATATGAGTTTAAGCATCACTACATTTTAAACTGAGATTGTGTTTTAATTGTATATTGTTTAAACATCTCTATTTTCTTAGTACTTTAAATTTATCCGATGAACATCCAATAAAACAAAGTCATAAGTATGTACATGTATATATGTGTTTGTCACTTCTAGCACCAATGTAATTTGAAATGATCAGGTACAGTACATGTATATGCAGTAATATTTTTCTCCTGTGAAAAACAATGAAATGCTGTTAAAAATTGTGTGTGTGTGTGTGTGTGTGTTTTAGAGAGTGTTGAAGAATGTGTCAGAAGACAGTGAAACTACCCTTTGGGACGAGCTGCGTTTGACAGTGAAGTTCCTCCAGATGTTGTAGAGAGAGTCGGAGTCAACCGTCCTCCTCAGCTGCTCCAGACAAACATCTCAGAGTGTGTTAATACTAGAACACACTAGTGTTAATACTATAAAAAAACTTCACTTTGGAAAAGATGAGCAGGGTGAAACAAATGCTGAAAGTATTTGGTGAAGAGGCTATTAACCGCACAACTAATGAAAGCACACATGATGCTAAAGAGGCAACTGAACCCGGCTCATCACTGGACGAAGACAACAGCAGACCTGTGCATTCTTTCAAAGAGGTTAAAGCATATGATGACAGCCATAAAGACAAAAATGAAGAAAAAAGAAGTATATCCAGTTTCCTGGGTATCCCAGCACCTTGTAAGTATTCAAGATTGTGCTGCATTTTAGATACTTAAATAAACTTGCATTATATGTACAAATGAATGTAATTGCATTTAATGACAACATACAAAATCAAATGCTATATGTAGCACAGAGAGGGACATGTTGACACATATACAGACACTTGATCTGATGAATATGGATTTATATCTGATGAATACATATTTACTCTTATTAATTTACCAGGCACTTTCATTCATGACCAAAATATTTCATTATTAACAATTTACATCATTGTGACATCACACTATGGTGTCACAATATAGTTAAAAGTGCTAATTATTAATTTAGCAGATGTTTCTTTGCAAAGCAACTTACAATCAATAGCATAACTAATATATGTGTGTGTTTTATTTTGATTGCAGGGAGCAAAAGAGAGAGAAGTCCAGATGCCAGTCGCCCTAACAGTAAGTCTATGTGTAAGTCTCAGTGTATTCTACTTAATATAAAAGTCCATTATTTATTTTTGTACGTTTTCCAGTGTCAAAGCTGAATCTGGTTGTGTGCGGGATCGACGAGAAATTAAAATCCTCCATATCAGAGCTGATCCTGCAGAAAACAAATATAAGATCAAAGTGTGTGAGGAGAGACGTGAAACGTCATGGTCGTCTGATCAGTCTGGTGAAGATTCCACAACTCAGTCGGCTCTCAGAGCAGGAAGTGATGCGTCAAACTCTCCGCTGTGTGTCTCTTTGTGATCCTGGAGTTCATGTTTTCCTCATCATCATTCCTGATGCTCCATTCAATAATGAAGACAAAGCAGAAATGGAGAAGATCCAGAAGATATTTGACTCCAGAGAGCATTTAATGCTGATCTTCACCTCGGACCTTTCTGTTGGAGACTTAGTGACAGATTTAGTCAAATCAGAAACTCTGAGATCAATCAGACTATATGGTGATCAGTACAGAGTGATGGGGTTAAAGGAACCTGAAAACTCAAGACAGATACCAGAACTACTGGATTATATAGAGAACTTGAAGACTAAACCATATTCACTTCAGATGTATGTGAAAGCTCAAGAGAACAGAGTCAGGTATGAAACAGAAGATAAATATAAAGAAGAACTGAAGAGACTGGAGAATGAAAATAAAGACTTAAAACAAGAGGACAGAGCCAGGCGTGAAACAGAAGAGAAATATAAAGAAGAACTGAAGAGACTGGAGAATGAAAATAAAGAGTTAAAACAGAAGATACCATCACAGGGTGAGTGTATTTTACTCTCAAAATCTCTGATAGGACCCATTATGATTTTCTCTGCAAAACCCCCTGTGTTAAGTCCCCCTGAGGTGAAAATCAGGGTTTTAATATTGTTTATATGTCTATGTGGTGTTTTTAACACTAGAACTACCGGAATTCCATAACTACTAGAACGATCATAGCGGTCATTCTGACCGTTCATACTTTGACGTTCATATGGCCGTACTGAACGTCATTTTCGTCATGTCATATCTATTGTACATGTTAACCTTCTCTTTTCCAATGAAGCTTTTAATTCCTGTCGTCATAGCCCTTAAAACAAGCACAAAAGAAAGATTGCACCGACAGGTTCTGCCTCTATTTGAGGAACGTTTTGCGTCAAAATAATATTTTTTTTCACCGCACTCACCACGTAGACATGCACAAAAGTTAGGAAACGTCAAAGCTTCATACCGTTTAGTACAGCCCTGTTTGTAAATAAGTTCAATAATCAATACAAAATCTAAAAATAAATGGATCTACAATGATAGGTAATGATAAACAGTACACAACATTTTAATTCAAATGAATGTGAAAATGTATACAAACAGCCTAAGAAAAAAACATGAACATTCGCTAAACAAGAAAACGAACTGCTTTAGAACGATTAGTTTCAGTGAACAAAAAATATTAACGAACAAAATCAGCTTAACTGCCCATTCGAACGGCGCAAACAAACACCCCGCATCATTGACGCTTACGCACATTCCACACAGGTAAACACCGCCTTTCGTGTGCAGCTCCCACACACTTTGTGACATTTGGCACATGTCTCCTTGGTTTTATTTTGTTCGTGTGATGAAGTCCCTCCACGAAACTTGCAATGTAGCGGACTTATGATATCTATAACGCGTGCGGTCAAAATGACCGTTATGGTCATTCTAGGTAGAAATAGTCAGAACTGTTTAGTGTTTTGTGATTTTAATAAAATAACAGTGTCAGAATAAAATATACACATATTTAGGAAAAGTCAGAGTCCTACAGCCACATTTATTTTATTTTAACAAAGTTATTACATTGTAAAATTTAAAAACGGTCAAAATGACCGCCTTGGGAGTTCTAGTGTTAATATACTTTGAGACAAACCATGTGCAGAAAAAGTCAAGGACCATTGCTGAGTATTTTGTCCTTAAAACGGCAGTGAACCAAAGACTCAGGGCCCTATTTTAACAATCTGAAACGTAGTATCAAAGTACCAAATGCGAAACGCAAGTAACTTTGTGGGCGGATCTCACAAATCTAAAATGGGTTGGTCTGAAGTAGCTACATTACTCATAGGTGTGGTTTGGGCGTAGCGTGAAAAAAAACAATCAGAGCGACATCTCACATTCCCTTTAAGAGCAGGCGTGCTTGTTCCATGGCGGATTGCTATCATAACGGTGGATTTACCAGGCGCACGCCAGGAGCGGTTCTATTATACCAGCGAATTCTGTCTGTGAACTGAATTTCCAGAAAAAGTGGTTTTGCAGCAAGACAACGACCCCAGACACACAAGTCGTTCTAAAAAAAATTGTTAAAGAAGAACAAAGTTAATGTTCTGGAATGGCTGAGTCAAAGTCCAGACCTTAATCCATCTGAAATGTTGTGTAAGGAAAGACCTGAAGCAAGCAGTTAATTTGAGGAAACCCACCAACATCTCAGAGTTGAAGCTGTTCTGTACCGAGGAATTGGCTAAAATTCCTCAAAGTCGTGCAGGACTGATCAGCAACTCAAAACATTTAGTTGCCATTATTTCTGTTCAAGGGGGTCTCAACAGATACTGAAAGCAAGAGTTCACTTGCCACACAGATATATAAAACTTTTTTTTTCTTCTTTGTTTACTTTTAGGACTTCTGTGAACGTGATGATGTTTTGGATCATATTTATGCAGAAATATACAAAATTCTAAAAGGTTCACAAACGTTAAACCTATATGCTACGTGTCCTGTCATGATTGTGCCACTTTTGTTACTGTTTTATTACTCTTTCTTCCTTTCCTATAATATAAATTAACAAAGAAGAGCATCATTCTACTTTGAAAATGTATTTAAATTCAGCGATGTCAAATATATATATATATATATATATATATATATAAAATTTTGTGTTTCATGTTCTTCAGATCAATCAGATGATCCAGAGGGTCTGAGGATTGTGCTGATCGGGAGAACAGGAAGTGGAAAGAGTGCAACAGGAAACACTATTCTGGGAAGAAATGAGTTTCAGAGCCAATCAAGCTCAGATTCAGTGACAACTGTTTGTCAGAAGGGAGTTGGTGAAGTTGATGGTCGATCAGTAGCTGTTGTTGATACTCCAGGACTCTTTGACACAACACTGTCAAATGAAAAACTGGTGGCAGAAATAATGAAATGTGTTTCAATGTCTTCACCTGGACCTCATGTGTTTGTCATTGTGTTGAGTTTGGGGAGATTCACCAAGGAGGAATCAGACACTGTAGATCTGATAAAGAATATCTTTGGCCCAAAATCTGCTCAGTTCAGCATCGTTCTGTTCACTAGAGGAGATGATCTAGACAATGTCACCATGGAAAACTATGTGAAGGGAAGTAGCTCTGCTGAACTGAAGAAACTGATCAGAGATTGTGGAAACAGATTCCTGGCTTTCAATAACAGAGAAAAACGAGACAAAACTCAAGTGATTCAACTGTTGAACATGGTAGAAGAAGTGAAAAATAGTAATGATGGTCGATACTTCACTAACAGCATGTTTGAGGAGGCAGAGATGTCCATTAAAAAGAGAATGGAGGAAATACTGAAAGAGAGAGAAAGAGAAATTCAGAATCAGAGAGAAGAATTACAAACCAATATGAGATAGAAATGAAAAACATGATGAAGAGACTCGAGGAAGAGAAACAAAGAGCAGACGAAGCGAAAATGAAAATGGAGAATCAGTTGAAAGAAAAAGAGGAAAAACTCAGAAAAGAGTTTGAAGAAAGAGAGAAAACAGAACAAAAGATCCGAGAGATTGAAAACCAGAAACAATCAGAAGAGGAAAAACAGCGAAGAACTGAATATCATCAAAAAATAGAAGAGATGAAGAGAGAGATTGAACATCAGAGATTACAGTATGAAAAACAGCAAAAAGAAAAACAAGAAGAAGATAAAAAGAGAGAAGAAAAATACAGACAAGATCAAGAGAAGATGAGAAATGAACAAGAGCGCATTATTGCAGAATTACAGATTAAACAAGAAGAAGAAACAAAAAATAGAGAATCTGAGGAGAAAATGAGGAATAAAGAAGAAGAAGAGGAGAGACAGAGATGGGAGAGAGAAATAAAAGAGTCTGAAAATGACAAAAAAGAGATTCAAGAGGAAATTAAACGACAACAGAGAAAATGGGAGGAAAACAAGAAACGACAGATGAGAGAACGAGAGGAAGAAGAAAGAAAGAGAAAAGAGAAACATGAGGAGCAACTGAGAGAAAAACGAGAAGAACTGGAGAAAATGATAAAAAAAATTAAAATAGAGACAGAAATAGAAAGACAGAAGATAGAAGAGGAGAGACAGAAACAGAGAAGAGAAAGAGAAGACAAAGAGAGAGAATATGAGGAAAAAACACATGAAATGAAAATACATAATGAACAACTAGAACGAGAGAGAAAAGAGGAGTGGGAAAGAAGAAAACAAGCAGATGATGAGAGACGAGAAGAAGAGAGAAAGAGATGGGAGAAAATGATTGAAGATCTGAAACGAGAACAAGAAGAAGAGAAAAAGAGAAGAGAAACAGAGGAGAAGAACAGACAAGAAAGAGAAGAGAGAGAGCGAGATGAAATAAAACAGCAACATGAAGAGGAAATAAAAGACATTAAGAAGAAACATGAAGATGAAGCCAGAAAACAAGCAGAAGAACTGAATGATTTCAGAGAGAGAAAAGAGCAACTCAAAGAGATGCTGGACGATCGTCAGAAACAACAGGAAATAATGGAAAAACTCTATCAACACCTGAAAGAAGAGAAAGTCAAAGAAATAAGAGAACAAAAAAACAAGAAAGAAAAAGAAAGACAAGAGCTACTACAAGAAATTGAAAAACTGAAAAATAAAAAAAGTTGTGTTGTTATGTGATACTTTGTAAAAGCACAAATATGATATGTCATACAAATGAATGGCAATTTTAAACAACATATTACAAGCTTAATATATATATATATAGGCTATATATATATATTTTTTTTTTTTTTTATTTTTTTTTTTTATTTTTTTTTTTATGTTATTTGATTGAAATGGCTTGCATTTTGGGGAGGGAAGGACCCAGCTAAGAGGGAACGTTCTCATAAATTTGGCTAAGATTCTGATTCTGATTCTCTCAAAGTTATGAACAAATGTTCTTTCAGTAACCTTAATACAATTTTTGTTCAATGTTATCAGGCCTATAATAATGTTCTCAAAAGTTTAGCAGAAAAACATTATTTGTAAATTTTGTGGAAGTTTCGAGTTGTAGAAGTTTTTATGTCCTCAATGTTGGGAGTAAACGTTCTTAAAACAACAACTTGGAACATCCTTAAAACATTTAGAATGACAAATAACTTTAAGTGAATAGGGTTGTGTGTGCTGTTATATATAGGGGTGGTATAATGCCCCTTTTTACAAGATGTAAAATAAGTCTCTGATGTCCCCTGAGTGATTTTGTGAGGTTTTAGGTGTCTGTCCCTTTAAATGCAAATGAGCTGCTGCTGCCGGCACAGAGGGCGGAGCTACAACAGCTTGTGTGTTAGCAGCTCCGATTACCTCACTCAGACACACACTGAAAATGTCAGAAACTGCTGCCTTTTATGTTCAAACCGGAGTCGGACAAAGATGGAGAGACTCAAGAAGCATGAGAACATGTAGAATGCAACAGGATGTTTCTGAATGGTTAGTTGATGAATTTATGTGATGTGGAGTTAGCTATCTTCAAGTCTTTGATTAGCATATTCTGTCATGATAATCTATATTCTGTCATGATAATCGTGTGGGAACTGTTGTAAGATATGAGCCAGAGAATATATGCGATCATGAATATAGAACAGGTATAGTTTAGTTTAATTACGGTTATAAACTATGTTGTCATCTTGCTTTAATGGCATGCTATTGCATTTGTGTTATGTACTGTATTGCAATAAATGTAAAAAGATGAATGTGACAGCTTGAACAGACTCATAAATGTGCTCTACTACAACAACTCTTCCTCTTCGCAACACTGCCACATCCACTTTGTTGCTTGCGTGTTCCCGGGGGAAAGGGTTTATGTAAATTTTAGGGTCAGTGATGCTATAACGAATAAGCTCATTGTAGTCCTTACCAGCCATTTGTTGTAGTCCTTTAAAAGTGATTCCTTTGCTTTGAACTTTGAATGTTGTAACTTTGCAGATGTTGTTTATGTTCGAACAGCAACATTACACACTAACTAAAAAAAAAAAGAAAAAAAAGAAAAGTGAAATCATAATCAAAAGAACATCCTTGGAAAGTGGGATTGTTTTGTAGCCTGTCCCATAGTTATGTTCCTGACTTTTCATTTAAATTCATGTAAAGAATATGCAAGTGTTTACTAAACACTTTTTAAAAAAAGTTAATGAAATCTCCATATATTGTCATGAATTATTGATGAATGTTCTCATAATTTTATCAGAAAACGTCTTTGAACAAAATTCTTCAAATGCACGTTAAATATTAAGGATGGCTTAAATGGCTTAAGGTTCATTTGACCACACTCAGTGTTAAAAAAAAAAAAAAAAAAGTATTGCATCTGCTTCCTCTAAGCAACATCAGTTTACTTAATCTTTATTATTCTTTAACCTATTTTTTTTTTCTTGTTTGTGCTACTAATTTAAATGCAGAGTTATGGGGAAAATGGGTGTATTAAATGTGCAATAAGACTTTATTTTCGGTCTTCTCGACTTTGTGGTGGACGAGCTACTGAGACACATCCAACACACTCAAGGTAAAATGTATTCCCATCAGAAATGAGCTTGAGCAAAATGTCACACCTGTACTTTAACTTTCACTTTTGAATCATGTGACACTGTTTCTCTCCGACAGGAGGCGCTGTGACTCCCAGATGACTTATAAATGATTACAAGGATTATTCTTATATAGACATTTTTCATGAGTAAATGATGGCACCACCATTAAAAATTCGAACTTCCTATTGAATGCTGTCCTGTTCCGGTCTCCATATGAACTCATTCTATGAGCGCCCATCTGTTTCAAATGCAGATAACTTCGTGTCATTTACACACTCATTAAACTTTAAAGGTTGAGGCACTGACAAAAGAAGGTCACTGAACACTGTAAATGAATGGCGCTCTGGCGAGCCATGCGCTGATGAAAAGGGTATGTCTACCTCAGATTTAACATTTGGTCTGTACGTCCGGCATCAGGTAATAACATTAATATAATTTATGGTGGAGAAAGCTGCTTATTTGAACAAAAGTAACCGTGAAGAATTTAATATAAACACAGCTTTTGTGTCTTTATCAACTTTTCCATATATAGCTACTACTGGCCCTGATAAACATCACATAATACTTACCGCTTGCTCCATTTCTGTAAATCTGAATGAATGACTCTACCCGTTGCTCTAGTCTTCATCAACAGCCCTGCTGGTGAGATCAACTAACAGCAGATGGAGATTATGAATCAATAATCTATTGATATTCCTGCAGTTCTCGGATGTGAAATGTTGTATTTTCAACTGAATTTAAACCACTGAATTTGTGGAAGCTAAATAAAATGGACTGAAATTTGCCTGTTGAATATTATAGAATGTATTTTTAAACAGAATTAATATTTTGGAAGTGAAATCTGAAAGATATGGATCATTTTTAATAATGAAAATGTGAATTAAATTATTCACAGCTTAAATATACAACCATGTTGAATTTCAGCCCATAAAAATGCAAGCCCTAAAAATACAATGTATAAAAATGCAAGCACAGTTAATGCAATGTCCAATTCAACAAGCTTTTTTTTTCCCAAAAACATTTGGCATTATTTTACTTCCATACCCGGTGTTCCTCATTCCCCAAACAGTCCCCTTAATTAGTTATCAGGACTAGATCCGAAAGCACAACACACATTACACAAAGTTCATTCATTATATTAGAACTTTCGCAAAAGGCGAGCAAAAAATTATCCTGGAAAATACTGTCAGTCTAGAATGAAAAGGTTGTCAAATATTGCTGTATTGCAATATCTTACCTCACATTCTTTGAGCGTTAAAAAGTGCCATGCTGAAATTCCTGCTCAACTTCTGTGAACAATCAACACGCCATCTTTGATAAGTTTGGCTGTCTCAAAAATTTTTACATTGACGAGCACTAACAACAACCATTTGTCTCTGCCGACAAGTTTAATTAACTCATTCTTAATTAATTTACATAGACAGGGCCACATTGTCCAGCTGTCCACCAGGAAAAACTGCTCCAGATCCCCAGTCCACATGATAACAGGTGGTGCAGACTCATTTCTCTCCCACTGGCTCTCAGTGAGAGCGCATTGCATTTTCATTTTTCAGAACAGATTTACATGTGTAACGAATGTAGGCCAGTAAGATCGGTGCATGTAAACCTCACTCCCCTGGCCTCAAGAAATGCGCTAGCGACCAATGGTAATGTCTGCGGTAATGGCTCCCCTCCCATGTCTAAGACCCTGGTTCGAATCCCGCTTGGAGCGGGTCGAGTAATACTGGTTTCAGTTGGTGCTGTGACCCGGATGGGTTTACACGCACAGCTTTTACTGGCCTACGTCAAACTAGCGTTAAAGGTCGGGTCTTTAGCATTCTTGTTAGCGCGCTGCCTCCTACACCGGAGACCCCGGTTCAAATCCCACTCGGAGTGGGTCGAGAAGGACCGGTTACACATGCTTTTCTAAAATACTGATATTTATATATGTGTACATGCAATATGAAAATGCCATTATGTAACAGTGTACAGACATCAAGCTGCAAACATCAAGCTGTAGAAAAGAGATTAATTTGATTTTTCAGCTATATAATTTCAGTTAAATACTATCCAATTAATCCAATGATAGGATAAAAGCTTCAGGTAAGCAACTAAAAAAAAACCTTAATATTGTTAGTTGACACTCATCTTTAGGCTTTGAAAATCACAGAATGGCATAGCTGGTTTTATTCTTCTGTTTTTCAACTTCTTTTAGTAGTTCTTTTATCTCTTCTCCTTTCTGGTCCTGCAGATGTTGATAGAGTTTTTCCAGTAGTTCATGTTGTTTCTGACGTTCTTCCAGCATCAGTTTGAGCTCCTGAACGTGCTGCTCATTTCTCTCTCTGAAATCATTCAGTTCTTCTGCTTTTTTTCTGGCTTCATCTTCATGTTTCTTCTTTATGACTTTTATTTTCTCTTCATATTCCTTTTTCATTTCATTTCTCTCTTTCTCTTCTTTTTCTTTTCTCTCCTTATTCTCTTTTTCTCTTCTCCTTTTCTCTTCATCTTGCTCTTGTTTCAGATCTTCAACCATTTTCTTCCATCTCTTTCTCTCTTCTTCTCGTCTTTCATCATCCTCTCGTTTTATTCTCTCCCACTCCTCTTTTCTCTCTCGCTCCAGCCTTTCATAATGTCTTTCCATTTCAGTTTTCTTTTCTTCATATTCTCTCTCTTTGTCTTCTCTTTCTCTTCTCTGTTTCTGTCTCTCGTCCTCTATCTTCTGTCTTTCTTCTTCTCTCTCTCTTTCAAATCTCTTTCTCATTTTCTCCAGTTCTTCTTGTTTTTCTCTCAGTTGTTCGTCATGTTTCTCCTTTCTCTTTCTTTCATTTTCCTCTCGTTCTCTCATCTGTCGCTTCTTTTCATCCTCCCATTCTCTCTGCTGTCGTTTAATTTCCTCTTGAATCTCTTTTCTGTCATTTTCAGCCTCTTTTAATTTTCTTTTCCATCTCTGTCTCTCTTCCTCTTCTTGTTCAATCCTCATTTGCTCATCAGATTGTCTCTTCTTTATTTCCTCTTTTTGTTTCTTTCGTAACTCCAATATAATACATTCTTGTTCATTTTTCATCTTTTCTTGATCTTGTCTGTATTTCTCTTCTCTCTTTCTATCTTCTTCTTCTCTTACTTTTTTCTGTTTTTCATACTGTGATCTCTGATATTTAATCTCTCTCTTCATTTTTTCTATTTTTCGATGATATTCAGTTTTTTGCTGTTCTTCCTCTTCTGATCGTTTCTGATTTTCAGTCTCTCGTTTCTTCTGTTCCGTTTTCTCTTTTACTTCAAACTCCTTTCTGAGTTTTTCCTCTTTTTTTCTGAATTGATTCTCCATTTTCATTCTCTCTTCGTCTGCTCTTTGTTTCTCTTCCTTAAGTCTCTTCAACATATTTTCCTTTTCCATCTCATATTTAGCTTTTAATTTTTCATTCTGAGCCTGAATCTCTCTTTCTCTCTCTTTCATTATTTCCTCCATTCTCTTTTTAATGGACATCTCTGCCTCCTCAAACATGCAGTTAGTGAAGTATCGACCATCATTAGTATTTTTCACTTCTTCTATCATGTTCAACAGTTGAATCACTTGAGTTTTGTCTCGTTTTTCTTTGTTGTTGAAAACCAGGAATCTGTTTCCACAATCTCTGATCAGTTTCTTCAGTTCAGCACAGTTATATTTGCACACATAATCTTCGATGGACTCATTCTCAAGTTCGTCTCCTCTAGTGAACAGAACGATGCTGAACTGAGCAGCTTTATGACCAAAGATCTTCTTTATCAGATCCATAGTGTCCATTGCCTCCTTGGTGAATCTCCCCAAACTCAACACAATGACAAACACATGAGGTCCAGGTGACGACAGTGAAATACATTTCACAATTTCTTCCACCACTTGATCAGTTTGCAGTGTCGTGTCAAAGAGTCCTGGAGTATCAACAACAGCTACTGATCGACCATCAACTTCACCAACTCCCTTTTCACAAACAGTCGTCACTGAATCTGGTCTTATTTGGCTGTGGAACTCATTTCTTCCCAGAATAGTGTTTCCTGTTGCACTCTTTCCACTTCCTGTCTTCCCGATCAGCACAATCCTCAGACACTCCTGATCATCTGCTTTACTTTCAGCACCTGAAAAATTATTTTGGTAGAATTAATTTATTACTATCAGGCAGATTTAGGTTTGGTGTCAGGCAATAAAAAAAAAATGAACACAAGCACAGACTAAAAAAAAAAAAAAAAAAAAAAGGTTACACTAACATCAAGAAAACTGGACATTTTAACGTTTCCATCACCAAAACTGGAAAAAATAAAAAAATAAAATTGTTAACTTGGGACTTGTTCTGGCCGTTCAAAAGCCAAAATCCATTAAAGAATGTGATATTCCTGAAACATTCTTTCAATGTATTTTTTTACTATCAACTCACCATTAAAAATGTTGATTTGTAACATTCCTAGAACATAAAATTATCCAATACGTCACCTTGGTTGCCAGTATTTTACCGTAAAAATAAATACAGTAGCAACCTTACTTGGGACTTAAATTTATGGCAAAAAAAATAAAAAATAATCAGCAGGACTTCATTTTGTGGTAAACAAAAAACATTAGCTATGGTTCCCATACTTTACCATAAAAAATAAAGTAACCTTTTAGTTATTATGGGACAATCCTTATAATTCATTAACTGATAAACATTATCATTACATTTTACTAAAGTACTAAAATCTGCTTTAAACCTTTGTGATATACTGATAAACACCAAAATAATGCCAGTAGTAAAAAAACAAAACAAAAAACACATGATGATTCAAAGTTCACCACAATTGTTTTTCTACAAGCTGAAGCACATGTTAAAGAATGTGTATCATACACACAAATACAAAACACCATCATGGTGACACACAACTCTAAAATAATGCTAGGTAACATTTATTTTTGATGGTCCACTTTAGACATTTTACTAACTATAAGTAACTTTGCAGCTACAAGTCAACTAACTGTCATTAGAATATACTATAGTAGACTGTTAGGGTTAGGGTTCAGGTAATAAGTTGACATATACTGTAGTTGCAAAGTTATTTATAGTCAATAGAATGTCTGTTGGGGGACCATCAAAATAAAGTGTTGGTAGATAAGCAGACAGTCTTCTAATACTCTACTAATACTCTAATGACAGTTAGCTGACATGTAGTTACAAAAGTACTTATTGTTAGTAGAATGTCTAAAGTGGACCATCAAAATGCCATAAACATTCATTAAACAATGTATGATTTATCATATATTATTTTAATCACAGAGTTAATATAATCAATAATGTGAAATTTATTAAACAGTCCTCAAATAATCAAATATAAGACTATTTATGAGATCAGTGAATCAGGCTACATGATGATTCATTCAGAGTTGTATAGTCCAGGGGTCAGAAAGTAGAAGTCCTGCCATAGTTTATTCCACCCATAAACTCAGTCAGCTGATTTCACTAATTAGTTCTCTCTCCTGTCTGAATTAACAAATCCAGGTGATTGGAACAAAATGAGGAGGACTTTTACTTTCTGAACCTGGACTTTACACCTCTGACTACATGTCAGCCAAGAGTAAAGAAATAAACCAGAACTGGACCTTATCTGAGCCACAAAGTGTCATGGTTGTCACCAATTAATCACACGAGTCGTTAGGTTCTCGTTAAACAGTGTTCATTCCTTTATTGAACACCAACCGAACATCTGTCAGTTCAGTTGCCTGATTTATATACACAACCAACCCCCGGAGCCCCTCCCTTACTGCGCACCTGCGCAGTAGACAACAAAGTCCACTAGAACATTTCCATTACACATGACATCTCCCCCTTTTTAAAAGTAAGAAAACACAACAATAACTTTAACCCTCTAAGATTAATCCTCTATTAACTAGTTATCTAAACAAAACAAATTCTTGTCACACAACAAACAAAAGGGGGTATTGCAGCAACGCTTTTCACCCTCCCTTTTTTTTTTATCATAATAACAAAAAAAAACTTACTAAGGGTGTGGGTAGACTACCACGATCCCTTGAGATGAGACAGGGATTATTCTGCCCTTAATGTCCAACATCTCAGCTAACTAGCATACTTGGGGTTTGGTTTCACAGTTCGTCCAAACCTGGTGATGACTTGATTCAAAGGATTAGGAGAACAGGGTGGTTCAGCAGGAAATTCACCCTGGCTCTGCACTAAGTCCTGTTCTGATGGTCCACACTGTCCCTGTTGATCCTTTGGTTGGGAGGAGTTTATATTTGAAGGTGAGGAGTGTTCTTGGCTCACCAGTTGGATGTGGCGTCGGTTTCTCCTGGGTGTATCGCCTTGCTCAGTCTCCAGTGTGAAAGAGCGCGGCATTACTTCTTGACGCTTTACCGTTGCGGTGGTTGTCCACGCCTTTCCACTATCGATCTTCAGCCTGACTCTGTCACCAATATTCAGTGGTGGGAGAGGTCTGGTAGAGTATTTACGGTTATAGTACTTTTCATAGGCCTGCTTCGCTTTTGCATCATTTGTCTTGATCTTTTTCAGGTTTGGCCACATCGGCTGAAGGCTTTCTTTGAGGACTGGGAGTGTTGTACGGATTTCTCGACCCATCAGCAGTCTAGCTGGACTCTCCTTTGTTGGTTCGGTAGGGGTTGAACGGTAACTCAACAGTGCCAGGTGGGGGTCGTCCTGTTTCAAAATCCCTTTTGCAGTCCTCACAGCTCGTTCGGCCATGCCGTTGGACTGTGGGAAATGGGGACTTGAGGTGACATGGTGGAAATCGTACTCCATTGCAAAGTATCTAAACTGTTCAGCTGAAAATTGGGGACCATTATCAGTCATTAACTGCTCAGGTATTCCAAAGCGTGTGAAGATACCTTTTAGCTTTTGTATGACTGTTTCTGAGGTCATCTTTGGCAGTTCTAAGATTTCAAGCCATCTTGAAAAGTAATCGATCACAATCAAGTAATGACGACCTTTAAGCTCGCACAGGTCGGCTGCAAGCTTCTGCCAAGGTAAGTCAGGTAATTGTGTAGTGATTAGCGGTTCTTTGTTTTGGCTAGGCTTGTGAATATTGCAATGTTTGCAAGAAGACACCAGCCTTTTCACATCACCAGCGATACCAGGCCACCACACAGCACCTCTGTAGCGCTCCCTACACTTAGTAAGGCCTTGGTGGCCTTGATGAATCCTCAGGAGCATGTCTCCTCTCATACTTTCAGGAATCACAATCTGTCTGCCCCTTAACACCATTCCACCGACTTCAGCGAGTGAACCACGGTCTTTGAAGTATGCTCTCACAGTTGATGGGATGCTCTTCAAATATCCTGGCCACCCATTTCGGATGTACCTGAGCACACACTGCAGTTCACCATCCATTCCAGTCTTATCTTTAATTTGTTCAATGATTGGCTTTCTCACCCTCAGGTCAACTTCCACTGAATCCACGTATGCTTTAACCTCTGCTGCAAGGTCACCCGGTGGAATATCTGCCCTGGGGTGTCTGGAAAGGGCATCCGCGATTACAAGATGTTTCCCTGGAACATATTCAGCGATGGGGTTAAATCTCATTAACCTTATGAGCAAGCGCTGACAGCGTATGGGTGTGTTGTCGAGGTCTTTTGAATTGATGAGGGTTACTAAAGGCTTGTGGTCTGTAAGCAACTTGTACTTCTCCAGGCCACACAGATACTGGTAGAAACGCTCAGAGGCCCACACTCCTGCGAGGCACTCTTTCTCTATCTGCGCGTATCTCTTTTCAGCGTCGGTCAATGTGCGTGAGCAGAATGCCACAGGCTTTAACTGTCCATCATGGTTCTGCATAAGCACTCCTCCAAGCCCATAATTGCTAGCGTCTGCGCTAACGACAGTCGGCTTTGCAGGGTCGAAGAACTCTAAGACAGGAGCTGACGAGATTAACTGCTTCACTTCCGTGAATGCCTGCATTTGCGATTGTCCCCAGCACCAGCCACGTTCGGACTTAAGCAGTTCATTGAGGGGCTGTAGCACAGTGGAGAGATTCGGTAGATATCGCCCGATGTAATTTATCATCCCCAACACTCGTCTCAACTCACTAATGTTTTGGGGCGCATCCATAGCTGTGATTGCCTTGACCCTCTCTGGGTTTGGAGCGATGCCTTGCCTGGTCACCACTTGGCCTAGAAAGTTCAGTTCTGGCTGGCTGAACCGGCATTTCTCCTTATTGAGTCTCAGTCCAGAAGCTCGTATGGTCTCCACAACCCTCTCAAGGTTTTGATCATGTTTTTCTTGCGTTTCTCCGAAAACTAAGATATCGTCCATATATACGACTGTCCCGTCATGTCCATACAGCAGCTCTGACATTTTTCGTTGAAAGATTTCAGGTGCCGAAGTGATGCCGAAAGGAAGCCGCTTAAAACAATATCTTCCCAGCGGTGTAATAAAGGTGGTCAGGCGTGCGCTATGTTCCTCCAGGGGTATCTGCCAAAACCCGCTTTCTGCATCTAAACTGGAGAACACGGTGCTCTTGGCTAGCTTAGGGAGTATATCATCCAATGTGGGCAGGATGAACTTCTCACGTTTCACATTTTCATTGAGACGTTTCAAGTCCACGCAGATTCTTATGTTTCCATTTTTCTTTATAACTGGAACCATGGGGGCACACCATTCTGTTGGATCCGTTACTCTTTCTATTATGCCCATTGACTCCATTCTTTGTAGCTCCTTTTCTACCTTCGGGAGTAAGGGAATAGGGACCCGTCGTGGTGCAGCCACACTGTACGGTTGTGCACCATCTTTTAAGATGATTTTCACTGGATTCCCTTTTAAAGTACCCACACCACCAAGCACACAGGTTTCGTCAATGCGCTTGATCAAGCCTAGTTTGCTTGCCACTGTTCGACTTAGAAGGTTTTCCCCAGTAGTTTTGACTACTACTACCCTAAAGCTGCAATCACGTAGCTGTCCATTGACATGGGCTTTAATTTTTGCTAAAAACTGCCCCCTTGTGGCCACTACGCCGCCTGGACTTTGCAGAGTGTTTTTCACTGCCGTCAGTTTAGGCTTGTTTTGCAGTGTTTCATAAGTAGCTTCGGAAATTACTGAGGTATCGGCCCCGGAGTCAATTTTAAATGAGACTGGCGTATGTGCCAAAGTTAAAGTGGTGCGCCATGGTGGCTCGTCCTCTGCTAACAATGCACCTCTGTTTTTTTTCTGCTCAACAGATCCCAAAAACATACAATCGTCCTCATCCGTTTCAGTTATCTCTTGTACTGCTGCTTTTGAGTGACACACGGCTGCAAAGTGTCCAACTTTAGTACATTTCATACATTTTTTTCCTTTAGCAGGACACAGTTCACTGCCATCGTGATTACGCCCACATCTTGTGCATATTCCTTTTCTCACGTTTTTGTACATTTTTGCTGGGCTGCCAGTTCTCTTATATTCTTTCTTTCTCACCGCTTTCACATTATCCACATGTTCCGTGCTCTTAACTCCCTCTGTGTTCTGGAATTTAATTAATTCACAATGTCTGGCCATTTCAATAGCAGTGCGCAGTGTTAGATCACTTTTCATCTGTAGTTTTTGTGACACTTGCTTATCCCGAATCCCTATTACTATGCGATCCCGCATCTGCTCTTCTTTTTGTGTGCCAAAATCACAGTTTTCAGCTAGCTCGTATAGCTGCCTGACAAATGTTTCCACATTTTCGCCGGGAAGTTGTACTCTCGAATGAAACTTAGCACGCTCGTAGATAACGTTGCGTTTCGGGATGAAATGTTCGTCAAATTTGGCCATTACCACAGGATATTTGTTGCTGTCCTCCTCGTTTTGAAACGTAAACGATCTGAATATATGCTCAGCCTCTGCTCCCATCGAATAAATGAGGGCATTTACCTGCACATCTTCACTCTCCTCTGTAAGCAGTGATGCGACTCGATATCTGGCAAACCTCTGTTTCCAGTCCGGCCACGATTCTGGCTTGCAAAAGTCGAACTGCTCCGGCGGAGTGAACTTTGCCATGGCGATGCAGACTTCAGATCTCACAACAACTCACGTTATTAATACCCCGTTTTTACTTCTGACACCATGTCATGGTTGTCACCAATTAATCACACGAGTCGTTAGGTTCTCGTTAAACAGTGTTCATTCCTTTATTGAACACCAACCGAACATCTGTCAGTTCAGTTGCCTGATTTATATACACAACCAACCCCCGGAGCCCCTCCCTTACTGCGCACCTGCGCAGTAGACAACAAAGTCCACTAGAACATTTCCATTACACATGACACAAAGTATGTGAATATTAAATATGGAGTCATCTCATCCTTAATAAGCCTGTTAACAAGCAGAATCACTGAAGGAATGAAGAGAACAGAAAAAGAGACGAGCAGAAACACAAGAACTACAACTGACTTCAGACACAGCCTCAGATGAAATCAACTGAAGAGAAAAGAAGACATTAAATCTGTGAAGATCTCAGCAGAGGAGGATTAAACAACTCCACAAACAGCATTACCAGCTTCACTTATTACTAACCAGACTGACTTTATTTCTGTCAGACGTCTACAGAAGTTTTATTGAGAATTAACAGAGGTTTAACTCTAATGTGTTTCATTTGAAGTCACCATAACAGTGATTAGTGTTTCCATTAGTTGGGTTCTTAACTCTGATTATATCTTTTGTCTTTTCTGGCAGTTGTGACAGTGTGTTTGTTAAACACATTTGCAGCAGCAAAAAAACCTAAAGTGAAATGAGATCAGGTGATGATGGTTACCTGATGATGGTTTCATAATCATCATGAAGTATCTTGCTCCACTGATGCTT
The DNA here is from genome assembly GCF_965113295.1 of Leuciscus leuciscus. Taxonomy (NCBI): domain Eukaryota; kingdom Metazoa; phylum Chordata; class Actinopteri; order Cypriniformes; family Leuciscidae; genus Leuciscus; species Leuciscus leuciscus. The sequence goes on along the minus strand of NC_138725.1, from coordinate 30,304,267 downwards.
TTCAAATCTAACAATTGTGTTCCATTAATATTTTCACATTACAGACCCTGTGCAGCATGAGATCCAGAAATATTATTATATTATTTACACATTCATATTTTTTTCAAAACACAAACCCTGTATTACTGAAGCATGAGATACAGCAGTACTATAAGAATCAGTTCGAAGAATTGTATAAACTTGAGCACTAAATGTTAACCTACTATGACAAACATCAATAATCAGCGTATTAATCTCAACAATGGTGACAATCAAAAGTACCTTGCTGCAATGCATGCTGGGTACCAGCAGAGTACAAAACTCCCAGCATGCATTGCAACATGAATAAATTATGCAGCTGAATTGTCCTATTATTTTGTTTAATTTTAAATATTTGCTTTTATTTTTTGCTGTTGTTTTTGTAGTGACATTTAGTAGCTTTTTTGTAATGTTCAGAATTGATCAGTTTATCTGAATATTTTTGATTGTCACCATTGTTGAGACACATACGCTGATTGTTGAGAAGTGTGTGTGTCACCTGATAGATAAAATTTTTGTTCTCATGTTTGTTAAATTATTTTAACTGATAGGTATAATACAGCTTGATCTCATGCTGCAGTAACACAGAGTTCATGATGTTAACTGAACAAAACAATTTTATTATACAAATTACATCAGTGACTCAGGCAATAGCATTATGATTACAAAGCCATCAACAGGTGACCATCATCACCTGCCCTGATTAAATGTAGCTTTCTTTGCTGCTGCAAATGTGTTTGACAAACACACTGTCACAGCAGCCAAAAAAGACAAAAGATATAATTAGAGTTAAGAGCCCAACTAATGGAAACACTAATCACTGTTATGGTGACTTCAAATGAAACACATTAGAGTTAAACCTCTGTTAAATCTCAATAAAAACTTTTGTAGAGTTCTAACAGAAATAAAGTCAGTCTGGTTAGTAATAAGTGAAGCTGGTAATGCTGTTTGTGGAGTTGTTTAATCCTCCTCTGCTGAGATCTTCACAGATTTAATGTCTTCTTTTCTCTTCAGTTGATTTCATCTCAGGCTGTGGCTGAAGTCAGTTGTAGTTCTAGTGTTTCTGTTTTTCTTTTTTCTGTTCTCTTCAGAGGTGTAAAGTCCAGGTTCAGAAAGTAAAAGTCCTGCTCAGAATTTTGTTCCAGTCACCTGGATTTGCTAATTAGCAGTTTTTCAGCCAGGAGATAGAAATCAGCTGACTGAGTTCATGGGTGGAATAAACATATGGCAGGACTTCTACTTTCTGACCCCTGGACTATACAACTCTGGATTCATTATCATTATCAATTAATACACAGCAAAATCCACAGTGTTAAATTAACACATATGTAGCTAAGTTTCCATCCACTTGTAAATCGAATTATCTGAAGTTCGGTAAAAAAACTCATGCGAATAAAGCTGGTGATAGTGTGTTTCCATCCAACGACTTTAAAGCGAATAAAAACCTGTACGTAATCACAGGCTGATTCTCGATGTCTTTGTGTGCCTAAAAGGAATATATATTTTTTTCTTTTATACTTTTTATACTGCTAAACTTCACATGCGCTGCACGCATGCGCACCAAATAGGAGCGCAATAATTCTGACCGATATATACATTTTGCTTGGAAAATTAGGCTATGCGATATTTTATAACACCAGAAATATCTTCTAATTATAAGAATTTATTAAATCTTTAAAACTATCTAATTAAATCTTGGGAACAAAATAAAAATAAAACCAGAAAAAAAAAAAACTAAAAACTATATATATATATATATATATATATATATATATATATATATATATAGTTTTTTTTCACAACGTTAAACATTTCATATACAATTTAACACATTTGTAGATCTATATTGTCTCATTTATCATTGTAGCCTTATTTAAGTTGATTTTCTTCACAGCAAAAACTCCAGTGTTAAATGAACTCTCCTGGGAGTTTATATGGCTCCAGACTCAAGAGTGTTAAAGTGTTAAAATATGAGTGTTAAATTAACACTCAAGAGTGTTAAAGTTAATGAGCTAATTAAGTGATTAATTGAGTGATGATTGACCATTATTGAAGACACCTGATGTTAACAAGCAGAATCACTGAAGGAGAAAATCTATTTTTTTAAGATACCGTTATGGTGATCAGTGTTTGCTTTAGTTGGGCTCTTGACCCTTAAACTGTTAACATTAGATTTTATTTGGCTGTTGTATCTGAGTTATAACTGCCAGATGAACAAAGAGAAAAGTTGATCAGGTGGTGTTGGTTATGTTTTGACATCATCATAATTTGACCTGAGTCACTAAACTCAATTAGAGTCTAATCTCTGACTTAAATGTATATTGTTGATTACAGCATCACTGTGATTCTACAGCATAAGATCCAGAATTTTCTAAATAATCTAAAGTTTTTTTTTTTTAAAGTTGTTCTGATAAAACAAAATCTTTATTTTAGGCACACACAGACATCAAGAATCAGTGTATGAAACTCAACAATGGTGACTAACAGAATATTCAATTAGGGAAAGGAAATTACTAAGACAATTCAGTTCATAATTTATTCATACCGCAATGCATGATGGGAGCCATGAATGAGTTTTGATTGGTGGCACCCAGAATGCACTGCAACATGCTTTATTATTGTCACCATTGTTGAGATTCACAGGCTGATTATTGATGTCAGTGTGTCTAAATAAAGTTCATTTATTTCGGTAATTGTCTTTTGATCAGAACAACTTTCAAGAAATATTTTGGATTATATTGAAAATGCTGATAATCATTTGCTGTAGAATCACAGGGCTGCTGTAATCAACAAGATAGACATAACTCTCTAAATGAGATTTGTGCTTCAGGTCAAATTATGATTATGTCAATACATAACCAACACCACCTGATCAACTTTTCTCTATGTTCATCTGGCAATTATAACTCAGATACAACAGCCAGACAAAATCTAAAGTTAATGATTTAAGGGTCAAGAGCCCAACTAAAGCAAACACTGATCTACATAACGGTGTCTTAAAAATGAGATTTTCTCCTTCAGAGATTCTGCTTGTTAACATCAGGTGTCTTCAATAATGGTCAATCATCACTCAATCAATCACTTAATTATCTCATTAACTTTAACACTCTTGAGTGTTAATTTAACACTCATATTTTAACACTTTACACTCTTGAGTCTGGAGCCATATAAACTCCCAGGAGAGTTCATTTAACACTGGAGTTTTTGCTGTGTTTTACTGTATATATTTTTTTTGGACTGATAATGGTTAATAAAGTTAAATAATGAGAGAGTGACAGTCATTGTGTTCTTATTGATCAGTGTTAGAGGATCTGTGTAACAACTGAGGCTTAGCCTGACAGTTAGCCAGCCCTGGATCAGGCTAGTTTCCCAGCATAAGTTGCCAGAGTAACTGAGTTCGAATTATTTTAGGTTTGCTTTATGAAACAGAATCAACCCACAATAAGTCTGACTAACCAAAATAAGCCTGGCTTGTATTCTAATCTTGTTTTATGGAATAACCCTTAGAAGACATTGATTAGCTGGTTCAGGTGTGTTTGATTAGGGCTCAGATAGATAGCAACCATCAAAACAATGTTAAATCAATGTTAATGTGTACATTTTTGACTCAACATCACTTTACATCACATTAAAAACTGAATTTTTAAAAATATGTCATCCAAAAATCAATGGTAATGGCATTGAATCAATGTTACAATGTGATGTTGGTTCAACATCATGTTTGCACTCTCAGAAAATGAACCACAACAACTATAACTGACTTAAAGCCACACAACCCGAAATCTACTGCAAATAAAAGAAGACAATAAATCTCAGCAGAAGGTCTTTTTGACAATAAACAAAGGTTTAGATGTTGATGTTTTATTGAAAATGTTAGGTTGCCATTATTGTGATCAGTGTTTCCTTTAGTTGGACAGTTTGACTCTTGGCTTTTATGAGAGTGTGTGATCTTTGCAACAGTGTGTCCTGAAACACATAATTTATTGCAAAGAAAGCCAGTCAGTTGAAATATTTTTCAGCATCATAATTCACTAATTTTACCACTGACCAAAAGGTAATTTCTCATTATAAAGTAACAATACTTTCTTGCCACAGATCAGACATTCTGAATTTTTTTTAAATACATTAATGGAAAAATATTTTTAGATACACATCCAGACAAGAGTCAGCATAATATGAATCTCAACAATCGTGACATGCTTCAATGCCGCAATGCATGTTGGGAGCCACCATAGTATAAAAACAGCATGCATTGCAGCATTGCAGCATGTCACCATTGTTGAGATTAGTCTGCTGATTCTTGATGTCTGTGTGTCTAAAAACAATCATTCGTGCTATGTATTTACAAATCACAATTCTGAACATTGATCTGTTGCAAAAAAGCAATATCCAGTTATGTTGAGGTGGTAAATTAGTAAACTATTTTACTTCTAATTATGCTGAAAATTGTTTCACTTGATTATTTTTGTTTCTGGCTTTCTTTGCAACAAATCATGTTTTGGTAAACACTGCTGCAAAGACCACAAACTCACATCAAAGCCAAGAGTCAAACTGTCCAACTAAAGCAAACACTGATCACAATTATGGTGACCAAACATTTTAAAACTACTACACCTCTGTTAATTCTAAAAAAAATAAATAACTTGATGCAGATGCAGGATGCAGGGGCAAACTGAATTGCATAGCCAAGTCTGATCATCTGAATGAGCCAGCAAGACCCTTTGACAACCCAAGAGGTTGATTATTGGCTATTTCTTTAATGCTCTTTCTCATTATATAAAGAAAATGATCATGCAAATGCACAATACAAAAATCCACTTACCTTCTGACTGAATCTTCTGCTGCAAGTCATTAATCGTACTTTCCATTTCACTCAGTTTTTCTTGCAGTTCACGTCTGACTCTGTTCTCTTGAGCTTTCACATACATCTGAAGTGAATATGGTTCAGTCTTCATGTTCTCTATATAATACAGTAGTTCTGGGATTTGTCTTGAGTTTTCAAGCTCCTTTAACCCCATCACTCTGAACTGACCTCCACAGAGACTGATTAACCTCTGAGAATCTGGGCTGTCATTTATAAAGTCTATCACTGCTGCTCCAAAAACAAGATCTGAGGTGAAGAGCAGAATGAAATACTCATAAGAGTCAAATATTCTTTTAATCTTTTCTATTTCTGCTTTGTCTTCATCAGTCAGTGGACCAACAGGAACAATGAGGAGGAAAACATGAACTCCAGGATCACAGAGAGACACACAGTTAAGAGTTGCACTCTTCAAGTCCTCCTCTGAGAGTCGATTGAGAGCTGGAAGCTCCACCAGACTGATCAGACGTCCATGAATCTTCTCTTCTTTCTTCACACACTCTTCACTGCTTGCTATTCGACGTGAAGGTTTTATCTTTTTCCCTCTTAAAAGTTTTGACACAGCGACCTTAAGTGATCCATTGCTTCCACACAGCACCAGGTTCAACTTCTGTTTTCCAGAGAAATTAGCTGACACTAAAGAAAAAAAAAACATATGCATAGTCACACTTTCACAGAAAACGGTTTTTAACTCCAATCAGTTTAAAACAACATTATTTCTTGCTGAGACTTAATTAATTACTTACTATTGGGACGAATCCATTTTGGGCTATGCTTTCTAGTATCATCTTAAAAAAAAAAAAAAAAAAAAAAAACATATAAATAAAAAACAATGTACAAATAATATGTTTACAATACATACTGCTATTTCTAAATCACAAGTATAAAGTTGGGAAGGCTGGGGTCCTTGTTCCGTTTTCTTCTAATTTAGTTTTCTGTTCCTCTTTCAAAGTGTCCAAAGTGTTAACAACAGTTCCCTGTTCCTCTCTTAATACCACACAGCAAAAACTCCAGTGTTAAATGAACTCTCCTGGGAGTTTATATGGCTCCGGACTCAAGAGTGTTAAAGTGTTAAAATACGAGTGTTAAATGCTTTAGTTGGGCTTGTGACCCTTACACGTTTAACTTTAGTTTTTATTTGGTTGTTGTATCTGAGTTATAACTACCAGATGAACAAAGAGAAAAGTTGATCAGGTGGTGTTGGTTATGTTTTGACATCATCATCATTTGACCTGAATCGCTAAACTCATTTAGAGTCTAATCTCTGGCTTAAATGTATATTGTTAATTACAGCATCACTGTGATTCTACAGCACAAAATCCAGAATTTTCTAAATAATCCAACGGATGTTTTAAAAGTTGTTCTGATGAAGATAAAAATCTTTCTTTTAGGCACACACAGACATCAAGAATCAGTGTATGAATCTCAACAATGGTGACAAACAGAATATTCAATTAGGAAAAGGAAATTACTAAAACACTTCAGATCATAATTTATTCATACCGCAATGCATGATGGGAGCCATAAATTAGTTTTGATTGGTGGCACCCAGATTGCACTGCAACATTCTTTATTATTGTCACCATTGTTGAGATTCATACACTGATTCTTGATTTCAAAGTCATTTGATCAGAACAACTTTTGAGGAATATTTTGGATTATATTGAAAATGCTGAAAATTGTTTGATATAGAATCACAGGGCTGCTGTACAAGGTAGTCATAACTCTCGAAATGAGATTTGAGATTCAGGTCAATTTATGATTATGTCAAAATATAACCAGATCACCTTTTCTCTTTGTTCATCTGGCAGTTATAACTCAGATACAACTGCCAAACAAAATCTAAAGTTAATGATTAAAGGGTCAAGAGCCCAACTAAAGTGGACACTGATCACCATAACGGTGACGTATTTTTTTTTGATTTTCTCCTTTGGTGATTCTGCTTGTTAACATCAGGTGTCTTCAATAATGGTCAATCATCACTCAATGAATCACTTAATTAGCTCATTAACTTTAACACTCTTGAGTGTTAATTTAACACTCATATTTTAACACTTTAACACTCTTGAGTCTGGAGCCATATAAACTCCCAGGATGAGAAACTACATGCTTCATGCTGCAATGCATTCTGAGTGCATCATATGAAATAGGGCTGGGCGATTTACTACTAATCAAGGAACCGGCTTTACTGACGAGATGCGCATAACAATATCGCGATTTAAATCGCCCAGCTCTATGAAACTTATCCATAGCTCCCAGAATGCATTGCACCATGAAGCATGTCACCATTGTTGAGATTCATATGCTGATTCTTGATGTCTGTGTGCAAGTAGAACTTTCAGTAGTCCAACATGTGTAAATGGGATTTTAAAAATCATTTAATGTTCTGATTAAACTGTACTGGATCTCTTGCTGTAGAATCACAACAATAAAACAAAATGAATGACATACTACCTGTATAAACCTCACACATAATATCAGTGAGTTAAGCCACTACATGACGATGACTATATTCTTATCATCAATCAGCTTACAGCATCTGATTATATTTCTCTTGCTGTTCTCGCCATAATAAGCAGACACAGCTGCCTGAGAAAAACTAATGTTAAAAAGTCAAGAGCCTGACTAAAGCACACACTGATTCGCCACAATGGTAACATCAAATCAAACTATTACTTTCAAATAAGTAATCAACATCTAAACCTCTTCTTAATTCTTTTCTGTAGATGTCTGACATAAATAAAGTCAGTCTGGTTACTAATAAGTGAAGCTGGTAATGCTGTTTGTGGAGTTGTTTAATCAGATCTTGAGAGATGTAATGTATTTTATCTTCAGTTGATTTCATCCAAGGCAGTGGCTGGAAGTAGGCCTAGTTCTTGTGTTTCTCTTTCCTTCAGTGATTCTGCTTGTTAACAGCAGGTGTTCATCAATAATGCACTATCATTATTCAATCACTTAATTATCTCATTACCTCCAACACTGATTCAGTGTTACATTAAACAGCCTGTACTGTGCACACTAAGCAGTGTTCATTTCATCTGGGCAAACCCATGTGGGGCCTACATGGAAACCGAGGACAAAACTGGCTGGGTCCCAGTTAGATAGCCCAGGTCAAACCCATTTGGGCCCCACATGGCTGTGCTGGCTGGGTCTGACTTTATAACACGTTTTGCGACTTTATATCACACAATTCTGACTCTATTTCTTGCAGTTCTGACTTTATAACACGCAATTCTGACTTTATAAGAAGCAATTGCGACTTTATTTCACACAATTCTGACTCTATATCTCGCAATTCTGACTTTATAACACGCAATTGCGACTTTATTTCAGGCAATTCTGACTTTATAACACGCAATTGCGACTTCAGGCAGTTCTGACTTTATATCTCGCAATTCTGACTTTATAACACGCAATTGCGACTTTATTTCACGCAATTCTGACTTTATATCTCGCAATTCTGAGAAATAAAGTCAAAATTGCGAGATGTAAACTCGCAATTGTGAGATAAAAAGTCGCAATTATCTTTTAAAATGTTTTATTCTGTGGCGGAAAAAAAGCTTCCATACCTCCTGGCCTCTTCCTCCCATCCATCCTCCCTGACGCGTACCGTTACGGCCGGCCCAGCTATGGCCCTGTCCCAAATGGCACACTCCGGACTTGTGGACTTCCTCAGAGTCCACACTTTGGTGACATCATGTAGTGCAGACCTATAGGGCCGTTGGCGCGAGTCCACGAGGGCGCATTGAGAGGTATTTTTGGGACAGACTCGATCGGCACGCCGGAAATAACGGCCTGGTTGTTGTTGGACAGGAGAAATCACATTTTTACGCTCCGACGTCTTATCTCCATGTCAACTACACAGCCTAATTTTACAGTTCTATATTTTGATATTGTGCATATCACCTGGGCATTAGACAATAGATATATCATGCTTATTTAAATGATGTAGTTGTACATAATAATACATAATGTTCCATTTGAACTAAGATTACAATTTTAAAACATAATTTAAACATATTTTTTTTCAATTTACAGGTTTCAATATTCATACTATGTTTACATTTGACTCAGTAAAGCCCTGCCATTCGGTTCTATTTATTTAATGAATCATAATGCGATCGTATTATTAAACGTGCTAAGACATTTAGATGGTTTGAGACATCAACCACTGGTCGATGGCCATAATGTTTGTATAAACTGTAGGTAACAAGTGGTAAAATGTACATTTAGGTCATAAAAACCGTAATGTTTTCTTCTCAGCCATGTTAACAATTATCCGTGAGTGAAATCTCCTCCCATCCGTTGTCTGATTGGCCTTTCGCAAGGATTCCTGGATAGTTAAAGTGCGTGGAGCCTGCTTCTATGCGGGCTTCGCGGAAGATTGCTTCAAGGGTACAAAGGGGGCGCTGCTGAGCACACTTCATAGCAGTAAAATGCTGAATGGGACAGCCTACGGACTCGTAGACTCAGCGAGCACGCGCAATTCAAGTCCACGAGGCCGAAAGTCCGCATGAAGTGCACCATTTGGGACAGGGCCTATCAGTAGGCACCGGCGGTGCCGCGGACGGTAGCCTACCTGAGAAAACGTTTTGGAAAAGACGGGCTATGGACCCAACCAACTCTATAGGAGGGGAGGGGAGAACTCCCTCACATGGTACAACCCATGCATTTCTTGACTGTCTGTCGCTTTCATACTGTATTCTGTACAGGTTTGACTCGTGTACGATAATTTTCTTCCAAATACGATAATTTTGAGCATCTGGTACGATACTTAGACATTTCCAATCTGGCAACACTGCTCTTGACCCTTTTAATTTTTTAATATTAGTTTTTCTCTGATTGATACAACTCTGTGTTTATAAAGCACATTTGTTACTGCAAGAGAAAACATGACCTGCTCACAATGGCCCTCATTTATCAAAAGTGCGTACACCAAATTTCCAGCGTACACCTGGCGTACACCCAAAACCACGGTGACTTTGAGATTTATCAATATGAACGTTGGCGTACGGCACGCTCAAATCCTACGCCAGCTCAGGAGGTGGTGTACGCACGTTTTGAGTGCGGGAATGCGCAGAAAAACAATTCCTAACACCACAAAACGCACTTACAAACTAAAAGATATGATATATTATGACCCACTGTAAAAAAACAACAACATCGTAATTATAAACTTCAGTGTTTATTTTTGTGCAACATGGACTTCAATGTTTAAGTTGTGTGACTTTACCAAAGCATTTGATTTGTAGGCATATGTATTCCTTCAGTTGCGAGCCTGTGCGCTTTACCTGACGTTTCAAGCCTTGTTTATACTTTCGCCTGGCTCCGCAGCGCGAGTCTCCGCAGACTGCGCGCGCACCTCCCCAAACGGACGAGGCGTTTATACTCGACGCGCTCGCCGTCGTACTATTCTTTGAAACGATGGTTAGGCCAGGGTTAGGCCCGGCAGGTGCGCACGGACTGGGTTCAGTAATGAAAGGCTTTCAATGACCAAAAAAATTATTCAGACTGACAAAATAATAAAAATGACATTCTTCTTTTAAATAATAATAATAATAATACAAATAATAATAATAACGACATTCTTCTTCTAAATAACAATAAGCGTCATTAATAATACAAATCTAGAAATCAATTTTGTTTCTTTCCACTTCCCTGGTTTCGCTTTCTCTTTCTCAAAGAAGTTTCTCTTCTTTGCCGTCTTCCGTGTGTCCATGGCGTAAAATGAGGGCGTGGGGGAAGCGGAGACTTGAATATATTGGGGCGTGTTATTCTAATGACGATCGTTTTCAGCCGCGGCATTTATCAAGGTCAGGTATTGCGTACACCTGGATTTCAAAGGTACGCACAGCTTCATAAATCAGGCGGTGAGAGGAGTGTAAGCATAATCTTACGCCAACATATACGCCCGTTTCTACGCAAGATTGATAAATGAGGGCCAATATGTTTTGGTGATAATGAAAATATCATCATGTAGTGACCTGATTCACGGATGTCATTCAGAATCTAAATCTTTGACTACATGCTTGATGTCTTGTTTTAGTATTGGTGATTGTAGCTCTGAGATTCTACAGTTTGAGATCCAACAGAAATATGAAAAAAATAAAAAATACTTTGTGCAAATAAGTTATTGTGTTTAAACACACAGACATCAAGAATCAGCATATGAATCTCAACAATGGTGACAAAAAACAAACTAGTGACAAACAGATCAACTCTGAACATCACAAAAGAAGCTACTAAAGTCAGAACAAAACAATAGCAAAATAAAAGCCAACAGAAAAAAAACCAATGAAAATTACAGGACAATTCAGCTGCATAATTTATTCATGCTGCAATGCATGATGTGAGCCATTGATGCGTTCTGATTGGTGGCTCCCATCATGCACTGCAACATGAAGCATTTGTTTGATTGTCACCATTGTTGAGATTCATATGTAGATTCTTGATGTCTGTGTGTGATTTTAAATACTTTAGATCTTTAAAACATTGCTGAAAGTAACTACTGTAGTGAAATATTAATATAACATTTAGATAATCAGTTAATAATAATGGGTGCCATCAGTAAATCAGGTCACTAGTAATTACATCATAAAATCATAACCAGGGCTGCATTTCCAAAAGCATCTTAAGCCTAACTTGATCACAGACCAACTGCAACAAATGGCCTATATGATCAAATTAGGCTTGTGATGCTTTCAGGAAATACAGCCAAAGTCATAGTGTCTCTTGCCACAACACATATGCTCTATAAGCACAGAGTTGGAGCAGCCAGAGAAATAATAATGTTAAATAAGAAAGGGTCAAGAGCAGCCCAACTAAAGCAACCACTGGTCACCATAATGGTGACATGAAACGAAACATTCCATAAAACATTACCATCTAAACTTCTGTTAAATCTAAATAAGACCCTGTGTAGATGTATGACAGAAATAAAGTCAAACTGGTAAAATAATAAGTGCAATAATGGTTCAAAGTAGGGCTGGGCGATTTAAATCGCGATATTGTTATGCGCATCTCGTCAGTAAAGCCGGTTCCTTGATTAGTAGTAAATCACCATCACCTGCTTTCAGATGAAGCGGCATTTAGGGCTGATGAGATAATTAAGTGATTAATTTAGTGATGATTGAGCATTATTGAAGACACCTGATGTTAACAAGCAGAATCACTGAAGGAGAAAATCACAAATTGTAAGTTACCATTAAAGGGACTGTGTGTAGGAATTTCTCTCATCTAGTGGTGAAATTGTATTTTGCATTCAAACGAATAATGCTCTCCAGCGCCTCACTTTTTCAAATGCGCGTTGCATCTACGGTAGCCGTTATGTAACAAAAAGCTTTGACAGGATGTCTTATAATAACACTTCGAGTTTTTCTTCGGGTGAACAGGTTTGTTATTTAAAACAAACTGAAACTTGAAACAACGAAAAAAAGAATGTTACAGTATGAATTACTGACTGTGAAAAACATTAACTATGGTAATTAGTAGTAATGCCTCCTTTACTCGTTATATTTTTTGAAGTACGTGCATTGTTAGATATCATCATCATCAGCGCCTTATAACGTTACTTTACTCAATAGCTGCTATTCATCAAAGAGCCTGTTTAACTTTTAACTATAAATGTTCTACTGTCTATATAATAAAGTACACAACCAAGCAATGAAAAAAAGCTTGTAATTAAGACCGTAACATTGACTTACCTGTCGAGAAGAAAGCAGGCAACTTCAGGGTCTCTTTTGAAAGCTTTCTCCTGCATTAGCTTTCCCGACATTAACCCTTGTTTTTGTAATCTCCGGTCACGTTTCCTTTTACGGACTATTTTGGACTTTATCGACGACGAGGACTCCTTATCCTGTGACTCAGCATATGTATGAATGAACGGTGTATAAATAACCGTGCAGTGCAGCCTTTTAAACTTGCCGGTGCAGTGACAAGCGCCTCTCACTGCTCTGCTCCTCCGCTTCTGCTGGCTTCAGTCACGTGACGCTGGTTCTGAACGAAAACGCGTTGTGGAAACGCCTTGGCCTAGTACTTTTTGTCCCTCTCTGCTATTATAGTTTTTCAAGATGGCGGAACTACATGGAAGCCTCCTTGGACCTACCCGTTCCATGTATATAAAGATAATAAATTCTTCGTTTACGAGGATTAGTCTGATCATTGGCAGAGGTATTTGTACACCCTTGAGGGCATATTTATGAATAAAAATATTGATTTAAGATAATAAAATACCTAAAAAGCTACACATAGTCCCTTTAAGGTGATGGGTGTTTGCTTTAGTTGGGCTCTAGGCCATTATGTGTTTACTTTAATATTTACTGTTGTTCGTCTGCTCTTATTGATTTATAACAGTTAACTGAACAAAGTAAAATGTTATCTTATAGTTTTGGTTATGTTTTGACATAATCATGCTGTGATCTGAAAAATGAAACTTATTGAGGTAGTTTGATTTAACTTGTTAGCAGCAGTTTTGTGATTCTTCAGCCTGATTATTAGCACTTTATTTATTATTCAAAATATTTAATAAACATTGTTCTGATCAAAAGACATTCAGACAAATTTATTTAAAACACAGACATCAATAATCAGCCTGTGAATCTCAACAATGGTGACAATAATAAAGCATGTTGCAGTGTCTGCCACCAATCACAACTCATTAATGGCTCCCATCATGCATTGCGGTATGAATAAATTATGATCTGAATACTCTATGTAATTTACTTTTCCTAATTGAATATTCTGCTCCTCACCATTGTTGAGATGCATAGACTGAATCTTGACTTCTGTGTGTGCCTAAAAGATTGTTTGTTTTTTAAACAACTTTTAAGAAATCCCTTATATTATATCAACAATTCTCGGCATTTATGCAGATTCATATAGTTATGCTGTAACCAACAACATAAATCGAAGTCAGAAATAAGGATTTTAATGCGTTCAGTGATCAAGTTCAAATGATGATTGTCATATTATAACCAACACCATCAGATCACTTTTTTTTCTTTGTTCAACTGGCAGTTATAACTCAGATACAACAGCCAAACAAAATCTAAAGTTTATAATATATGGGTCAAGAGTCCAACTAAAGCAACCATTGATCGTCATAACGGTGGCTTACAATTTGAGATTTTCTCCTTCAGTGATTCTGCTTGTTAACATCAGGTGTCTTCAATAATGTTCAATCATCACTACATTAATCACTTAATTATCTCATTAACTTAAACACTTTTGAGTGTGGACTCATACACTCCCAGGAGTGTTAATTTAACACTGGAGTTTTTGCTGTGTACAAAGAGCCGTAGTTAACTGACAAGCTGAGCCATATCGCATTAAATATCGCTGGCGATACGTCCGCGATATTAATGCGATATGGCTCAGCTTGTCAGTTAACTACGGCTCTTTGTAGTAAATGCCGCTCCATCTGAAAGCAGGTGATGGCGATTTACTACTAATCAAGGAACCGGCTTTACTGACGAGATGCGCATAACAATATCGCGATTTAAATCGCCCAGAGGTTCTTGTGTTTCTCTTTTTTCTGTTATTGTTTTTTTCTCTTTCCTTCAGTGAGTCTGCTTGTTATCATCAGGTGTCACCACTAATGGCCAATCATCACTTAATTAATCACTTAATTATCTCATTAACTTCAACACTGCTTCAGTGTTAATTTTAACACTCTGTAGTGTGGACACATATGTACACTGAGGAGTGTTATTTTAACACTGGGGATTTTGCTGTGTGGGACAATATAGAAACACTTTAAATCCCAACAGAACATTAAACACTAACAAAAAGTTAGATCTAAAAGATCTGGGAAGATCTCAGCAGAGGGAGATTAAACAACTCCACAAACAGCATTACCAGATTCACTTATTACTAACCAGAAATACTTTTTTTTTGTCACACGTCTACAGCAGTTCTTATTGACAATTAACAGAGCTTTAGTAAAATAATAAAGTTTGAAGTCGCATAGGCACAATTTAAACGTATAGTCAGGTCTAGTATCTCTGAGAGTCAAATTTAAATTTTAAAACCTGTTTGACAAGTTGTTTATGACTTTCTCAAATGTATTTTGTTGAAACTATAGTTAATGAATCACAATCTTAAAATAGCAAGTCTGGAAACTTACAAAAGGGACTTTCTTCATCACTTCTCCTTTTTTGTCTCTCTCTGGATTTTCCATAATCATAGTGGTGAGAACTCGTGCTTTTGTCCTCGATTGGCTCTTCATCCACAGACATTCCTTTAAAATCATGAAATATGTCACATGTGAGATAGTCTTCCTGGTTTCCTTTGCGCATCTGATCAACCCATGTAAATATATCTGAGTGCAATCCTGTGTTTGTTTCATCCAGCTGCAGATGTCGACCTCCACACTCCTTAATCAACTGGTGAATAGTGTGCGGTTGTACCATAGTGCTGCCTCCAATCAGTTGTGCAGTATGGCTGATTACAGAACTAATTAATGAGTGTGTTTCTTTATCAGTCGTGAGCACGATGGTGCGTTTAATCGCTTCTTCACTGAACTGTTTCAGCACATATTTCACTCTTCTCACGTCCTCCTCAGTGAAGTCTTCATGCTGAAGTACGAGTATGAAGGCGTGAGGTCCTGGATCAGACTGATAAACACACTCTCTCACAGTCAGTGTGATCTGATGATGTGAGATGTTTGGATTCAGCAGATGAAGAGTGTTAATGACAGTGATGTGTCTGTCCTTCACCGTTCCACTGACTGGGATTACATTATTCTGCTCTAAAGCTGCCGGCTCTTCATTCTCACGTATATCTATTTCCAGGATCAAGTTTCTAACTTTGCAGTTTTCTGATACATTCTTCCCCAGAAGAACAATCCTCAAATCACACACTGGAAAACAAAACAAAATACTGTAAAGAAAAAAAAACTTGAAAAATAATCACCTAAAAAGTGTAGAAATAGCTATCATAATCACTGAAAATTGTAACATTTGTGAGTATTTTGGCTTGAGATTTACATTACTGAATATTAAATGAAAAAAAATGTTCGGTTGGGATTCCTATGTAAATTATTCAGAACCAGATGTCCTACTACATATAGAAACCTAAAAAAACAACTGACTGTCACTGAATATAACAACAACATGTGCAGCCATATTTACATGGTAACTATATAATCTATAATTGAACTGACTTACTGTTAGGAGTGTCAGAATTTAGACTGTCCCGCCTTTGCCCCTCTGAAAATAAAATCATCCATATAGTGTCAGATATAAAGAATATCATGTAATTGAAGCTTCAATGATGATGACAGATTGAATTAGTGACAGAACCGATCAATGACAGAACCGTTGGGATTCGGTTCAAACTCATAAATTTTGAAAAAAATGTATCAAGAAAACCATTTAAAAACTAACAAAATGACAAAGAATCCCAACGTACATATATATATATTTTTTTTAACTCTTTGAAAATAGGTGGAAGTCTTTCTGCATATGATGTGACTGAATCTAGACAAAATCAGGAAGAAAATTAAATACACACCTAAAAATACTATCAGTGACAAAGTGGCAAATCCTCTTCATATTTCATAAAAAAAAAATTATGCATTGCATCCACTTTGAAAAAAAATACTCCATTGCCACAGTATATACACATTTCAACCTATCTTCTATTTATTGTAATTTAATTTGTTGCCTACCCATTCTGGATGTTATTTCACCTCAAGCGTTGAGCTGAAATCTGATTCCTCAGCAAACTGCTCCTACTTTCGTTTACATTCACATGAGTCTCACTCAGCCACACCTTTGACTGTGGGCGGTCCGTGGCTGTGCTGTTTTACTCTGAGGAGATTTTCAGTTCAGATAACCGTTATCAGTCTTTTCCTCAATGCTAACAAAAGACAGTCAAGAAACTGTTGTAGAAAATAGCCTATTAACATGGATTAGTTTGAAAGACGCAAAAGACACAAATAAATTACAGTTCTTTTCAAGTGAAACAGAAACTGTAGCTTCACCAATGTTATAACGGGACATATTCTCACTTCTCTTTTTACATTTACATTGAATCTGAGTCTGCTTCATGAGGAGGCCTGACCTGGCCACTGTGTCCTATCTCAATCATTTACTCAAAGTTGCTTATATAAAGTCACACGAAAGAAAAAAAGAGTCACAAAACTCACAAAAGAGTGCTGGGACGGTCCGTGTACGTTTTGATAGTTTGTTTTCCAATTTGAAATGAAATAAGCAGAAACGAGAAAACGGCCCCTTTATTCGTTTTTTCGTTTTTTCAAAAAAACGAAAAAACGAGATTTCGGCTTGAGTTTTCGTTTTTTAGTTCACAGGCAAAAAACGAATAAATGACTTCAAAATTCGTTTTCCACATGTGGGCGGCCTGACACGCCCCCTTCCGCCGATTGGTCAAGCAAATCTGAGCATGTGACGTCATCAGTTGTCGCTCAGGTAAGGTCTGCTCAACAAAATAATAGTCCTCTACTATACAGATTCTTAAACTGTACAGGGCAGGTCCTATTGGGCTTTCTTCTGTGCAACTTTACACGTTTCACATAAATATTTACATCAGAAATATTAATTATTAGTCTGCCACCAGCCTGTTTTATTCAGCTGTGCGGAGTTAAATCTGCTGACAGCGCCGAGCGGGAGACGCTCACTGACCAATGTTCAGTCAGCAGTCAGAACTTTTCTGTTAGACGCTCCGTTTTGCCACGGGATGGTAATTGCAAATACTGTAATGCCAATCAGCTGAGGGTGGGTACCAATGATGGTGAAATACATTTTTACTGAAGCTGTAATCATAGCCGCGACCGGCGAGAATGAGACAGATTGACAGGACGATAGCGGAGGCAATTAAAGGCGCAAGACAACTACTGTTAACAAAAATATAAATAAAAAAAAGTTTAATATAAGTGACTTTGTCTTTGTTTTATTGTTTTTGTTGGTTTTAATCAAATCATTGTGAACCACAAACTGAGCCTTCGTTTTAAAGGGCAATTTCCAAATATATTTTATTTATTTGTTATAATATGGGTATTTTATAATACAGCATAAATAAAAACAAACACACGTAATATGTATGCCTATAGGCAAAACACCACAGTTTTTTGGTTTTGTTTGTGTGAACTTTTATCCCCAACCATATTTCTTCATGGGCTCCACGCCAGGGGTCACGCTCAGCACCCCTACTTCCCATGGTACTAACTGTAATTATGCTGACCCAGTTTATATGTAAAATCTTTGGTATATGTAATATCTAAAAACACTTTACAGTGTGATGGAAATAAACTTTTCTTAAAGCGTGTTGTATATCACCACAGATTTATTGACACCCTTCTATCTGTGTTGTATACTGTAATAGACAATTGTCCTGCAGAATGATGAGGTTTTTTGTAAGAAAAACATTGCGAGCAAATGTTGAATTGTTGTTTGAAATATAAATCAACAACGTAAGAGGCTTTAGGCTGTCTGATTAACTCTGTATGAACAAACACCCAGCTTTGCAGTATAGGTGGCACAGAAGCAGCATCTGACCCTGCATTTAGAGGTACATTACACACTGTCTAATGCAGCTCAAAGGAGGCACTGTGAATTTGCATAGCGATTTCATTCTAAGAGGCTATTAAATGTGAAGTGACAACATGAAACACTACTTTCAATATATAAAAAAACACCAGTAGTTGGTGGCAAGTCAGCCTGATAATGATTGAATACCAATTTACTCATTTAGGCTCACAATAAGCAGATTACATAATTATACCATGAATTTGTTTTATTTTTATTATATATATATATATACATATATATATATGTATATATGTGTGTGTTTGTATATAGGCTATGTGTAAAGGGATCACCTACTGGTGGAACCCAAACGGAAGTCCAGTCCTGGCTGTATAATCAAACAATAAAAACGAGAAACAATGCATGCCATCAAGAACATTTATTGATTCCACAGGAACTTGATCCAGTTTCCCCCATTTTTACTAATAACTTTGTGTTAATTAATTACTTTCCGTTTGGGTTCCACCAGTAGGTGATCCTGCCTTTACACACACACACACACACACACACACACACACACACACACACACACACACACACACACATATATATATGGGTGAATGACGGATAAGGATTAAGATGTGAAAAAAAATAAAACTGCCAAAAAAATTCAAATTTTAGGACTTTCTATACTTATTAGAGTGTTGTGTATGTAATGCAATGACATGTACACATTTCAAGAATGTAATTAACCACTTTTTTTGGTGAATCAGATCTTTTTCCCCATGAAAATGTCATTCCTGGGTAACGTAATGAATTTTTAAATTAATTACATTTCTACCATTGTTGGCATATACAAATGTACTGATATCCATAATTGGAGCTCAACAAACAACTAGTGCTCGTAAAACTACATTTTAATCACAATAAATATAATCAATTTGGGATTTCATATAGACATGGGCTCAGTTTTGGCTGCTGATAACTCAAAATTCAGAACCAAATTTTAAAAAAAGCTGGAAAATGTTTAAAAATGTTTTCCAATAAAGTAAATAAGACTTGTTTTATCATTAACTCAACAAAAAACAGAATTGTGTAATCTAACACACAAATATGGGTTAAATGAATTGCCTGTGTCATTGTTAGCCGGAATGACATACTGTTAGACGGAAGGACATTCTGCAATATTTTTCAGGATTACCATAAAAACCATCCTCAGTATCATTTTTTCCTTTCCAACACTCAAACTTGAAACAAAGTAAGAGACACTGACAAGTTTTTAATGATTTAAAAAAGTTAAATTCATTGATAATGATCCATGTGACTCATTGAATCATATGAAATCAAGATGAATGACAGCTAAAATATGGCAAAAAACATACAATTATGTAAATAATGTTAATGTTAATAATATAACAATGATAACTTTGCCTAAAAGTTTACAAATGTTAATTAAAAACTAGATTGTTGTGCATATGTCATTCTGGATAACGGATGACATGTCCTGGCTAACAGGTTTTTTGTTATACAACAATGATATGTTGTTATCCAGGAATGACAAAAAACAATATTTTTTCTTTATAATCAGGCACTAACTTAACCACCTATGGAAAACTACAACTTAGCTATCATCGCTTAAGGTAACCTTTTAGATCAAATAGATCGTTTTTTAATATAAAATCATTATAAATGTTTTATTAGTGTTATCCAAAAGGTCACATGATATTGCTACAAAGTGCACCAGTGACCGAAATATCAAAATATCGACATTTTAAGAGACGCTTCCTGACCTTTGCACATGTTCTAGTGCTCCTTCAGGGTCTTCTTTTTGATACAATATTATGTCACATGACATACCAAAATGCATTATGGTCCAAAATGGTCATTGATGTCTGTTATCTAGGACTGACATTAGAGAAATCACAATTTGGGGACAAAAGTCGTTCTGTCATAAAAATTTAAATAAGCTTAGTATTATCACTATATTTGTAGGAATCATTGAAAACATCAATACAATTATGCCCAAGTAGATTTTAAATACTTTTATTTATATTTTTAAAAATGTTGTTGTATTTTTGTATTCAGATTTTAAGCCGGGACAGTTACCCGGAATGACATTTTGAGACTTTTGAGCTCAATAGTTCCTTAAAGATTAATTATTTATAATGAATTCTCACATGAGTAATTAAAGAGGGGGAAGTTGAGTCACTTAATGAAGTGCATTTAAAAATGTATACATTTTTATATTATGAATATGCTTGGGACACCAGAATTGACACGCCACGTCATTGACCCATATATATATAATTATTTTAAATTTTTTTCATGGTATAATTATGTAATCTGCTTATTGTGAGCCTAAATGAGTAAATTGGTATTCAATCATTATCAGGCTGACTTGCCACCAACTACTGGTGTTTTTTTATATATTGAAAGTAGTGTTTCATGTTGTCACTTCACATTTAATAGCCTCTTAGAATGAAATCGCTATGCAAATTCACAGTGCCTCCTTTGAGCTGCATTAGACAGTGTGTAATGTACCTCTAAATGCAGGGTCAGATGCTGCTTCTGTGCCACCTATACTGCAAAGCTGGGTGTTTGTTCATACAGAGTTAATCAGACAGCCTAAAGCCTCTAACGTTGTTGATTTATATTTCAAACAACAATTCAACATTTGCTCGCAATGTTTTTCTTACAAAAAACCTCATCATTCTGCAGGACAATTGTCTATTACAGTATACAACACAGATAGAAGGGTGTCAATAAATCTGTGGTGATATACAACACGCTTTAAGAAAAGTTTATTTCCATCACACTGTAAAGTGTTTTTAGATATTACATATACCAAAGATTTTACATATAAACTGGGTCAGCATAATTACAGTTAGTACCATGGGAAGTAGGGGTGCTGAGCGTGACCCCTGGCGTGGAGCCCATGAAGAAATATGGTTGGGGATAAAAGTTCACACAAACAAAACCAAAAAACTGTGGTGTTTTGCCTATAGGCATACATATTACGTGTGTTTGTTTTTATTTATGCTGTATTATAAAATACCCATATTATAACAAATAAATAAAATATATTTGGAAATTGCCCTTTAAAACGAAGGCTCAGTTTGTGGTTCACAATGATTTGATTAAAACCAACAAAAACAATAAAACAAAGACAAAGTCACTTATATTAAACTTTTTTTTATTTATATTTTTGTTAACAGTAGTTGTCTTGCGCCTTTAATTGCCTCCGCTATCGTCCTGTCAATCTGTCTCATTCTCGCCGGTCGCGGCTATGATTACAGCTTCAGTAAAAATGTATTTCACCATCATTGGTACCCACCCTCAGCTGATTGGCATTACAGTATTTGCAATTACCATCCCGTGGCAAAACGGAGCGTCTAACAGAAAAGTTCTGACTGCTGACTGAACATTGGTCAGTGAGCGTCTCCCGCTCGGCGCTGTCAGCAGATTTAACTCCGCACAGCTAACAGGCTGGTGGCAGACTAATAATTAATATTTCTGATGTAAATATTTCTGTGAAACGTGTAAAGTTGCACAGAAGAAAGCCCAATAGGACCTGCCCTGTACAGTTTAAGAATCTGTAGCCATAGAGGACTATTATTTTGTTGAGCAGACCTGACCTGAGCGACAACTGATGACGTCACATGCTCAGATTTGCTTGACCAATCGGCGGAAGGGGGCGTGTCAGGCCGCCCACATGTGGAAAACGAATTTTGAAGTCATTTATTCGTTTTTTGCCTGTGAACTAAAAAACGAAAACTCAAGCCGAAATCTCGTTTTTTCGTTTTTTTGAAAAAACGAAAAAACGAATAAAGGGGCCGTTTTCTCGTTTCTGCTTATTTCATTTCAAATTGGAAAACAAACTATCAAAACGTACACGGACCTGGGACAATGACAGACTGCATTAATTTGCATTTATTACACTACAAATACTTTGTGCATGTCTGAAATTTAACCGAATAAAAAACAAAAAAAAACATAAATTCTACAAAGAAGTTAACAGACATCATTACTGCCTTTTAAATATTGTAACAAGCAGCAGCACATCATCAGTGGTCTTCTGCTGGACTGAAGCTCAGGCTTTACTCTTCAGCACTATGGTGACCCACAACACAGACCATACAGAAACACTTTACATCCCAACAGAACGTTAAACTGTGATGTGACCCTGGACCACAAAACCAGTCTTATGGGTAATTTTTTTTTTTTAAATTGAGATTTATACATCATCTGAAAGCTTTGGCCGAGATACAACTATTTGAAAATCTGGAATCTGAGGATACAGAAAAATCTAAATACTGAGAAAATCACCTTTAAAGTTGTCCATTTAAATTGGCGATAGTGCTGCATCCATTCACAAAAATAAATGTTTTATATATTTAAGGTGGGAAATTTACAAAATATCTTCATGGAACATGATCTTTACTTAATATCCTAATGATTTTTGGCATAAAAGAAAAATCTATAATTTTGACCCATACAATGTTTTATTGGCTATTGCCACAAATATACCCATGCAACACAAGACTGGTTTTGTGATCCAGGGTCACATATGAACATTCTGCATTTATTTGATATAAAAGTTGTAGCAAAGTGACCCCTTCTGTTCAAAATTGGGTATTGCATATAACATTGTTTTTTATTTATTTTTATTTAATTTTTTTTTATTAATGCTTATTACAAACTCTCGTGGAGACAACAACAAAAAAACAGGCAAGGTATCAACAAAATGCAGATTTGACAATGAAAAATAATAATAATAATAATAATAATTTTAAATAAAATAAGGCATTGTCCTCAGATAAATAATGTGTTACAGGACCAAAAACATTTCAGCAGCATAACAAATAGCTTCTACAGTTTGATTAGAATTTTTTACAAGGTTCAAAGAGGATAATAACATACGAAATTCATTTTTAAAACAGTTTACATTTGGCAATTGTTTTTTCCATTTATTTTTGTGAATGTGGTATTTACCCATAATGATGATCAGGTTAATCAAAAGGGAAAGATCCCTCGTCAGTTTAGAATTATAAATAAGAATATCTTCTATTGTAAATTGTTCAAGTTCACTCATTTTATTATTTAACCAGCTATGAACATCTTGCCAGAACTTCCTACTAACTGAGCAAAGGAAGAATAAATGTTCTGTTCGTTCTGGGTTTTCATGACAAAAGTCGCAAGGATCAACTTCAAAACCAAATCTACCCCTCAGTGTCTCCGCAGATGGATAGTAGTTGTTAAGAATTTTAAATTGCATTTCTTTTACTTTGGGTGCAATTGGCCATTTTATAAATTTCCAATGTTTTACTGCAATTGTTGGATTATCTAATATTTTAATTTTTATGTTCCTATCATAATCATTATATATATCCTTTAAAAGCTTTATTTAAATATTTGTTGTCACATTTTTTGTCCGTAATGTTTAATTCTCCTATCGTTAAGTTTGGAAGTTTGATTTGGACATTAGAAAAACAAATTGTGTTTTTTATCAGCTGTATCAAATTTACTGGGATAGATTTACAGATTTTCTTATATTCTTTAAGAGAACATTGAATATTATTAAATTTGTTTTTTAAATCTTGTAACTGTAAGATTTCACCATTTATATCTAAAATGTCATGTACAAAGATAATGCCTTGGTCAAACCAAAGCTGCACTCTTCAGTTTGTCTATCATAACTTTGTGATTTGTTTCATATAAACTTTTGAAATGTCTAGGGACAGTGATACCAAGATATTTTAATTCATTTACAGTTCTAAAGGGGAGCTTATTAACAAAAACTGGATCCATCGTATCATATAATGGCATAAACTCACTTTTCTGCCAGTTAACAGTATATCCAGAAAGGGTACCAAACTCCCTGATTAGGTCGAACAAGAAAGGCAGAGATCTCTCTGGCTCTGAAAGAAAAAGAAGAACATCATCCGCATATAACGAGATCTGGTGTTTTACACCCCCCATCGTAACAGGAGAAATATGCAGATGATTTTTTATACCTATCGCTAAAGGTTCCATCGCGATAGCAAAAAGTAAAGGGCTCAGTGGGCAGCCCTGACGGGTACCACGATGAAGGTGGAAAGAGGGTGATCTGTTATTGTTTGTGAGAACAGAGGCAGAGGGGCAAAGGTACAACATCTCAACCCACGAAGAAAAATGTTGTCCCAGTCCAAATTCTTCGATGGTGCTTAATATGTAGCATTCCACACTGTCAAATGCTTTATAAGCATCCAAGGCTAGAATCGCTATTTTGTCATGTTTTCCTTTACTCCTATACACAATGTTCATGAGCCTACGTACATTATAAAAAGAAAATCTCCCGGAAATAAAGCCTGTTTGGTCTTCATGTATTATTGAACTGATACATTTACTTAACCGATTTGCTAAGATTTTAGTAAATATTTTAAGATCATTACCGAGGAGGGAAATGGGTCTATAAGAGGAAGGGTCCGTACTATCTTTATCTTTATTTAAAATCAATGCAATATTGGCCGAATAAAGTGTTTCTGGTATTTTTTTGTTTTCAATAGAATTCTTAAACATCCTTAACATCAAGGGGCCAATTTGATTAGAAAAATCTTTATAAAATTCTATGCAGAATCTGGACCAGCCGCTTTCCCATTAGGAAAACTTCTAATAGCTGTAAAGACTTCTTCCAATGTAATGTCTGAATTTAAGTTTTCCCTCGCATCCTCACTGATTTTAGGAAGTCCTAAGGAGCGGATGAATTTTGTAATATCAACTGAATCTACAGTACTTTGAGAGGAATATAATTCCTGATAGAATTCCCGGAATACATTATTTATTTCTGTTGGTTTATTGGTCAAGGCCCCGGACTTTAGCTTGATGGTTTTTATGGCTCTACTAGCTTGTATGCCCCTAAGTTGACGAGCTAACAAGCGGTTGGGTTTGTCACCTAGTTCAAATTGTCTCTGCTTTATCTTTGATAAAAGGGTACTAATTTGGGCAGATAAGAGTGTATTATATTCATATTTTAGCTTCATAATACTCGCCAAAGTTAAATTGGACGATGTGAGTTTGAACTGATACTCTAGCACTGGCAGCTCTGTCTCAATTTCTGAAAGTCTTTTGCCCCTCTGCTTGTTCAGTTCTGCTTGAAAAGATATAATTTGGCCTCTAATGACAGCTTTAAGAGCTTCCCATAATGTTGAATCGGACACATCCCCCTTATCATTCAGGGTAAGAAATTCAGCAATATGGGTGGCAAAAGTTTCCTTAAAACGGTCCTCATTTAACAGAGTGGGATTAAAACGCCAAGAATAGGGGGGGTTTTCAATCCCAAAGTCTACTGCAATAGAAACCGGGGAGTGATCAGATATTAGAATATTATGATATTTAGAGGATAAGATCTTGGAGGTTAACTTGAAATCTGTTAGAAAATAGTCAATCCTTGTATATGAATTATGAACATTAGAAAAAAAAAGAATAGTCTTTGTCAGTAGGGTGCTGAAGTCTCCAAATATCAAGTATATTAAGTGAATGAATGAGATTATTAAGAACAGTAGCTGAATTAGAAGGTTTGGGAGGGCTGGGGGAGTGCCTATCCATAAAAGGATCCAAGATGCAATTGAAGTCCCCTCCAATAATAAGATGAGTGGAGTCGACATCAGGAATGATATTAAAAACAGATCGGAAAAAATGTGGGTCATCGAAATTAGGAATGTATAAGTTCACAAATGTAACATGTTTCTCTAAAATTGTGCCAGTCACAATAAGATAACGACCATTGATATCCTGTTTGGTGGACAAATGTTGGAAGGGAATATTCTTGCGTATTAATATAGACACTCCACGGGCCTTTGAAGAGAAAGTAGAGTGGTACATTTGGCCTATCCACCTACATCCAAGTCTGTGAGCACAGGAATGCTTAATATGAGTCTCTTGCAGGAACAATATGTCTGCATGCAAAGAATTCAAATGCGTGAAGACTTTAGATCTTTTAACAATATCATTTAAACCGCGCACATTCCAGCTCAGAATATTCAAATGCTTCTTAAGGGAGCTCATCTAAGTAGCTTGGGGTAAACCACAGGGTAAAATAAGTGACAATTAAGTATAGGCATTGTTAGATGTGCAAAACAAACAAAAAACCAAATAAACATTTCCGATACAAAGATAAGCTGGCATAAGTTTAACCCAATAAACTCGCATCTCGAACCCCCGCGAAAATCAAAATACCCCATTATTAAACGTGGGACAGCCGGACTGGACACAAAGAGGAGGGGGGGGGGAAATAAAGCGAAAAAGAAAACAAAAATCGATCGACGACTTAACTGCTTTTAACCTAACCTAACAACAACACACAGCTCCGTCTCCACTCGCAATAGTAAGGAAAAAAAACAACTTCGCGTATAAATAAACGAATGAACATTCTGTATAACATTACCCATAAACAAACACAAAAGCATACACACAAGAACAATCTTCAGACATTACTGACCTGGTCATTTTTTAGTCCTTAATGACAAAATATAAGAGTGGCCCGACTGATCCGTCAAGAATTATATATCTAAATATATAAAAAGTCACGCTTAACGAGTCCATGGATTGCGCAGGCCATCAGTAGCTAGGAATAGTGTCTTACCATGATGTACCACAGTAATCTGCTTCGCGATCCATCACCGTGAGAGATTGTCAATGTATGATTCAGCCTCCTGCGCGGACGAAAATATTTTCTTCGTCTTCTCATGAGTGAAGATGAGACAGGCAGGATACAGCAGACCATATTTTATTCCTTTAGCTCTTAGTTTCTCCCGTGCACCGTCAAACTGCTTCCGTTGGGAGGACACCTCTGCTGGAAAATCTGGGAAGATACTGATTCGACCCCCGTCGAAGGAGAGCGGGCTTTGGTTACGAGCAAGCCGCAGTATTTCAGTCTTAACAGTATCATGATGAATCCTGGCAATCATTACTCGCGGCCTGTTGCTCACGACGGGGCCGATGCGGTGAGCTCGGTCAAACTTTACGCCACGCGGAAAGTTAGCTTCGCCCAGCAGCGAAGGTAACAGACCAGATACAAATTGTGTGGGGTTGCCCTTCTCGACGTTCTCAGGAAGACCTGCGATCTTGATATTTTGCCTGCGGGACCTGGCCTCTAAATCCGTTACCTTAGACTTCAGAGACGTATTCTCCTGTGATAAATTGGAGCAAAGCTGCTCCAGCTGAGAGATGCGGCGCTCGTAGTCAGTGCTAGCCTCCTCCAGGTCAACGATACGTGATGAGTTGGCCGCTAGTGTTGACTTAACTCCTGACAGGGAAGCCTCCAAGTCATTAAATCGGGTAGTCATGGAACCGTCCATCTTTCTAATGGCCAAAAGAATAGCCCTAGGTGAGGGCTCGTCTTCACCCTCCAAAGTTTGAGAAACATCAGTGTCTGTGGTCTAACGGAGTTAACGTTACCTTGACCGCATGCGTTTGTAACGGCCAACTTTGGACTTGCTGGATTGCCCTCCACGGTATCGGCAACCGGGGACGGAGCCTTTTTGATAGCCTTTTTAGATTTATTTATCTTTGGTGTGTAAATTATGCACAATTATCAAATTTAGTAGGAATAACGAAGTTTTAGATTATTTATTTCGTCAAGTGTGACGGAGCTAAGTGAAAACGCGTCCTACTCCATGTGCTGCTCTCTAGCGCCCTCGAATGAACAGTGTTTGAGTATAAAAATAGTATAGATAAAAGTTTACAGGAAATGTGTTTTGAGTTGCAAAAAAGGAAATATTTTTTGGGATAAATAATTTTTAACCATGGGAGTCTCATCTCCCATTCCCTTTAAATGCCAGTTGCGCTCACGCCATGGCAGATTCGCTATTTACATGAAGGAATTTGATAGTGGAAAGACCGAACGCGTCTCCAGAGAGGAAACGGATCTACTCGTGCACGAGGTAAAAGAGCGCAAGCAGACCATCTACGGGACAAGTCGGATTTCACCATATCTTTATGTACACAATAATAATCTTTCACATTGTAATCCTTTTATTTTAAATATTTGGCATGTTTGTGTGCTGCTGTGTGTCCCTGTGTGTTTAATAAGCAGATTGTGTGCAGATTGTGTGCGCGTTGTGTGCTCAAATAATTGCAATTGTAATGTAACCAAAATACATTTGAAGTTTATGCTGAGTGAATTCTGCATTTCAAAACTTAAATACAAGAGTATATTTAAAATGTGCTTAAGTATACTTTGATATATACTTCCACTTTAGCACAAACGAGTATCCGGATGAGGGAGGGGAGATCATTCCACCAGCATGGAACCGTGAATGAGA
This sequence comes from Leuciscus leuciscus, assembly GCF_965113295.1. Taxonomy (NCBI): domain Eukaryota; kingdom Metazoa; phylum Chordata; class Actinopteri; order Cypriniformes; family Leuciscidae; genus Leuciscus; species Leuciscus leuciscus. Next base: position 30,275,603 of record NC_138725.1, on the reverse strand, counting down.
ATTTTCTGGAGAGTGATCTTGTGACTCTGTGATGGAACCATGAGACGTCGCTCGTTGACTTAATCTTTTAAGTTTTTATGAATTAAGATTTTATTTATTTATATATTAATGTATTGTTTTATTTATTTTAGAGCTTTTTATGGGATACCATATAAAATACACCTATATCCACCCAGTGCTATTCTATCCAGAGTTACATTTTAACACACATTGTGTGTTAAAAATCTACACAACATGTGTCAAAATACCATCAACACATGATGTGTGTTGTTTTTTAACACATATCTTTTTAGAGTGAAACAGTTTCTCAGTCTGTGTGTTTTCATGGCCCTGTACATTTAATTATCATTTCACTGATTTTTACTGTCAGTACATACAAATTAAATGAATGCATTTATTTCCATTCAAATGGATGAAAACTTATAGAAAAGGATTGGGCTTATACGATTCTTTATTCTATGGCTTCCTTTGGTGGGCAACATTAATATCAGAGCTTGGGCCCCTAATTATAAGATAGTCCTTATGAATCCAGTAAAACATGTTACAACCATATAACATTTATATGATATGGTGGAAACAATAGTACTACTACAGTACAGTATAAATTGAATGAAATATAAACATAATATTGATGTAGTGTGTTAGTGTAATAATTGTCAGATTTAATAGTTCAATATACATTCTATTGCATATTATTATTATTAGCCTTAAAATACAATTGAGTATACAGTGTGAGCATGATATATAATATAATAACTGAATAAAATAGTATACAGTATATAGCATAAATTGTAATATAATATAGTCAGTAAAATAAAAAATAGTAAATAAAATAGTGAGTTGTGTATAGTAAAATAATATAATGGCGCTTTTCCATTACCAGTACCAGCTCGACTCGACTCGCCTCGGCTCGCTTTTCGCTCCATTTTCCATTGCAGATAGTACCTCCACAATATACCTGGTCGTCATAGCGAAGCCGCAGGAAACTGCCGTGACTTCTTCTACGCGACACACACCCGCTACCCACACACACACAGGACAATGGAGGAAATCGAGTGTATGCTGTTTTTGGATGTTTTTGTTTTTGCTGTTTTTTTATTCAGGATACTCCGTCTGGCGCGTGCAATGATGACGCAGTGAATAGTGATGATTCTCTCTGACCAATCAGCAGTCTGCCGTGTTTTCACGTCACATTTTAGTATCGCCTCAGCTCGCTCAGAACCTTGCCGGAGGTGGTACGAAAAAAAGTACCTGGAAGCAGGTACAGGTACAACTTTTACACAGTGGAAAACCAAACAAAGGCGAGTCGAGTCGAGTCGAGCTGAGTCGAGCTGGTACTGTGTAGTGGAGAAGCGCCATAAAAGTATAAGTCGTATAGTAAAAATAGGCAAAAGAAGTAGCAGTATGGCGGCGCCGTTGACTTACGATCCAGCGGCCAATGGGGAGTCTATGTATTTAATAGGCTTGTTTGAGATGAGCAAAATCTGCGCAGAACCGATCACCGGTGATCAGCGCGAGATGCATACCGGTTAGAAATGTGTCCGAGTGCGGTCCGCCTTGCTCTGATTTCATGCTGACGTATGTCAAAAATCTCTCGCGAGCGCAAGGCGGACGTGTCGGATTCTGCAGTCGAGCGCAGTTGCTCTCCACTGACTGCGCTGATCAAAAGCATGATGGGAAACGTCTTGCTGACGACACAGCTTAATGCTCATTGGTTTAAACAACTGTGATGTATTGTTCTTTTTTAAAATGTTTGATTTTAAAACTCTAATATCATGTTTTATGTGTATATGTTATGTGTGAATATTCCCAAACTATCTGACAGTGCGATCTCTTTGGGTTATGCAATTTATTTTTTATAAAAAAATAAAATAAATAAAAACACATCTGTAAAAAAAATGCTTTTCTCACTCCTCCTCTCACTGCAGCCGCTCCTACTCTCGCATACTTTTCAGGCGAGGCAAGGCGCATCTCAAACAAGCCTCATGTTCCTCAGGCAACGAAAAGTGTTTCGTCACAAACCCCGCCCACACACAGGTTTCTTCCTGCTTTGATGAAGGGGATTACAAACATCGACATGCAGGTAACACCTTTACTTTAAATACACTCTTTTCAGAGTGTAGAATATAACGTGAATATGATATACGACACAAAAGGAAGATTTTAGTGTAATTATGAGTGTAATTAATAACCATGAGCTGCTTCTGCTGCAGAAATTGTTGGTTTCACTTTCAGAAAAATGAAACACACCTGTGTAACTCAGATCATGCCTTGAGAATCATAAAATAACTTTCAATATATTTTTTGTGCAAATGGAACAATTGTTATCGGTTGTTATGAAGTGTAAAGGTAGGCATTAAAATTACGATTTAAAAGATAATGTTATTGTTGTTTTACAAATTTCTCAAGTGGTTTGTTGTTGTCATCAAGACAGTTGTTAAATTAGATAAGCTATCTTTGAGAATATCAGTGTATGCTTTAAACAGAAAAACAATCATTTAGTTTTTTTCTTGTGTGTAAAACCAGCTCCCACACAACATATTTTCACTTTAAAATAAGGTTTCATTAACATTACAATGAACAATACTTCTACAGCATTTTTTAATCTTAGTTAATATTAAGTTCAACATTTACTAATACATTATTAAAATCGAATGTTGTATTTGTTAACATTAGTTAACGCACTGTGAACTAATATGAACAAACAATGAACAGTTGTATTTTTATTATCTAACATTAACAAAGATGAATAAATACTGTAACAAATGTATTGCTCATTGTTAGTTCATGTTAGTTAATACATTAACTATTGTTAACAACTTAGACCTTATTGTAAAGTGTTACCATATTTTTAAACAACATAATATTAAAATATCCAATTATGGATAATAATAATATCATCAATATTAAATATTGTACATGTAGTATAGTAATAATCTTATTACTGATGAAGTAAAATCAGTGTTATCTCTCTCCGGATGATGAAGAGACAGACGTCAGGAGTTGGAGAAGATGATCCACTAAAGACTGAAGTTGAACAGAATATCAACATGTCCAGCAGAGGTCAGTAAATATCAGTAATATCAGTCAGTCATTTCTGGTTGAGATATTAACAGCTGGAGAAAACAATCAGAAAACTACGAGAGACAGCTGGGTTCAGTTCAAACCGCTCATCATAAAAACAACCACTGGTTACATTAAACAGAACAGCAGAATGTGTTGAGGAAAAAAATCCTACATAAATTATGATAAAAACGTACTCGGTTACTAACGTAACCTTGGTTCTCTCTAGAGAGGGAACGAGTACTGCGTAAGTCTTACGCTAGGGGAAAATTTCTTTTCCGCGAGATACTGAAGCCAAAAAATTTCCCAAATTTTTTAAATAATGTAAAACGCGTTGCGGCAGCATGCAGACACAGGCGAGAAGGCTCGCGCGCCTATTGGCTGCCCTGCGGCAACTGCAGCAACCTATCGATAAGGCCCTATCATGACGTCAGCTCCAATGGGGACGCTTCACGCCCAATACGTCACGTCCCGCCGAAACGGGCGTGGCCTTGGGCTATAAATATAGCTTCGAGAGGCTAGCTAACTGTTTTTTTATCGCCGAAGCGAACCAGAGCATGTGCAGGCACGGCAAGATACGCAGTACTTGTTCCCTCTCTAGAGAGAACCGAGGTTACGTTAGTAACCGAGTACGTTCTCTTACGAGAGGTTCTCTCGTACTGCGTAAGTCTTACGCTAGGGGAACACAGTGTAAAACGCCGTGCATGCTAAGATCCAGCACCAAAGCCCCAAGGGCAAGTGCCCGGGCTCATATAGTACATGATCATAAGGGACTCACAGAGAGTCCAGGAAAGAGTGGCTAGAATAGCATCATTCCTGTAAAATATAACATCCTATAAGGAGCAGTTATACTGATGATGTTTCATACAGTCAGGGCGACCTCCGGCCTGGACTGACGAATATAGTGGGTCTTACACACTGCCCATAGAGCTGCGTGATCAATCAGCGAGCATTTGCTCAAGCAGTTTCAGTATTCTGGGCCGAAAACATCGGGGCAGATAGTACCGATTCTTTAGACCGAAAGCAGCTTAGCCTGCAAAGCGGGAACCTCTAGGTTATAAAACCTTATAAATGTAGACGGGGAGGCCCAGCCCGCCGCCATACAGATATCTTGCAAGGCAATCCCACTAGACAAAGCCCACGACGAGGCCATACCTCTCGTGGAGTGCGCTCTGACACCTAATGGGCACTGCAAGCCCTTAGAGGTATAGGCCAGCGCTATAGCATCGACTATCCATCTGGATAGGCTCTGTTTCGACTCGGCCAGTCCCTTCCCAGCCAGCACAGCCATGTGGGGCCCAAATGGGTTTGACCTGGGCTATCTAACTGGGGCCCAGCCAGTTTTACACCCAGTTTCCATGTAGGCCCCACATGGGTTTGCCCAGATGAAATGAACACTGCTTAGTGTGCACACTACAGGCTGTTTAATGTAACACTTAAGGCGAGACACGGCAGGCAAAAACATTGATTTTTTTTTTTCAGTTTTGAGATTTTGGCAGAGTTTACTCCTTCAATATGTATTCTTTCAAGCTGCTATAAGGAAAACGCTGAAAATATACATTACGATGTTTATTTTATTACATTTTGTTTACTTGCGGCAGTAAGTTTCTCCCGAATTTACCAGGAAGTTAGTATTCCAACGCGACATGCCGAGCTCCGTCTGTTCACTGAAGTCTGTCATGTCCGGGATCGTTGTAAAGCTCTGAGTCTCCTGCACAACGCTATGTAAACCAAATATGGGCATTTCCTTTCTATCAGTAACCAATCGTGAATGTCCAAAGGGGGATTTAAAGTTAACGACGAAATCTCATTTAGAACTATTAAATCTTTAACTGCCGTTTTCTCAAAATTATTTTTTTGCGTTTTTTTGTCATTCTCCAGTAGAAACATCTCAGCCTATGTAGTACCTATGTACACCAAACTTTCCAGTTATACACTTAGCATTATTCTAAAGATCTGTTCAGAGGGATTTGTTAATAAATCATTCCTGGCCTGATTTATGTGACATTTTAATTTAAAAAAAAAATGTTGAAAATCGATATTTTAAGGCTATGGACAGTATATTTTGATTTCCTAGGTAATGAAAGCATATATCTTGAAATCCCTCTGAACATCTTTTTTCATCTTGTGTGTAATCAAAATGAAAAAAATAATTTTGCGTCTGGCTTTATCATATTTTCAGATATATCTACTGAAAAAATATGCAAAATTGCACATATTTAATGAGATAATACCTACTTTGCATAATTAAACATAAAAAAAATCAAAAACAATTGTTTATGAACTTGTGTAAGTAATGAACTGAGGAAGTTTCATGGTGATATCTATTATTTTAAAATGTTACCCTATTCACCTGTAGTGTCTCGCCTTAATCAGTGTTGGAGGTAGTGAGATAATTAAGTGATTGAATAATGATTGTGCATTATTGATGAACACCTGCTGTTAACAAGCATAATCACTGAAGGAAAGAGAAACACAAGAACTACTTCCAGCCACAACCTTGGATGAAATCAACTGAAGATAAAATGCATCAAATCTCTCAAGAGCTGATTAAACAACTCCACAAACAGCATTACCAGCTTCACTTATTAGTAACCAGACTGACTTTATTTCTGTCAGACGTCTTCAGAAATTCTTATTGAGAATTAACAGAGGTTAAGATGTTGATTATTTATTTGAAAGTAATAGTTTGGAAGAGAACAGAAAAAGAGACGAGCAGAAACACAAGAACTACAACTGACTTCAGCCACAGTCTTAGATGAAATCAACTGAAGTGAAAAGAAGACATTAAATCTGTGAAGATCTCAGCAGAGGAGGATTAAACAACTCCACAAACAGCATTACCAGCTTCACTTATTACTAACCAGACTGACTTTATTTCTGTCAGACATCTACAGAAGTTTTTATTGAGAATTAATAGTCTCTTTTTCTGTTCTCTTCTTTCCTTCAGTGATTCTGCTTGTTAACAGGCTTATTAAGGCTGAAATGACTCCATATTTTTTGTGGCTGAGATAAGGTCCAGTTCTGGTTTATTTCTTTGCTCTTGGCTGACATGTGGCATTGCTATGGCCTGCTTGTGGCCCAGATCTGGCAAACAGGAGCGGTCCACTCAAGTGCCATCATTCCACGCTGCATGTGGGCCAGATCCGCATTCCACAAGTGCCAGATGTGGGCCGGATCTGGGCCGAAACAATGTTGCTATGTGGGAGTGTCATCTCCTCATCTCCCACAGGAGCTCCGTCTCTGGCATTCCTCTGGTTAACCTTTTTCACTTTCAGCAGTCCATTCTCCTCCCACAAGAGTCAAGTTTCTCTGGCTAACCTTGCCATCCCCTCACACTCCTGAAGGATCTCAGTTTCTGTCTAAACTTGCCTTCACTGCGCAGCAGTGTTACATACCCTCTCCAGCGGAGCTAAGTTTCTTTGTAAAGTTCCCCAAAGCCGCAGCAATGTCACCTCGGCTCCCACAAGAGCTCCGTTCTCTGGCAAATTTTCTCCACTGCCGCAGCAGTGATGTCTTCTCTCCAGTACCTTACTATTCAGAATTAATATTCCCGTAACTCACTTGTTAAAACCCCTACTCGACGCATCGCTTGACACCGTCCTCCAAGCAGTTTCCCCCAGAACCACAATCCTGACTGTAAGGAGATGTTTCCTCATTCATCTCCCATATCAACAGCGGTAAGGCGCCCCCTACATTTACGGCGCCCCCTACCCAGAGATAAATAATTTACAAACCTTGTAAACGGTTTCAACGATGCAACGATTCCAGCCCACCCGCCCTGACATCAGACAACCTCTCATAGTCAATCCAACCATACCAGTCCGTTCTGGCATATCTTCAATGGAGAAGCTCTCAGGCTAAATCCCTTCTTGAACCCCTATTCATAGATGATTCCCCAAAAAACTGTGACATGCTTTTGGTTCCAGAAACACCAAAGCTTCATCGATTAAAACCCCTCCAGGTTGTCCACCTGGGTTTTCTTTCTCCCTCTAGCGAGCATTGGTCTCCCAGCGGAAGTAACATGCATTGGTTTCCTCTTTCTCCATCCAGCGAGCATTGTTCTCACACCAGATGCAGTGAGAAAATCTCCCGGTTGAGTACTCATGCTCCTCTTTCCTGTTTTCTCTTTCTGTCCAGCAAAAAAAAAAAAAAAAAAAAAAAACGTAATCCTTAATCTCGCTGCTCCCCGCCCATCGGTCGGCAGAGCTCGCCCGTCTGACGCCGTGAGCTGCTCCGGTCAAGAAGCGCCGTGAGCCCTCCCAATCGGCGTTTCCAAATCTTGCTGCTCCTCATTCGTCAGCCAGTAGGGCCTTTCCGCCCGGTGCTGTGAGCTGCTCCTGTCAGAGGCAACACGGGCCCTCCTGGTCAGACGCTTAAATCACACTGCTCCTCATTAATCGTCCGGTGAGACTCGCCAGTCCGACACCGCGAGCCCTCCCTACTGGTTGTTCCAAAGTACGACTGCTCCCTGTTCGTGGGCTAGCAGGGCCTGTCCGCCCGGCGCTGTGAGCTGCTCCCGTCTAAGGCAACACGTGCCCTTCTGGTCAAACAACCAGGCTTATTCTCAAAACGCCAGCCCGCCAAATCTCTGCGTTTTCGGGGGTGTTTAGTCTGGCGGCTGTCCGTTGCTCTTTTTGCTTTTTGGGGACTACTCAGGGTACAACTCACTAACAGCAGCCAAACAAAATCTAAAGGTAATAATATAAGGGCCAAGAGTCCAACTAAAGCAAACACTGATCACCATAATGGTGGCTTACAATTTGAGATTTTCTCCTTCAGTGATTCTGCTTGTTAACATCAGGTGTCTTCAATAATGCTCAGTCATCACTCAATTAATCACTTAACCCCCTGAGGTCGGCGGTATCGCCGGTGATACCAGCTCGCTTTTTTTTATCAGTGTAAAAGAAACTCATAAATACTCTGTTGACTTTGATTTTCCATAGGAGTTTCATACATCAATCGATTCTGTTAAATGTTGATTATTTTTGTTAATAATACAAATACTAGTTCTGCCTTCTCTCTGCCAGTGAAGTCCATTCTGAAACGCGTCCGAAAATGAACAATAACTCAGCGAATACTCAGTCAAACAGGCATACAGACACATAGGCATGAAGCTTGAATTCTCTTCTTTTAAATGAAGTAATTTATATAAAAAACAAATATTCTCATCTTGTGAAATCTGTATTAAAAGAGAGCGATTCCAGTCGAGCTCATTACAGCTCATTCAAATGTAATGTGACCACGCCCCGGAGAGCACGCGCTATTCAAACGCAAATGATTGAGGCAATCCACGCAAACCTGTGAACGCCCCCATATCAGCTCGAGAAAACACAAGTTTATTCAGATCATTACTTGTTTACACCGTCTCGCAGCGCTGTGAGGAATAATAATAATGGAAAATGTACCTCAGAAGTGCGGGTATATCGAGGAGCGAGCTGAGGAATACTGTAGTAAGTTTTTTTCCTTCTCACGTGAATCGGGTTTCTGTTTATGAATGAATGAACGGCAGAGATGCGCGCTGTTTACCACAGCTCGCAAAAAAGACAGTTAAAATTTAAATCGTTTGTGAATGATGATGTTTTAGCAAACTGTATTGCTATACTGAGATGAGTAAAAATCGACTGAAATATGTTGAAATAAAATGTAGGCTATTTGTATAAGCAACGTATTAAATTGCAAATTAACATTTATATGCCCTAATATTTCCTAAAAACAACGTTACAGTCAGGCGAAATATGAAAGACAACATTTTGTTGACTAGATTTGGGTACAGTTTTTACTGTAGAATATACTGCCACATCAAATAAGCTTTTGTTTAGCAATTTCTATATAACATACTATTTTTGTCAAAAATAAAGTCATCAACTAAGATGTTAGCTGTTCCAATGTTGGCTATATTCAAACTAATGAATACATAGATAAAATGTAGGCCTATAATCTTTTTTTTTTTTTTTTTTTTTTTTTTTTTTACAAAGAAAGAGTACACTTGAAATATTGTTGAAATTGTAATTATTGTTGTAATTGTAACCTTTTTAATAAAATAGCAAAACATATTTACAAGATAGATGTAAGCAAAATCTTAAATGGTCAATATTAGTCTTCTTCTAAATATATCTTTTGTCCTTGCATTGTGGCTCAGTCAGTGTCACACCTGAATGAATGGCTAATTATGCAGAGTGGGTGGGACATTGTATTCTAAGGTGTAAACCACTCCTCGTTCATGCCCCCCTCGCATATTGGCTTTCCAAGCAAAACCTGTTTTACATCAATTTAAATCAATGTATTGTTTTATGTGAACGATAAAGCAAGACTATTTTCACATAATTTTGAAGCCAGAACTTGAAGCGACAACATCCATTAGTCAAATGTCTTATTGACACATATTTATTATGAGTTTTGTGGTCTTTTTTCAGCAACTTTCATTTTAATTTTTTTCAATAACCACGCATAAACATTATTCTCTTAAAAATTCAAAAATATACATGCATGGTGATCACATATTTTGGTAGCCCTGTTTGTGCTATATAGAGTGAATTTACACCTTTTAACATGTTTATAAATAACTGAAAAAAGCACAAATGTCAGAGCATGTCAGAACACCTCCAGGGCCCAGAAAACCGCTCAGACTCCAGAGGGTTAATTAGCTCATTAACTTTAACACTCTTGAGTGTTAATTTCACACTCATATTTTACCACTTTACACTCTTGAGTGTGGACTCATAAACTCCCAGGAGTGTTAATTTAACACTGGAGTGTTTGCTATGCACTCTGTTTAATTTGATGTAAGTGTGAACTCGTGAACTTACTACAGGTATGGGGTAAGTTGTGCCAAAGCTTAGTAAACTCTTTCAGTTATGGAAAAGGAAAGAGGCACAACACTTTATAATTTTAATTGGTATAACTGTAACAATAAACTTGTTTGACATTAAAATAGTGATTTATAATAGTGATCCCCATTTCCCCTGTTGATCTTGTCACTTGAATAAATTAAGATGTTTTCTTACATTTCTGTATGATTTGTTTTGCTTTTAATGCTTTTTAATCTTTTACATTTTCAGGTTCACGTGAAAACCCAGATGAACTGAGAATTGTGCTGCTGGGAAAAACTGGAGTTGGGAAAAGTGCAACAGCAAACACAATCTTAGGAAGAAACGCATTTACAGCAGAAACATCTCAAGAGTCAGTGACTAAAGAGAGTCAGAGAGAATCATCTGACATCAACGGCCGACACGTTACTGTGATCGACACTCCAGGACTGTTTGATACTGAACTCACTAATGAAGAGATCCAGAGAGAAATCAGACACTGCATCTCCATGATCCTGCCTGGACCGCATGTGTTCATCATTGTGCTCAATTTAGGACAACGATTCACTCGAGAAGAAGCAACATCAGTGAAGATCATCCAAGAGACATTTGGGGAGAAATCTTTAATCTTCACCATGGTGCTCTTCACCAGAGGAGATGATCTGAAGGACAAAACCATTGAACAGTGTTTTGGAAAACCTGGATCTCCTCTGATGAACCTGATTGAAGCGTGTGGAAACAGATATCATGTGTTCAATAATAATCAGACTGGAGACCGAACACAGGTGTCTGATCTACTGGAGAAGATAGACAACATGGTGAAAGCAAACGGAGAGAGTTTCTACTCATGTAAGATGTTCAGACAGATGGAGAGAGAAAAACAAGAACAACAGATGAAGATCCTGATGGACAGAGTCAGAGAAAGAGAAGAACTGGTGGACAAACTAGAAGAAGAGATGAGACAAGAACGAGAGACACTTACAAATGAAATTGATCAAATTAGGCAAGAAAAAGAGAAAATAAAAAGAGAAAAAGATCAACTGCAGATCAAATACGACACAGAAACAGAACGACTGATGAACGGAATAGAGAATGAGAGGAAGAAAAGAGAAGAATATATAGAAAGAGAAGAACAATATAAAACACAAATACAAGAGAAAGAAAGAGAGATACGAGACAAGATGAGACAAGAACGAGAGACATTTAGACATGAAATAGAGCAAACGAGGCAAGAAAAAGAGAAAATAAAAACAGAAAAAGAAAACCTTCAGACCAAATACAACACAGAAATAAACAGAGTGAAGAACATAATAGAGAATGAAAGACAGAATCACGACAAAGAGAGAAAGATAAGAGAAAACATGTTTAATGAGAGAGAAGAACAATATAAAACACAAATGAAAGAGAAAGAGAGAGAGATCCATGAGATGAAGAGAGAATGAGAGGAATGGGAGAAACTAGAAGAAAAGATGAGAAGAGAAGAAGAGGATGAGAAAAGGAGAGAGAAAGAACAGAGAGTCTGTGATGAATTTAATCAGAGACTGAAACAAGAGAGAGAGAGAATGGAAAGAGAGAAAGAAGATCTTAATTCTAAACATGAAGCAAAAGAAAACAAGATGAAGATCCTGATAGAGGAGAGAGTGGAGAAAATGAACAGAGAAAAAGAAGAACTGATTGAGAAACATGAAGAAGAGAAAGAGATAATAAAGATGATGATGATGGAGAAAGTGGAGAAACTGGACAGAGAAAAAGAAGAACTGATTGAGAAACATGAAGAAGAGAAAGAGAATAAAGATGATGATGATGGAGAAACTGGAGAAACTGGACAGAGAAAGAGAAGAACTGATGAAGAAACTAGAAGAAGAGAAAGAGAAAATTAAGATGATGATGATGGTGGAAAAACAACCGAATCATGACAAAAAGAGAAAGAGAAGAGAAGAAGAGTTTAATGAGAGCGAAAAACAATATAAAAGGGTAATGAATGAGAAAGAAGAACTGATGAAGAAACAAGATGAAGAGAAAGAGAGAATGAAGATGATGATGGAGGAAGAACAACAGAATCATGACAAAGAGAGAAATAGAAGAGAAGAAGAGTTTAATGAGACAGAACTATATAATACACTAATGAAAGATAAGGAGAAGAAAGAGAGAGAGATGTGTGAGGAGATGAAGAGAGAACGAGAGGAATTGGAGAAACAAAAACAGCAAATTCCAACAAACGGTGAGTAGAAATTATAACTTAATTAGAGAGAGACTAAGTATTACATTATTCTTGTAATAAAATGTTCATAATGCAATCATTTTCTCAAAACGTAAAAAAAAAAGAGCTCATAATGTTTTAACAAATTTTACCTTATGAGAAATGTATTGCATTATAAACTCACCAAAAACATGCCATATTGTAATAATAGCTTTTAAAACATAAAAAATATTAGGATTCCCTTAGAGTACATTTAAAAAATCTAAATCCAGTCTTAAGGGCCGATCACACCTAACGCGTTTTTCAGGTTCGAAAACGCGAGGTCACACAGAACGAGCAGTGCGCTGCGTTTTTTATGTTGCTAGGCAACCACCGAAAGAGCTGTCCTGTCAGTCAAGTAAACGTCAAATCAGCCTTTTATTAACTTTATTTGCTTTCTGTTAACATTGTAGTAGATACGGTTCGTGAAGTCGTTAAGCTCCTGGTAACCCGCGAGAGCACCACAAGTTTATCCTCCATCATCGTACGCTGTGGGCGTTCAAGCTTTCATCACTACAACGGAAGGCCCGCCTCTCCATTCACTCGATTGGACAGTGGAAAAAAACGCGATGACGTCGGGCGATTTTTCCGCTCGGAGTTGCTTTTTTTTCAAATGCAAAAACGTGAGGCGCAGTCGGCGCATAAACAGCGCACAGAACGCTCGCTACCATATGAAAACAATTGAAAATAGGCGCCTCTCACTGCAAAAAACGCGTCAGGTGTGATCGGCCCCTTAAACTACATGTGAAATGCAAAATTTTAAGATTTCATGCATTTATTATTATTATTATTATTATTATTATTATTATATTTGCATTAAACATAAACCATTGCTATTCCTTTACAGTACATTTTAAAAATCTAAATCCAGTCTTAACCTGCAATCCACCAGATTACTGCTACTACTACTACTAGTAATGATTTTGTTTAATTTAAACTGACAGTGTGCCTGTTTCCCGAACAAGAGGAAGACTGTTCCAAAGTTCTAAATAGGAAAAGGATTTACCACCTGCGGTAGATTTTGATATTCTAGGTATTATCAACTGGCCGGAATTTTGAGATCGCAGTAGAGGTGAAGGACTATAGTGCGTTAAGAGCTCGTTAAAGTACTGGGGAGCTAAACCATTTAGTTTTTTTTTTTCGTTTTGTAATGGCAATTTTCAAAAGTTAATATCAAACAGCATCAGAGGTGTAAGAAAACTTTCAAGAGACAAAACTGTAATAAAGAGAAAAGGTTTATTTCAATGAGGATTATTTTCACAAAAGCCGCAGCCACCCAGCTTTGAAATAGAATGCCTACTAGACACAACAAAACATAGATATTATATAGCAGTTTCTTGGCAAAAGAACTCCTCCTTCCAGGTTTCTTGTAAATTTCCAGAAAGATACCCCCTATCTTCTGCTGGTTCGGACTGGTTTCTACCCCCCTGGTACAGGTCACACTGTTCTATGTCCCTGAGACACCCAAAGGCCTTCATCTACGACCTAAATTGGCCCTCGCTTCCCTGTCCTCCTTCAGCTGCTAGAAAACCTCACAGAAACATATGATTAAACAGTTTGGAAACGAATGATTATAAGAAACGCTGGATTTTCCACAACAAATTCCTCCTGTTTATCATTCTCTGATAAACGTATTAAAGGAAAATTCATCCTTGTCTTCTAATTTCTTGATCAAACATCATTACATCATTTCATTTCAAGATCAGAATTGATTCACAGTTATACTCTTCATGTCTGAATTTCATATCACTGATCATACCCTTAAACTTAGTAGGCAAAAAGATTAAAATTAAAACTATTAGGCAAAAACATTAGAATTAAAACTATTAGGCAAAAACATTAGAATTAAAACTATTAGGCAAAAACATTAGAATTAAAACTATTAGGCAAAAACATTAGAATTAAAACTATTAGGCAAAAACATTAGAATTAAAACTAGTTTGAAAAAAAGATTAAAATGAAATAAGCTCAGGCTATTTTTCCAGGGATAGACCCTTAATTTTACAGCAAGCAGATAAAGGTTTATTCTGGAACCGGGCTAGACGAACGAGCTCTGTCATTGCATCCCCAACACTATAGGTCGGACCCTCAGTCATTTCAGTATAAACAAGAAAAAGTTGGATTAATATTTAGTAGGAAAACAAAACATGCTATAAAAACACAGATAAAGTAGATACAAAAACTCCTCATATTCAAACCCTGTCCTTGTATGCCATCTCGTAACACGGATGGCTACTGCTTTTAACCCTCTGAACATATCATCATTCTTACAATGGAAAAAGAAATAAAAATAATGAAAACAATAATAATAATAAAAACAGTGAATAGAACAGTCAATCATTGACATCAAAACCTAAACAATCAAAGTTTAGAAAATCCCTTTCCTGGTCCCAGGAAGGCAACAAAAAGGAAAGAAAACACATTTAACTCATGTCTGCATACACGTCATCGCTGTCATAATCATCACATTACTCTCCATCAGTTATTGGGTACTGTTACGAAGTGGAGGACGCAGTAAGATCCATTTGCAGCTTTTATTTGAGTGGTCAGACAGGCAGGGTTAAACAACAGCAGGCAGAACAACGGAGAGAACACAGAGCAGATCGGGGTCACAGGCAGAAGTCAGGGCAGGCAGCAAAAGGCAAAGTCCAATTAACAATCCGGGTAAAGGCAGGCAGAGAACAATCAGGAGTCGAGATACACAGTCCAAGGTCAGTAAATGAGAACAACAAACACAGGAATAAACGCTCGGAATTGAAAGCCAGGGCAATGCAATACTTCGCAGAGAAGTGGAGTGTGGAAGTGGCTTTTATGTGTGTGTGAATGAGGTGCAGGTGTGTGTGTAATCAGTGCAGTGCAGGTGTATGACGTAATCAGTCCAGGTAGATGCAGGATGGGAATTGTAGTCTGAGTAAATATGATAGTCCGGTGTGGAGTGCCCTCTGGTGGCTCAAGGGCACTCCAGCTGGTGACCGTTACATAGCCCCTCCCCAAAGAGCGGCTTCCAGACGCTCAAAAACTGTCCAGGTGGGAGGTGGCCCGGAGGTGGATCCGGGGGCGGGATGGAGGGCCAGGTCCGTGGAGCGGAAGAGGACCTTGAGACTGCGGTAATACGGAAGGCCAGAGCGGAGCAGGCTGTGCAGGCGACCAGGGCGGAGTCCCCCAGTTGCATGGGCTTTTACAGAAGTAGAATGGTACATACTGTTCGGCGTGTCCGTCACACCCTTGGCAGTTGGTTTCGAACGGGTTGCATTTGAAAGTTATGTTCGACCCCTCCTCGATGGTGACGGTGCTTCCCTGCAATCCTTTCACCGGTATCACTTCCTTGAAGACACTTGCTTCTCTCCTGTCACGCCGTCTGATGGTGCTGTTCAGCACAGTCGTTTCAGTCTCGTTGGTGTGTCTCTCCACAGACCACACTGGAAAGCCCTCAGTGAAACATAAAATAATCAAACAGATAGTCACTGATCAGAGTCAAAATGAACGTGCTTTTGTAAAGTCCACACATTCCTGGTATTCTAAATGGGTGCCACGGCTTTGCACGATCCATCTTGTCTAGTTCTGCAACTGTGTTGTGCCAGAGAATACTTTTTTTTTTTTTTTTTTTTACCACTCAGAGTCTTATCAGTCTTTGTTGATGTACAGTGTGCACCCTGATGCTGCCTGTGCAATCAGAACCCTCCTCTTCACCCAGCTCCCTCCTCGCAGCTCGTAGCTCTCTCCGCTCGTTGCTGCTGCTAGAATGTGGGGATCTGTTGCCAGTAAATCTTTAAGTTTTGTTAATTCAATGATCAATGTCTCTGACTGTACAAATGGCTTTACTCTGCGCACTGGTCTCACCACTTTCTCTGAGTGACCTTGCACCTGCTCGGCTTATTGTTGAGTTTGCTGCTGTCTTTGGGGCTCCTCCTCTTGTTGCTCCTCCGATATGGGTGGAACCTTCCTGCAGTGATTGGCATGTACCCACGTCGCTCGCTCGCCGACCTTCACCACCGTATGCGTGATCAGCAAGACTTGGAACGGTCCCAGCCACCGTTTCGCCCTCCAGCTCTTTCTCCTGAGGTCTCGAATCACCACGTAATCACCTGGTCTGATTTTGTGCAGGAACGTCTCTGCTACCTTGCTCTTAGAGAGAGCTTCTTTCACCTGCACAGAAATGTTAGATAACAAACACGACATCTTTTTGCAGTAATTCAACATTTCATTCTCACACACATCTGTCGATGGAAGCCTCCTTCTTTCCCCTGTTATACCCATGAACGGTGGTCTACCAAAGAGAATTTCAAATGGGCTCAAATTTGTTTTGACTCTCTTTCTCATTCTCATGTACATTAACACAATGGGGAGTGCTTTCACCCACGAGAGCCCTGTTTCTTCACAGCATTTTGCCAATTTGTTCTTTACCGTCTGGTTTTCACGCTCAACAGCGCCCCCGCTGGCAGCGTGATAGGCACAATGTGTTCTCATATCAATCCCTAAGAACTTGCCCACCTGTTTGATTGCCTCATTGACAAAATGTCGTCCGTTATCACTGCTGATCTTCCTTGGGACGCCCCAACGGGGTACAATTTCGGTCAGCAGTGCCTTTGCAACTGCCGCCGCATCTTGTTTCGAGGTGGGAAACGTCTCAATCCATTTTGAAAACATATCCACCATAACCAAACAATATTTCTTATTTCCGCACGGGGTTAGTTCAATGAAATCAATCATTACATATTCAAATGGCCCCTCTGGGGCTGGCTGGCTTGCCAGTGGTGTTTTAATGCCCCGTGCAACGTTATATGTGGTGCAAATCACACATCTTTTGCAAAAATTCTCAGCATATATTGTGAAACCTTTGGTAAACCACAATTCTTTCATTTGCATAATCATCCCCCCCTTGGATGCATGGTCCATCCCATGCAACAATTTAGCGTAATGTGGGAAAAAATGGCTGGGCAGACACGGCTTTCCATCAACAGATGTCCATACACCATCAACAAGGCTGCAGCCTGCCGTCTTCCATTTGTTTTTCTCAGCTCCTGTGGAAAAAGACTGCATGCTCTGTAAACAAGGAGAAATGTCATTGTTAAGGTTATTGTCAACTTGTACGCAAGTGGCGCCACTGCTATCAGCTTCAGTCTGCTTTGTTGCCGCTGCCTTCGCAGCCATATCAGCTCTGGCGTTGCCTGTTGATACGAAACTTTTATCATTAGTATGCGCTGCGCATTTACAAATTGCAATCTTGTCTGGCAGCATAATGGCCTCCAAAAGGTCAGATACTAACGTAGCGTTCAGTATCGGTCGTCCGTCTGACTTTAAAAATTTTCTGTGCTTCCACAGAGCACCAAAGTCATGCGTGACCCCAAAAGCATAACGCGAGTCTGTGTAAATCGTTACACACTTGTCAGTCATCAGTTTACATGCTTCAGTCAAAGCGACTAATTCAGCTGCCTGTGCAGAGTAATGACATGGTAATTTGCCAGATTTTACAGTTTCAAATTCAGTCGTCACGGCATAGCCCACGTTATTTTGTCCTGTTTGTGGATCTTTCGACGCAGATCCATCCACAAACAGGATGTTGTCACAATTATCAAGCGGAACGTCCATCAGATCTGGACGTGGTGTGCATACCTGCTCTAACACTGACAGACAACAGTGATGTTCTTCACCATCCTGCTCTGTGGGTAAAAGGGTCGCTGCGTTCAACTTTGTACACCTTTTGACAGTTATATTTGGCATATCTAACAGAATCGTATGATATCTCAACCAACGAGCTGTAGACAAATGTGACGTTCTCTGCTCCTGCAAAATCATGGACACCGAATGTGGGACTTCTAAAGTCAGATCCGCATAGCCTACAAACTCTCTTGAGGCCATGACAGCCAATTCAGCCGCTGCCACTGCCCTTAGACAATGTGGCAGTCCTGCGGCTACAGGGTCGAGTTTTGTTGAGAAATAGGCCACAGGTCGTTTTCGGTCACCGTGTGTCTGCAGAAGGACAGAAGTCATATAACCGTTCTTTTCATCGACCATCTGCGTGAACTGACGGTCGAGAACCGGAAGGCCCAACGATGGAGCCATACACAATTGTACCTTCATGTTATCAAATGCTGCTTCAGCTTCACTTGTCCAAACAAGTTTGTCACATGACCTCAGCCCTTTCCCTGTTGTAAGGGCTCGTAAGGGCTGTTCTAAAATGGCATAATTGGGAATGAATGTACGACAGTAAGCACACATCCCCAAAAATGACAACAACTGTTTTTTTGATACCGGCTTTGGCACGTCTTTTATGCCCTGCACCCTCTTTTGTGACAATGTTTTGCTGTTTTGTTTGATAACATGGCCCAGGAAGGTCACTTCCTGTTTCACAAACTGCAGCTTTGAAAGGCTGACCTTGTGTCCCTCCCTTTCAAGATGCTTCAGGAGAGTCACAGTGTCAGCCCTGCAAATAGACTCACTTTCTGAACAGATCAAAAGGTCATCAACATAAGAAATCAATGCGGTTCCCTCTGTTAAAGTCAGATTCTCAATGCTCCTTCTCAGTGCCTCGTTAAATAAAGTCGGGCTCTCAGAAAAACCCTGACATAATCTCGTAAAAGTATAACCCCTACCATCGAAATCAAACGCAAACCAAAACTGGCTTTTTTCATCGACCGGAACGCTGAAAAAGGCATTAGCCAAATCAACCACAGAAAAATACTTTGCATTTTCTGGAATTTGAGTTAGGAGCGTGTATGGATTTGGGACGCGTGGGGCACGCGTAACGACAGATGAGTTCACCGCTTGGAGGTCCTGGACAAAACGCCATTCAATAGGTTGATTACGATCTCGTATCTTTTTCACAGGAAAAATTGGAGTTCTGACAGGTGAATCATCACAAGGCCTAATTACACCCTCTTTCAATAAAGCATCAAACACCGGTTTTATACCCTCTATTGCTTCACGTTTCAGTGGATATTGTGCCTTACATGGTCTGAAATCAGATTTTGGTGTGATTACAACTGGCTCACAACCTTTTATCAGCCCCACATCATATTTGTTTTTTGCCCACAAGTTTGGTGATATTTGTGCCAAAGAAATATCAATTTCTGAGGCAGAAATATCCCCCTCTCCCTGTCCTGTCACATTTTTCCCAATAGCAGTCACATTTCTCTGAACCCCCACCTCAAAGTCACATTTTGATTTAAATGCCCCCATACTCTGACTCTCTGCTGTGTGTGTGTCAACTCTCACCCAGTCTGTGGCTGATAAACATTCTTTTACAAAAAGGCCCACATCTCTCCACTGCTGGCTTATGGCCTTGGAGACAGATAAGTGGCAGGCGGTGTTCTCTGACATAAGATAACAAGCTTTCTGACTTTCTGTCAACACTGCAGCCAATGCGCACACACTCTCTGTCCAGAAAATCTGGTCAAACTTCACAATTTCATTCTCCACAGAATTAAACCACATCTTTTCAAAATCTGAATCTCGCTCTGTTACGACATGTGATGTACAATGCATTTTATCATTTGTCATAAACTCTGTGTCGACTGGGTTTGTTCGAGCCTTTGCCAATTCCAAAATTTTCTCTGCCCAATCAACATCTGTCACCTGCCATTCATAAGCCCACTTCGGCTCGAATTTGGAACAAGTAATTTGTGATGTCTCCTCAATGCTAATTCCATAGGAATCAGCACAGAGGGACAAATTTAATTTACACATTAAATCACGAGCCATCAGAGGTGCGGGACAACCGGGAGACCACACAAATTCATGTTCGAAAAGGCATCCCCCCTCTGTTTCGCACTCTAACGGCTCGGTTAACCGGTCAGAAATCAAATGGCCAGAGGCCGAAGTGCTCTCAAACACTTTCCCGGTTAAAATTGGAACACATGGTAAATCACATGGTCGTAATGTGCTCAGGCTTGCACCAGAATCTACTAAAAAGTCAATAACTACCCCTTTAACTCGTAAAGGATAAATAGGCATTTCAGAAAACCCTGTGCTTTTGTATAGTTTCACACGCTCATCACACACAGCACTGCTCAAATCATCAGTCACAGCTTTGCTCAAAGTATCATCAGACACACAAAAAGATTTGCAAGCAGTTTTTTCATTGCAGATAGCAGAAAGAAGATCAGTGTATGTGTTTGTGTGTGCGTTGTGTGTGTGTGTGTTAGTAAAGATATTTTCACTTCCCTTTGCTGCAGCCAAAGATTGGCTTCCCAAAGCCAGACTCTTTCCGTCCCGCTCTCTCACCCCGTCGGTTCAGTCAGACTTTGTGTTCGGGCACGCGTCGCTCCAATGACCGTCCTGTTTGCACAGTCTGCATTTCGTGCAGTCTCGGGTCGCGTGTGCATTCGTTGAACAAACAAAACAGTTCCATTTTCCAGCTCCAGCAGCTCTTCCTCTCTGTCCTTTTCGGTTAGCAGGTTTTGACTGGGGAAACGCAGGCTTGTTATGTTGTTTCTGTTGTTGCACGACCACCATCGTGAGGGGTTTTTTCTTTTCTTTCTTTTCTTCCGCGTCTTCTTCAACGTGAATGGCGTGTTGCAGTGTTGTGCTCAAGCGCCCCTCCTTCCAGGCCACATAACTGGACTTTGTCCCTCTTCGGGTTTCGGGTTTCATTCCTTGCAGGAAATAGCCCATCAAATGTTTCTCCCAAGTGCCTGCTGTCGTTCCCCTGTCTGCTGGCTCAGTTAAGCCACTGTACTTTGCAAATGTGTCAAAAAGTCTGAAATAGTAATTGCTTACCGACTCGTCCTTTTCCTGGACACAGCACGTGATCTTTCCAGTGTCCACACGTGGAGGGAAAGCTGCGCCGATGGAATTGGAAAAGTTCTCCACTTCTTTCCTGTACGGCTCGTTGCTGTCGTGGTCCCAGTCTGCATGCACTCTTCTGATGTCTGTTTTCGCCAGCTTGCCGGCCACTTTGCCCCAGTTCGCAGCGCCCATTCTCACAGTTAGCAATCGTTTCAGTTCTTGTGTGGTTGGGCTGAATTCTCTGCATACTGCAAGCAGTTCACTGGCAAACTTTTCACCCGCGTCTTGCGGATCTGGCAGATGTGCCATGGCATCCTTCATGTCCGTCATTGTCCATGCCCGGAAAACTAGTATCGGTCCGTTCGTGCCCGCAACTTCAACCATCGGAGCCGTTACCTTTGCCGCTGTAAAACTGACCTTTTCTTGCTTGACTTGTGATCTCGTTGTTACTTTCTGCTGGCTTGGTCCCGGTCTTTTGTCATTCGGAGTGTCCGGAACTGTATCAGACGCTCCCTCGTCTTCTTCGCTGCTTGTTGCGGCCCGTGCTGAAGAGTCTGCCTCCCCCTGTTGTATCGGCGACCTTGGGAGCTGTGCATGAAATTCTGCTGTCAGTCTCTGAGCCACTCGCTCCGCGGCCTCTGCCCCCGCTCGTGCTGCTCTTGCATCTGTCTCTGCCTGCGCTGCTCTTTGGGCTGCCAATGTCAATTCAATTTGATCTTGTGCTTCTGCGAGTCGTGCTTCATTGGCTGCCATTGGCTGTTCCATTTGTTGTCTGGCCCGTTCCAGTTCTTGTGCGGTTGGTAGGGGTAGTGGAGAGCGGTCCAGATCGAGATCCAGTTTGAGAGCCGAGATCTCTGCTACGGGATAGTGAGTTGTGTTGTAGTCAGGTGGCGGAGCGCTTGCCGTCTCGGTCACATGTGGAAAAACACATACATTCGGATCATTAGTAGTTTTCTGTTCCGGTGGAACTGTTTTCACACATACAACATTCTTCACATTTTCCTCACTATCACCCAGTAACTCTTTTTGTATCTGCTTTCGTTCTCGCCTGTCAGCTTCTTCCACCCAACACATTATTGTCTGTTCACATTCTTTGCACTCATGTTTAACACACACACAGCAACTACTCTGTTTTCCCTCGTTCTTTTCTACTGACTCTTTTACTATATTTAGTCTTATTTTACTCAAGGTCCCCGCTTCGGGAAAATCGTGATATTTGATCAGTTTCTGTATGTCAACCATACATTTACCACCATAATTATTTCTCATTTGACAGAAAATTGGTGTATAAAAATGATCTAATTTACTGTTAGATGACCCCATTTTGGCTGAATCTCCCTTCTGGATTTTACTCTTTCGACACGTGTCTTAGTATCTGTCAAACGTCTCCAACAGACCCGATTTTATTTCACCCAAAACCGGTCGGGTTTCAGCAGATATGCCGTGCTTTTGTAATTATGTTTTACTCAAAATCTACTCATGTGCACCCAGCGCTCGATTGATTCTGATCCACCTAATTAATCCGGCGTGGCTCTTCCGTCCACCTTTGCAAGATTTCTTCGGGTTACAGAGACTTTGAGCAAAACTAATTAACCAGCACCTGTGATTACCTGCGTGGCTCTTCCGTCCACTAACGAGCTAAGTGTGGCAGAAACCGGTCTGATTTCCGTCAGACCAATTTCTACCTCAAAAATTGTGATTAATGAATCACCTCTCGCTCGTACCCAAAGCAAACTCAGCCAATATGGTTCATGTTCACTCACAATTATCAAATCACACTTAACATCAATAAAACAATTCTGCCGTTTCTTACCCAGAGATGCTTTCTCTTTTCTGTAATTGCCGCGGATTCTTTCTTGATCCTGGTGGGAGTTCCTCCACTGGTCCTGAATGCGGGACTTGGCTCTCTCTCCCTTAACCTGTTGAGTTACTATCTCAAACCGTCGGGGTATGAGACGGCCGCCTGATGCCGCTGGGTTTGCAGTTCCGTCCAAATCCGTTCTTCAGGACCAGGAGAAGAAGATCCGCACAGGACCCCACGTTCTGACACCAAGTTGTAATGGCAATTTTCAAAAGTTAATATCAAACAGCATCAGAGGTGTAAGAAAACTTTCAAGAGACAAAACTGTAATAAAGAGAAAAGGTTTATTTCAATGAGGATTCTTTTCACAAAAGCCGCAGCCACCCAGCTTTGAAATAGAATGCCTACTAGACAAAACAAAACATAGATATTATATAGCAGTTTCTTGGCAAAAGAACTCCTCCTTCCAGGTTTCTTGTAAATTTCCAGAAAGATACCCCCTATCTTCTGCTGGTTCGGACTGGTTTCTACCCCCCTGGTACAGGTCACACTGTTCTATGTCCCTGAGACACCCAAAGGCCTTCATCTACGACCTAAATTGGCCCTCGCTTCCCTGTCCTCCTTCAGCTGCTAGAAAACCTCACAGAAACATATGATTAAACAGTTTGGAAACGAATGATTATAAGAAACGCTGGATTTTCCACAACAGTTTTTTTTTTTTTTTTTGATCAGCAATATTTTCAAATGTATACAATGTTTAATAGGGGGCCAATGCAGTGTTGACAGAACCGGGCTAATGTAGTTATAATTCCTGGTTCTGGTAAGAACTCGAGCTGCTGCATTTTGGACCAGCTGTAGTTTGTTTATTAAGCGTGCAGGGCAACCACCCAGTAGAGCATTACAATAATCTAGCCTTGATGTCATGAACGCGTGAACTAATTGTTCTGCATTTTTCATTGAAAGCATATGTCATAATTTAGACATATTTTTAATACGGAAGAATACGGTTTTACAGATACTAGAAACGTGGCTTTCAAATTAAAGATTGGTATCAAAGAGCACACCCAGGTTCCTAACCGACGATGAAGACCTGACAGAGCAGCCATCAAGTGTTAGACAGTGTAAACCCGACTCAATCGGCCCAATGGAGGCATCCGATCAGCGGGTGAATGTCTCTGCACGTTACTGTCCTTTCTCGTGGCAAAGTAATTTGATTTAATGAAATACATTTTTTCATATGTATTACCTCGTTATTTCATCTGACTCCATAAATGAAAAGGTTTTAATGATATATGTGCATCATTAAAAGTGTTTGATTATTCTTTTTAACTCTTTTTAACTCTAACGTTTCTGAAAATAATGTCAGAGTCAGTTAGAATAAAATCAAATGTTTACAATTTATTATGTCAGGTAAATGTATCATGCAAATTTCATAATCAGTTCAAAGATAATAGATACAGAACATGAAATGCTCTGGAATAAAGAGAGAAGATGCAAACCTTGACATTATAAAATACATGATGCGAAGTGTTTTGCATACACTTCACACCATGGGCTGGTCTGGGTTACAGAATTGCCTTGAGCCTCTTGTTGCATCTCATTATATAGACAGAAACCTCTTTCACATGGAAACATTTGCTAACAATGGGAATTTGCATTCAGAGTTTACACCTTTTGAGAGCAGGAGGTAATTTGCCTGGAAGACACATCCTCCTTTGAGTACAAGTTATCACTAAAACTCTTAATAACGTATTACCTTGGTTTACCTCTTTGGGAATGAGACATTTGTACCAGTCGCACTGAGACATTTCAAATGATACCAAACATGTATACTACTGTATGATAATTATTCATATTAAACCATATAGATCTTTGGGTGAATTTTGGTGATCTCAGCATGAGAGAGAAGGAATGAGGGAAGAGGGAAAGACATGTAGATTAGGATGATTCTGAGGTGAGACTTGCGTCTCGAATGGTGATGCTACTGTAAGGACCACCCATTGGCCCAATGACGGAATCCAACAGTGGGCGAAGGAATAATGCGTGTATGTCTTTTCAGCGTTCCAGTGAAGTTCACTTAATTTATTGGAATTTAGTTTCAATATTACTTTAGCTCTATGCTTAATCTGACTGCAATTTCAAACGATAATCAAATTTATATTGTGTTTTTCAGATTAGAAAATAATCATAAATATTGATTATAAATTAATTTAGATCTTTGATTATTCTGAGCATCTCATAATTTCAAATATTCGTTCATTTAGGACCCAGTGTCACTTTGAGACGTCACGTCGCGAATGTGCGCTCATGATCACAAACTAGCCAGTCCTGAAATAGTCAGAGGGTGCAGTGCAACTATTTTACCCTAAGCGGCCACTCACTGCTGACCCGTAGGTGTAATGTTTTGTAATAGTTGCAGCGTACAACATGCTAAGTCAGGAATAGTCAGAAATCGGAAGGTCTCCCTAAGAAGTGCCCCATGCTCCATTCATAGTGTGTTCAGTTTGATCTATCCTGGACAGAGATTTGCGGAAACACCAGTCTGCACTTTAATCTACTGGAAATAATGATTTCTGAAAAATGCAGAATGAATCAAGATGTAACATCTATTTGTCAGGTAAAAATGTATCATGCCAATTACACAAGTAAATGATTAATAGCCAATTCAGAAATAATACATGACATCAATTACTCAAAGATGACTCTAAAAGTAATCAATGTATTCCTGACAGGGACACACAGTGATGTGTCAGTGCTTTCCAACAGGAAAACACTGAAACTGCACTGTATGGGAGTGATCCTGGTAAAGGGTCCCAAAGACTGCTCTGTCACCTAGCCTTAAATACCCAGACCAGAACAAAAGGGGTTATACAAATATTGTTTAGAGTTGTTTGGGTCAATCCATGTACCCCAGGGGGTAGCACCTGGTTTCGGGAGATATCTTCAAGAGATATCACCCAGAGAGGAGAAACAGGATTCTCCTAAGTTTTCAATCTTTCTCATTAAACCAATGACTGCAATGAAATTAAGACCATTTTACCAATCGCACTGAGACACTTAAAATGATACCAAACAAGATACATCATATGTGATATATAGACATTCTTAATGAACTTTCAGTGACTTGAGGAGGGAGAGGGGGGATGAGTTGATGCCAAACAAGGAGACAAGGAGACAAGTTTGGGCAGGGCAATGTCCTGTGCTCTGTCTTTGCTATCTTCTGTCCAGGGTGCATTTTATGGCTTTATTGCAGGGTGAGTTTTTGTTTTAGCAGGAAAATCAGTCCTTACACTACCTTCACAAGAGTGATTTCAAATGTTATCTTCCTGTTTTTTATCAGAGAGTAGCCCTCTCTTCCAGTTTTTCCAGTCTTACAACAATATTCTAGGTTATTACGTGCAGATGTTTTTGGTCCAATCATGAGAAACTTTAGTAGTAGGAAATTACTAGTCATCCAATTTTTTCTATGCTAATGCTATGCATTCCGTTCATTTTGTGAATTGGTAAGTTTCGTCAGGGCACAACAAAATATACAGCTGAGTATCATTAGCATAACAGCGAAAACTAATGCCATGCTACCTAATGATATCTCCTAAGGCAGGGCTATTCAAATACATTTGCAGGGGGGCCAAACTAGGAAATTCCTAAATTTGTGAGGGCTGGACGGACAAATTGATATCAGCTAAAGGAAATTAAAATATACTATATACTAAGGTACATAATATATGAAATAAAATAAGGTACATTATTCTTTTGGTTTCCTTTATTATTTCAACACATTGATTAGGCCTACAACAAAGTGCAAAACTGCAAATACTGAGACATATACACAGCTTTTACCCTTAAAACAGTAAACATAAGTAATAGCTTATATATATATATATATATATATATATATATATATAAATCAAACAATCAAAATAAAGCTGTCATAAGTGCAAAACTGCAACTGCAGTTTCAAGTATCAAATCTTATTTGGGGAAATAACAACATTCAGATATCCCTGAAGTATATCTTTCAGACAGTGAGTAACAGTTACACATTTTAAAACTAGAAAAAACATTTCAAGTGTACAGTAAGTACAAATTTGCTAACTATGTGCTGTAAACATACTCTTGATGAAAACTAACTAATAACAAGAATATTTTTTTCCTCATTTAGTTTACCAATGTTTTGTAGTAAAATGTCTCTTCACATTATATTCTTTGGCCACAGCCACTGATTCGTTGCACAGTAAACACACAGGTCTATCGGTCCCTTGCTTGCTTGCCGTAGTTGGCACAGTAAATAAGTACTTTTCCGTCCATTCACTCTGAAACTTACGATTTTCTCTGTCAACTTTGCGGTTTGGCTTGGACAACGCCATGTTAGATGCATGTGTCATAGGCAGCGTGAGAACATCGAATCAGCGAGAATGAGTGTTTGTCACCATGGAGACGACCTGCTCCGCTCCCGCTCTAGAATCTTTGCCTGTACTCTTGTCTGTGCGCCGCAGCAGATTCGTAGATTTTTTTGTAATTTTTTTTTTTTTTAGTTTTTTTTATCTGCCGCGGGCCAGAATAAATTTCAATCGGGCCAAATTTGCCCCCGGGCCGCTATTTGAATAGGCCTGTCCTAAAGGTAGCATACAGAGTGAACAGCAACGGTCCTAGTACTGAGCCTTGTGGTACTCCATACTAAACTTGTGATTGATATGACATCTCTTCATTTACTGCTACAAACTGATAACGATCAGATAAGTATGATTTAAACCATGCTAGTGCAATTCTACTAATGCCAACATAATGTTCAATCTATTTAAAAGAATGTTGTGGTCGATAGTGTCAAATGCAACACTAAGATCCAGTAACACTAATAGAGAGATACAACCACGATCGGATGATAAGAGCAAATCATTTGTGACTCTAATGAGAGCTGTTTCAGTACTATGGCACGGTCTAAATCCTAACTGGAAATCCTTGCAGATACCATTTATTTCTAAAAAGGAACATATTTGTGAGGCTTTGTGAGGATTTTTGCGGTTGATCTCATTGCATATGCATTTGAAGGAGTTTCCCTTTCTGACGCAAAATTTATAGGGGAGAGTATTTAAATGAATCATGCAAGGTGATTTACTAAGGTTTACGCTAGTTAATTTACTGGTATTTGTGACATTATTTAACACTCCCCCCAAAAAATTTCTTAAACCATAAGCTAATTTGCATTGCTCTTTGTAGATTGTGTTGGTCATTATGGAAATGATCCGGCTGCATCTGTGTTCTTTAATTTGCATGTCACCAGGAGATCACGCACAGAACTTTCCACTCTATGTGCTTTTATGGGATTGTGCTCTCCCCATAATTTGCCCTGTTTAGTCAAATCTGGCCAAATGCCTCTTCTAGTCAACTAAAGTTTAGTCGACTACTAAGGGGGCAGCCCTTGTAAACATCAGCTGCGCAGCCTCGCAGCGTGGGCATATAATGAGCAGCTGGTGTGATTGCACTTAGGGCCCCCTAGGGCCCCTCTCTCTCTAGCGCATCACAAGCTGTGCAGCTTCTAGTTGGGATTACTGGTCCTTCAAAAAAAAAAAAAAAAAAAAAGTACAAAAAATGGAGGAACCTAGCGTTTCATTCAGGGCTCCAGCTGAGGGCAGATGTCAATTGCTGCATCGGAGAGAGGGGCTGTTTTTCTCTGGAAATGAGGGTGATGCTGAGTTCCCACTGTAATAGTGTGTGTGCTTATGCTGAATCAGATTCAGAGCTGACAGCCATGCTTTCCCGGGTCTTTCTCGGATGTGCAGTGAAAACTTATTGGTGCCAAAATATGGGGTGCCAAAATAAGGAATGCCAAAAGTGCCAAGTTCTGCATAAAGGTTTTCACCTCTCTCTCTACTCTCGATGGTGGGATAGCTGTGCACCTGGCAGGCCACCCCTGCCCTGCATGCGAGGCCAAGGCACTCTTATTGCACGAGGGTAGTTCTGAGCCGGGGTTGAGCTGCGCTTGTCGACTGACCGTGTTCAAGTCACAGCGCAGGCCAAGCGCCCCTGGCTGTCCTTGCAGAGGTGCGAGAGGTCGTCAAAATATGTTTTCTTGATGCTCCCATCTAGGGCTGGGCGATATATCGCATCACATTGTTATGCGCATCTCGTCAGTAAAGCCGGTTCCTTGATTAGTAGTAAATTGCCATCACCTGCTTTCAGATGGAGCGGCATTTACTACAAAGAGCCGTAGTTAACTGACAAGCTGAGCCATATCGCATCAATATCGCGATTTATTATTGTCACCATTGTTGAGATTCACAGGCTGGTTTTTGATGCCTGTGTTTCTAAATAAATTCATTTAAAAGTGTTTTGATCAGAACAATGTTTATTAAATATTTTGGATTTTAAGAAAAATACTGATAATCAAATGCTGTAGAATCACAGAGCTGCTGCTAACAACAAGTTAAACCAAACTAGCTCAATAAGCTGCATTTTTCAGATCACAGCATGATTATGTCAAAACATAACTATGACTATCAGATCACACTTTTCTTTGTTCATTTGACTGTTATAAATCATTAACAGCAGACAAACAAAATTTAAAGAGATCGTATAAGGGTCAAGAGTCCAACTAAAGCAAACACTGATCGCCAAAACGGTGGCTTACAATTTGTGATTTTCTCCTTCAGTGATTCTGCTTGTTAACATCAGGTGTCTTCAATAATGCTCAATCATCACTAAATTAATCACTTAATTATCTCATTAACTTTAACACTCTTGAGTGTGGATCAGTGTTGTTTTCGTCAACGATGACGATAACGAAATGATTTCGTTGACGCAACTTTTTTTTATGACGATAACGCGACGATGACTAGCTAAAAATGTCTCTAAGGTGACTAAAACATGACGAGACGTTTTCGAGTTTTCGTTGACGAGACGGCTAATTTCTCCCCCTGTTTGTCTATGATCAGCGTAGCGTTTTTAACATCTTGGAACATCATCAGAGAATGCCCTTTTAATTGGTCGTTTCGCATTGTGAGTCACGTATCGTAGCAACGATGACGACAAGTGACAACAGCGGGAAATGTAAAAATGACTACCTCCGAGCAGCCGGCGAAAAAGAAAAGAGCACAGAAATGTAAAATTGAATGGGAAAATGACTACCCGTGGCTGGAATGCGTGAGGGACAATGAATACAAGGCCAATTGTACCATATGCCGTCGCGTTTTTTCTGTTTGTCACGGCGGAGTGTGTGATATTAAGCAGCACGCATCAGGAGATAATCTAATAATTCTATTGAATAAATTCGCACACAAGGCTACAGAAAACTGTTGTGTTTATTTTTCTTCAAATGCAGTCTAAGCCGGTGAGTTTTGAATGTTATATGTTGTATTTGTTTAACTTAAAAATAAAACGTATTATAAACTAAACAAATCCATGGTTCATTGTTGGCAAAATGATCATGATAGCCTTTATATTTCACATCTATGTGGTTCAGTCTTGTAACTTATAACGTTATTGATTAGGCCTACTTTGCTATTCTATAAATATATAGGCTAGGCCTAATAAGTTGTATTATAATATGCTATAAGGTATGAAATATATTTATCTAAATGTATCAATTAGTTTCCACAATATTCACCAGAAGTCATCATTTCAGGGGTTATTTTTCAAAAAAAAAAAAAAAAAAATGTTATGAATTGCAACACTTGCTACAACCTGTCAAACCTAAGCCGATGTCCAATACTTTTTAACCTAAATTAATTTTTTAAAGACTAAGTTACTTTTTTTTTTTTTTTTTTTTTTACTAAAATTGACTAAAACTTGACTAAAACCTTTTTGCGTTTTCGTCGACTAAAACTTGACTAAAACTATCAAGTTTATAAGTGACTAAAATGTGACTAAAACTAAAAAGCATTTTCGTCCAAAAGACTAAGACTAAGACTAAAACTAAAAGGGCTGCCAAAAACAACACTGGTGTGGATATACACTCCCAGGAGTGTTAATTTAACACTGGAGTTTTTGCTGTGTAGTAAATGCCGCTCCATCTGAAAGCAGGTGATGGCGATTTACTACTAATCAAGGAACCGGCTGTACTGACGAGATGCGCATAACAATGTCATGCGATATATCGCCCAGCCCTACTCCCATCTCACAAGGTGGCCTTTTCGGCGACACTGTTGAGAACTAGCCCAGCAGTTCTCCACAGTCAGCAGCAGACTGAAGCGCTCCCCCGACATACCACCAGAGCGCCTCGTGGGCTGCCCCTCAGTCTACTCGTCGCCAAGGGTGTCATCCCCTGCTAAAAAAACAACAACAACAACTCCGGCACAGCCTGCTCTAATGTGTCCGGTGCAGGAGGATGACACCGCCCATCTCAGCCACTGTTTAAGTAGTCGGTGGGAGGAGCTGCTCTCTCCCGGTGGAGGGCCAGGAAACTAATCTTTTGAGTCAAAATTCTGTTCCACCTCTGGAGTCACAGTGGTACCCAAATGGGCTTTATGCACAGCTGCACTACTTCCTGAACTTCAGCCAGCTCTTTGTTTCCTGTCTGCCATTATTGGACAAACTGATTAATCCAGGTGTGTCTGATTATTGTTACTGAGGTCAGGCACACCTGGATTAATCAGTTTGTCCAATAAAGGCAGACAGGAAACAAAGAGCTGGCTGAAGTTCAGGAAGTAGTGCAGCTGTGCATAAAGCCCATTCTCAAATCTCCCAAATCTCTATCCCTGTGTCTGAAGAGGGCCCGGAGAGTTTAAATAGGGTTTAAATAATAAATCAGCTCCATAGTGAATTCCAAGTGTTCAAGGGCATTCCTTAAGTAGTGGACACTCGTGCAACGTAAGTAATGACGCACATCCGAGTCCACGAGACAGATGGAAGTTTGCAAGTGAAGGGAATACAAATTTGGAATGGAACGCAGCCCTAGTGAGTCTAAAGACCTTGATTAGCTGGTTCAGGTGCGTTTAATTGGGGTTTGAGCTAAACTGTGCTGGACAGTGGCCCTCAAGGAGCAGGACTGGACACCCCTGACATATTGCTTTGATCTTCTAGCAATTTTAGAGTGAAAATGATTTAGTAAAATATACACTATTGCCAAAAGTATTGGGACACCCCTCCAAATCATTGAATTCAGGTGTTCCAATCACTTCCATGGCCAAAGGTGTATACAATCAAGCACCTAGGGATGCAGACGCTTCTACAAGCATTTGTGAAAGAATGGATCGCTCTCAGGAGCTCAATGAATTCAAGTGTGGTACTGTGATAGGTTGCCACCTGTGCAATAAGTCAATTAGTGAAATTTCCTCACTACTAAATATTCCATGGTCAACTGTTAGTGGTATTATTACGAAGTGGAAGCAATTGGGAACAACAATAACTCATCCACGAAGTGGTAGGCCACGTAAAGTCACAGAGCGGGTCAGCGCATGCTGAGGCTCACAGTCGCCAACTTTCTGCACAGTCAATAGCTACAGACCTCCAAACTTTGTGTGGCTTAGCTCAAGATTAGCTCAAGAACAATGCGTAGAGAGCTTCATGGAATGGGTTTCCATGGTCAAGCAGCTGCATCCAAGCCTTACAACACCAAGTGCGGTGCAAAGCGTGGGTCGCAGTGAAGCAAAGCACACTGCCACTGGACTCTAGAGCAGTGGAGACGTGTTCTCTGGAGTGATGAATCACGCTTCTCTGTCTGGCAATACGATGGACGAGTCTGGGTTTGGCGGTTGCCAGGAGAACGGTACTTGCCTACATTGTGCCAAGTGTAAAGTTTGGTTGAGGGGGGATTATTGTGATGGGTTGTTTTTCGGGGGTTGGGCTTGACCCCTTAGTTCCAGTGAAAGGAACTCTTAATGCTTCAGCATACCAAGACATTTTGGACAATTTCATGCTCCCAACTTTGTGGGAACAAGGATTAAGAATAGGATGTCATTAAAGTTCATGTGCATGTAAAGACCGACATACCAAAACTTTTGGCAATATAGTGTATATTTTGTAAAAAATAAACAGTGTTTAGTTCAGTACATTTACTTTACAGTAAATGTAAACTTTTTT
Organism: Leuciscus leuciscus; assembly: GCF_965113295.1. NCBI lineage: Eukaryota > Metazoa > Chordata > Actinopteri > Cypriniformes > Leuciscidae > Leuciscus > Leuciscus leuciscus. The sequence continues at coordinate 30,242,948 of NC_138725.1, read as the reverse complement.
GAAGAATAATCTGCTGAGTGTCTTTATTCCAAAGCATCCATGAACCATTTAATGTTATTTTCACATCAAAAGTTAAAGTTAAACGAACAGTTCACAAAAAATGATCATTATATCATAATTTACTCATCCTCATGTCATTCCAAAACTTGGTTGGCTATTGATGAATCTCTTGCATTGTCGTACTATGATGCTGATAAACAGATGCACGCAATTGCTCAGCCACACAAATGTATGACTTTCTTTCTTTTGTGGAATGTTTATTTGTTTTTAAATTTGTAATTTTTTCAATTTAAATTCAACTAATCAGTTATTTGAGTGTACGCAGCATTAATATTGTCCCATTGTTCAGCTACAGCATTAGTATTTACTGTATGTTAACTGTAGTATATTAGAAAAGTAAGTTAGAGCAGTGTGTAAAGTACATGTCAAGGTAAAATAAGTGATTGTTTGATCTGTTTGCTTTTTTCATACAGTGTCAAAAATACTGCAAAGAGTGCCTGCTGTCAGTCTCCCATCCAGACGGATTGTTGTTCTGGGTAGAAGTGGTGTTGGGAAGAGCACGACTGGAAACACAATACTGGGACGAAAAGAGTTTAAACCATATGTCAATAAATGTTCAGATGCTCACGGCACTGTGTCAGGCAGATCTGTGTCTGTAGTTGATACTCCTGGACTATTTGACACACTGATGAATCCTGATGAGTTAATGAAGCAGATAGAGAGAAGTGTTTATTTATCCAGTCCTGGACCGCACGCTTTTCTCATTGTGTTTCCTGTGAGTATGAGGATCACTGATGAGGATCAGCAGATTCTTCAGATGATTGAGATGATGTTTGGTGAGGAAATATTAAAATACTCCATCATTCTCTTCACTCATGGAGATCTGCTAGATGAGCCCATTAAGAATCTCATTAAGCAGAACAGTGATTTAAACAGTCTAGTTGGTCAGTGTGGAGGCAGATATCATGTCTTCAACAATACAAATATGAGAAAAAGAAAGCAGGTGAATGAACTACTGAAGAAGATTGACACAATGATAGAGCAGAATGGAGGAGGACACTACAGTAATGACACGCTTCAAGATGCTCACATATTAAGACAAGAACAAGAACAGCACAAATAGAGAGAGGAAAATAGAGGAAATAACGAGAAACAAAGGCAAGATCTGTGTCTCTAGTTGATGCTCCTGGATTCACTGACACAAATGAAACCTGAGTTAACGGCATGATTTTCTGTTGTTTGGTCAGGAGGTGTTACAGTACTCCATCATTCTCTTCACTCTTGGAGATCTGATCTGACACTCACTGAGTATAAATTATGTTTACAGACAAATTACAGATGTAGAGTAGAGGGAAAAAAGAGGAGAATTATATTTATTTATTGAAAACCCTCAGACTGTATTTTTTTTTTTTTTTTTTTTTTTAAGAATCCTCCAGTAATATTCTGCTTAGATTTTTAAAGGGGTGGTATAATGCCCTTTTCACAAGATGTAAAATAAGTTTCTGAAGTGTGTGTGTGTGTGTGTGTGTGTGTGTGTGTGTGTGTGTGTGTGTGTGTGTGTGTGTGTGTGTGTGTGTGTGTGTGTGTGTGTGTGTGTGTGTGTGTGTGTGTGTGTGTGTGTGTGTGTGTGTGTGAAGTTTTAGCTCAAAATACCCCACAGATATTTTTAGCATGTTAAAATGGTCACTTTTTGAGGGTGAGCAAAAACTCACCGTTTTTGTGTCCATCCCTTTAAATGCAAATGAGCTGCTGCTCCCGGCACAGAGGGCGGAGCTACAACAGCTTGTGTCCTGAAAATTTCAAAAACTTTTAGCCTTTGATGTTCAAACTGGAGTTAGAAAGATGGAGAGACTCAAGAATAAGTGACAACATGTAGACAACATTTCTGAATGGTTAGTTGGTGAATTTATGTAGTTATCTTCTAGTCATTTATTAGCATATTCTGTCATGATAATCTATAAATTGCGTTTCCGGGGGGCAGGGTTTATGTAAATTTTAGGGTGATGCCACTAACCCGTGAGGAATGTCGTGTAGTCCCAGCCATTTGTTGTCCCAGCTAGAAATGTTTTGTTCTAAAAACGTTCTGAGAACATTACCATGAAGTTCTAATAATGTTTTCAGCGGGTAGTTTTATTTTGGTTCCCAGAATGTTCTCCTAAAACGTACACAGCAAAAACTCCAGTGATAAAAGTTAATGAGATAATTAAGTGATGAATTGAGTGATGATTGAGCATTATTGAAGACACCTGATGTTAACAAGCAGAATCACTGAAGGAGAAAAGCACTATTTTTAAGTCACCATTATGGAGAATAGTGTTTGTTTTAGTTGGGTTCTTGACCCTTACATTATTTACTTAAGATTTTGTTTGGCTGTTGTAAGGACACTCTTACATGTTATAACTGCCAGATGAACAAAGAGAGAAAGTAATCAGATGTTGTTGGTTATGTTTTGTCATAATCATCATTTGACCTGAATCACAAAACCCATTTAGAGTCTAATCTCTAACTTAGATTTATATTGTTGTTTACAGCATCACTGTGATTCTAAAAAATGAGATCCAGAATTTTCAATATAATCCAAACTATTTCTTAAAAGTTGTTTTAATAAAAAAAAAAAAAATGTTTAGGCACAAACAGACATCAAGATTGAGTGTATGAATCTCAACAATGGTGACAAATGAAATATTTAATTAGGTAAAGGAAATAAATAAGACAATCCAGATAATAATTTATTCATACTGCAATGCATGATGGGAGCCATGAATGAGTTTTGATTGGTGGCACCCATAATGCACTGCAACATGCTTTATTATTGTCACCATTGTTGAGATTCACAGGCAGACTCTTCATGTCTGTGTGTCTAAATAAAACATTTGTTTCAAAATCTTTTGAACAGAACTTTTAAGAAATATTTTTGATTCTATAGAAAATTCTACAAAATCGTATGCTATAAAATCACTGGGCTGCTGTAATCAACAAGGCAAACCTAACTGTCTAAACTGTAGTTCTCTGTAAGTCACTTTGAATAAAAGCATCTGCTTAATGACTAAATGTAAATGAGTTTAACGATTCAGGTCAATTGATGATTATGTCAAAACATAGCCAACACCACCTGATCACCTTTTATCTGTGTTCATCTGACTGATATAACTCGGTTACAACAGCCTAACAAAATCTAAAGTTAATAGTTTAAGGGTTAAGAGCCCAACTAAAGCAAACACCGATCACCATAATGGTAACTTAAAATTAGTTTTTCTCCTTTGGTGATTCTGCTTGTTAACATCAGGTGTCTTCAATAATACTTAATCATCACACAATTAATAACTTAATTATCTCATTAATTTTAACACTCTTCAGTAGGGCTGGGCGATTTAAATCGCGATATTGTTATGCGCATCTCGTCAGTAAAGCCGGTTCCTTGATTAGTAATAAATCACCATCACCTGCTTTCAGATGGAGCTGCATTTACTACAAAGAGCCGTAGTTAACTGACAAGCTGAGCCATATCGCATTAATATCGCGGACGTATCGCCAGCGATAATTAATGCGATATGGCTCAGCTTGTCAGTTAACTACGGCTCTTTGTACACAGCAAAAACTCCAGTGTTAAATTAACACTCCTGGGAGTGTATGAGTCCACACTCAAGAGTGTTTAAGTTAATGAGATAATTAAGTGATTAATTTAGTGATGATTGAAGACACCTGATGTTAACAAGCAGAATCACTGAAGGAGAAAATCACAAATTGTAAGTTACCGTTATGACGATCAATGGTTGCTTTAGTTGGACTCTTGTATTGGACCCATATATTATTAATTTTAGATTTTGTTTGTCTGCTGTTTCTGAATTATAATCACCAGTTGAACAAAGAAAAAAATGATCTGATGGTGTTGGTTATGTTATGACAATCATCATTTGAACTTGATCACTGAACTCATTAAAATCCTTCTTTCTGACTTCGATTTATGTTGTTGGTTAGTGAATCTGCATAAATGGCCAGAATATTTGATATAATATAAAGGATTTCTTAAAAGTTGTTTAAAAAAAAAATCATTATTTTAGGCACACACAGATGTCAAGATTCAGTCTATGCATCTCAACAATGGTGAGGAGCAGAATATTCAATTAGGAAAAGTAAATTACATAGACAATTCAGATCATAATTTATTCATACCGCAATGCATGATGGGAGCCATTAATGAGTTGTGATTGGTGGCAGCCACTGCAACATGCTCTATTATTGTCACCATTGTTGAGATTCACAGGCTGATTATTGATGTCTGTGTTTTAAATGAATTTGTCTGAATGTCTTTTGATCAGAACAATGTTTATTAAATATTTTGAATTATAAGTACTGATAATCACAGTCTGAAGAATCACAAAACTGCTGCTAACAAGTTAAACCAAACTACCTCAATAAGTTTCATTTTTCAGATCACAGCTTGATTATGTCAAAACATAACCAACACTATAAGATAACGTTTTACTTTGTTCATTTAACTGTTATAAATCAATAACAGCAAACAAACAACAGTAAATATTAAAGTAAACATATAATGGTCTAGAGCCCAACTAAAGCAAACACCCATCACCTTAATGGTAACTTACAATTTGTGATTTTCTCCTTCAGTGATTCTGCTTGTTAACATCAGGTGTCTTCAATAATGATCAATCATCACTAAATTAATCACTTAATTATCTCATCAGCCCTAAATGCCGCTCCATCTGAAAGCAGGTGATGGTGATTTACTACTAATCAAGGAACCGGCTTTACTGACGAGATGCGCATAACAATATCGCGATTTAAATCGCCCAGCCCTACTTTGTTTTTATTGTGAGTATACACAAAAATAATACACATTTAACAGAATCGATTGATGTATGAAACTCCTATGGAAAATCAAAGTCAACAGAGTATTTATGAGTTTCTTTTACACTGATAAAAAAAAGTGAGCTGGTATCGCCGGCGATACAGCCGACCTCAGGGGGTTAAAGGTGCTGGACTTACACACAGCCTTATGGATGAAGACAATAGAGGCAATTACCCCCAACTGAGATAATGGTACCCCCCAAATTGTATAAACAACACATGGTCACGAGAACTAAGACTTTGTAACATTCACACATAGTTCATCTCAGATTAAAGACTAACAAAACCCCTTCAAAGGAAACTGTTAAATCTAATCAGTAAATGGATGCCCTCATGTTCACCTTGAATTCCCAATACAGTATAGTTCACCTTAGTTTTTTTATGTGATGTTATGTAAGGAAGTAGGATCAGCAGATCTTAAAGATATTCTTAAATTTGTAACCCCACACTCTGCATCCATGTTCGTTCTGAACCAAATGACGCAGACCCGCTCCAAACTGAACCGGGTCATGTGACATCACATTTTCTACGTAAATCTTACTTAACCCCCTGAGGTCTACGGTATCGCCGGCGATACCAGCTCGCTTTTTTTTTATCAATGTAAAAGAAACTCATAAATACTCTGTTGACTTTGATTTTCCATAGGAGTTTCATACATCAATCGATTCTGTTAAATGTGTATTATTTTTGTGTATACTCACAATAAAAACAAAGTGTTGTGCTTTTTGCCAAATAAAGAAAAATAAACACGAAGCGAGTTCTGCCTTCTCTCTGCCAGTGAAGTCCATTCTGAAACGCGTCCGAAAATGAACAATAACTGAGCGAATACTCACAGCAAAAACTCCAGTGTTAAATGAACTCTCCTGGGAGTTTATATGGCTCCAGACTCAAGAGTGTAAAGTGTTAAAATATGAGTGTTAAATTAACACTCAAGAGTGTTAAAGTTAATGAGATAATTAAGTGATTGATTGAGTGATGATTGACCATTATTGAAGACACCTGATGTTAACAAGCAGAATCTCTGAAGGAGAAAATCTCATTTTTAAGACACCGTTATGTAGATCAGTGTTTGCTTTAGTTGGGCTCTTGACCCTTAAATCATTAACTTTAGATTTTGTCTGGCTGTTGTATCTGAGTTATAATTGCCAGATGAACATAGAGAAAAGTTGATCAGGTGGTGTTGGTTATGTATTGACATAATCATAATTTGACCTGAAGCACAAATCTCATTTAGAGAGTTATGTCTATCTTGTTGATTACAGCAGCCCTGTGATTCTACAGCAAATGATTATCAGCATTTTCAATATAATCCAAAATATTTCTTGAAAGTTGTTCTGATCAAAAGACAATTACCGAAATAAATGAACTTTATTTAGACACACTGACATCAATAATCAGCCTGTGAATCTCAACAATGGTGACAATAATAAAGCATGTTGCAGTGCATTCTGGGTGCCACCAATCAAAACTCATTCATGGCTCCCATCATGCATTGCGGTATGAATAAATTATGAACTGAATTGTCTTAGTAATTTCCTTTCCCTAATTGAATATTCTGTTAGTCACCATTGTTGAGTTTCATACACTGATTCTTGATGTCTGTGTGTGCCTAAAATAAAGATTTTGTTTTATCAGAACAACTTTAAAAAAAAAAAACTTTAGATTATTTAGAAAATTCTGGATCTTATGCTGTAGAATCACAGTGATGCTGTAATCAACAATATACATTTAAGTCAGAGATTAGACTCTAATTGAGTTTAGTGACTCAGGTCAAATTATGATGATGTCAAAACATAACCAACACCACCTGATCAACTTTTCTCTTTGTTCATCTGGCAGTTATAACTCAGATACAACAGCCAAATAAAATCTAATGTTAACAGTTTAAGGGTCAAGAGCCCAACTAAAGCAAACACTGATCACCATAACGGTATCTTAAAAAAATAGATTTTCTCCTTCAGTGATTCTGCTTGTTAACATCAGGTGTCTTCAATAATGGTCAATCATCACTCAATTAATCACTTAATTAGCTCATTAACTTTAACACTCTTGAGTGTTAATTTAACACTCATATTTTAACACTTTAACACTCTTGAGTCTGGAGCCATATAAACTCCCAGGAGAGTTCATTTAACACTGGAGTTTTTGCTGTGCTCAGTCAAACAGGCATACAGACACACAGGCATGAAGCTTGAATTCTCTTCTTTTAAATGTAGTAATTTATATAAAAAACAAATATTCTCATCTTGTGAAATCTGTATTAAAAGAGAGCGATTCCAGTCGAGCTCATCTCATCTCATTACGTTATAATCGGCCCCGCCCACGGAGAGCGCACGCTATTCAAACGCAAATGACTGAGACGATCCCATACAAACTGTGAACGCCCACATATCAGCTCGAGAAAACACATCAAGTTTATTCAGATAAGTGTAGTTGTCTACACTGTCTCACAGCGCTGTGAGGAATAATAATAATGGAAAACTTACCTCAGAAGTGCTGGTATTTCGAGGAGCAACGGATGGAATAATGTAGTAAGTTTTTTTTTTTTCATTCTCAAGTAAATCGCGTTTCTGTGTGAATGAATGAACGGCAGAGATGCACTGTTTACCACAACTCGCAAAAAGACGGTTTAAATTTGAATTGCGTTTCTGTGTGTGAATGAATGATCTGCTTTTAGCAAACTATTTTGCTATACTGAGTAAAATCGATTGAAATGTTGAAATAAAATGTATTTGTATAAGCAACGTATTAAACTGCAAATTAACATTTATATTCCTTATAATAAAAACGAAAGACCTATTTTACAGACAAATGAAAGACAACATTTCGTTGATTAGTTTTGGATAGATTACACATTTTTACTGTAAAATATCTGCCACCTCAAATAAGCTTTTGTTTGCCAATTTTTGCTAATATGTTAAATATAGTATGTTTTGTCTATGTAGGCTATATTCGAAGTAATGAATCCTTAACTTTGAAATATGTATGATAAAATGTATACTTTAGTTTTTACAAAGAAAGATTACACTTCAATTGTTGTTGTAATTGTAACCTTTTTAATAAAATATATATATTTACAAGGTAGATTTAAACAAATTTTAAAAGGTAAATATAAGCATTTTCTTTAAATAATTTTTATTGTGTTTTATTATTGACAAATTTGGGGAGAGGATACATATTCCAAAACTGAAAATACAGTATGAGAATTAACTGCACAATTAATAGACATGTTTTCCTTGGATATTATACAATTTGCAAGCAAAATTTGTGAAAAAAAAAAAAAAAATTGACATGCTTCCAACTGTGAACCAATTTGGTATACTGTATATATATTGCTCTTGCATTCTTTCTTGTGGCTATAGGTGACACACCTGAATGAATGGCTCATTAAGTATGCGGGCCCCATTGTCTCCTGAGGTGTGAACCACTATGCATGATGCTGTTGAATGGTTGACGCCCCTTGCGCATATTGCCTTTACAAACAAAAAGTGTTTTACAAGATTTAAATCAATGTATTGTGTTATGTGAATGATAAGGGCAGGATGATTTTCACATCATTTTGAAGAAAAAACTATAGGCAAAGACATCAATTAGTCAAAAGTCTTATTGTCACATATTTAGTATGTGTTTTGTGGCCTTATTTCAGAAACGTTAGTTTTTAGTTTTTTCAATAACCATGCATAAACATTATTCTCTCAAAAATACAAACATGTACATGCATGTTGCTCACATATTATGGTAGCCCTGTTTGTGCTAAATAGAGTGTAATTATACCTTTGCCATTAATATGTTTATAAGCAACTGAAAAAAGCACAAATGTCAGGGCATGTCAGAACATCTCAAGGACCCCAAAAACCACTCAGACCCCAGAGGGTTAAAGAACCCCTAACTTTAAACACCTCAAAGGGCATACATTATAAATATCGGCTTCTGAATATCACAATTGTTTTTAAATTGAATGAACTCAAATTTACATTAATTTATAACAAAAACATAAATACACATCTCAAAAAAACATGTCCTTTGACAATTACACTTGTTGTCAAGGAAACATGATTTAACTGTGTTGGAGTTTTTCCACGTCTTCAAGGGAGATTGTGCCTGACAAAAGGACAACAATGCCATACATGTGGAAAACATGGGCATTTTGAAAAAAATTGCCGTTCAAAACCACAGGGTGGCGCTAAAACCAACAGCTTCACTTGGTTCAAGCTGAGCCTGCTGTTACATCTGTGCCTACAAGAGCCTTATCTCTACAAAATTTCAGATGTTAACTAAATAAATAAATAAATAACCCTCCTCACACAGAAATTAAAATCTGTAAACATTCTAGATGAAAAATATATATAATAATAATTCAAGACTCTGTCCCAGTCCCAGATAGCAACAACATTGTTTCGGCCCAGATCCGGCCCACATCTGGCACATGTGGAATGATGATCTGGCCCACATGCAGCGTGGAATGACGACCCTCTGGGCCATAAGCAGGCCATAGCAATGACACATGTCAGCCAAGAGCAAATAAATAAACCAGAACTGGACCTTATTAAATATGGAGTCATTTCAGCCTTAATAAGCCTGTTAACAAGCAGAATCACTGAATGAAAAAAGAGAACAGAAAAAGAGACGAGCAGAAACACAAGAACTACAACTGACTTCAGCCACAGTCTAAGATGAAATCGACTGAAGAGAAAAGAAGACATTAAATCTGTGAAGATCTCAGCATAGGAGGATTAAACAACTCCACACACAGCATTACCAGGTAAGGTAAGGCAAGTTAATTTATATAGCACATTTCATACACCATGGCAATTCAAAGTGCTTTACACAGAAATAATTGAAATAATCACAAAATAAAAGCAAGGATAATTAAAAGGTTATAAAAGGAATTAAATTAGATATAAAGATGATACAGTTATTAAAGGAATTAAAAGAGTAAAAAGATGATACATATATAAACTTCTCATTTTTGGTACCCACTTATTTCCACTGTGTGACCCAGTTTGTAAACTGCTAAGCAACTGTATCATGACCTTTCATGTCATTATAGCAGGAACTAGACAACCACCCATGTCGTTTGTGCTTCATCCTGCATGCACTCATGAAATCTTCTTGGGCAAATGCAAAGTGTACCACATCCTGTCTCTATAATGTTTTTGCTGCACACTTGATGCATTTACCTAACCATCTGGTGCTGTTGTTACAGAAGTAACAACATTAACCAAGCAACTTATTGGTTGTTATTCTGACACTTTTTATTTTGAAAATTTATTTTCAGTAACAAAAAAGTTTGCAAAAAATGGCAAAGAGAACAGTACAAGAAAATATCTGTCAATTTTTTTTTTTTGAGAGAGAGAGAGAGAGAGAGAGAGAGAGAGAGAGAGAGAGAGAGAGAGAGAGAGAGAGAGAGAGAGAGAGAGAGAGAGAGAGAGAGAGAGAGAGAGAGAGAGAGAGATTAATTAATTTGTTTTCCTCTTATTTCTTCATTTGTAACCAGACTTCGTTTACATCTTTATTGGTGAATATGTAGATGTTTTTTACAGTCTCCAGGGGACGCAGACGTGTTTTATACAGTATATGCTCCTTTCAACTTCAGTCAGATTTGACATTTGTCAAGGAAACTTGAAGTCGTTGAAGATAAAATAGAACACAGAGAAGGTAAGATTTGATTTCAGACAACCCTAAATATGAAAAAGTAATCAACTACGAAACGTTGATTTCTAACATTTCAAGAACATAGAAATGTCCAGGTTCCTGAATGTTACTAGAATGTTATTTAAAGGTTAGTGTGATGGTCCTGAAACATTCTTTCTATCATCTTTCGAAAGAGTAATAAGAACACAAACTACAACTGTATTCAGACACAGTCTTAGATGAACTTAAGATCTGATTAAACAACTCCACAAACAGCATTACCAGCTTCACTTATTACTAACCAGACTGACTTTATTTCTGTCACATGTCTACAGAAGTTCTTATTGAGAATTAACAGAGGTCTAGATGTTGATGTCTTATTGAAAATGTTTTGTTTGAGGCAGGGCTGGACTGGGACAAAAAATCGGCACGGGCATTTTGGCCCAGACTGGCCCACTATATGATCATAAACACCACCCATCTTTGCACGCCCTTAATTATATGCATACCAACTCCTATTCCTTAAAACCACTAATGCATTTTACAGTGTCTGCTTTAAGGGCCTGGTTCTATTTTTTCACGCTATTTCTCTGCACAATCCTTGCGTTTCTTCTCCATCTCGCAGACTATTTTGACAGATACACACTGACACTGCTGCACGCTCGCTCACTCGTTTAAAGTTGTGATTGGGCCAGCCCAGTGTCAATCAAGAAAATAACCAATGGGCCGCTGATCTACATTTACATTTATTCATTTAGCTGACGCTTTTATCCAAAGCGACTTACAATTGCTATATATGTCAGAGGTTGCTCGCCTCTGGAGCAACTAGGGGTTAAGTGTCTTGCTCAGGGACACATTGGTGTCTTACAGTGGATTCGAACCCGGGTCTCTCACACCAAAGGCATGTGTCTTATCCATTGCGCCACTCCCACCCCACACTACGCGTTTCATGGGCTGGTCTGTCAGAAAAAAAAAACTAACACTGACTTTTTTTGACCACTGCATTACACCGGCACAAACCCAGCGCCGCCAATTAAGCAAAACAAAACAAAACGAATGGGCCGCCGATGTACAAATTTTATGGGCCGTAAAAAACAAAACAAAAAAAATAATAAAAATTAAAATTATGTATGAGTATGAGATGTATCGGCCCAAAAAGCACGTCGGCCCACCGGGCAAATGCCCGGTATGCCCGATGGCCAGTCCAGCCCTGGTTTGAGGTCACCATCATGGAGATCAGTGTTTGCTTTAGTTGGGCTCTTGACCCTTGACTTTCTTTAAGTTGATGCTGTATCAACTTCACAAATCACCCATACTTACAGGTAGCCTACATGTGTTCTCAATATTAATTGTACTTTATTATATGGTTAATCTGTATCGGCCATAGACTGTATAAAACAATAGGTATACAATAGGGCTGGGCGATTTAAATCGCGATATTGTTATGCGCATCTCGTCAGTAAAGCCGGTTCCTTGATTAGTAGTAAATCGCCATCACCTGCTTTCAGATGGAGCGGCATTTACTACAAAGAGCCGTAGTTAACTGACAAGCTGAGCCATATCACATCAATATCGCGGACGTATCGCCAGCGATATTTAATGCGATATGGCTCAGCTTGTCAGTTAACTACGGCTCTTTGTACACAGCAAAAACTCCAGTGTTAAATTAACACTCCTGGGAGTGTATGAGTCCACACTCAAAAGTGTTTAAGTTAATGAGATAATTAAGTGATTAATTTAGTGATGATTGAACATTATTGAAGACACCTGATGTTAACAAGCAGAATCACTGAAGGAGAACATCTCAAATTGTAAGCCACCGTTATGACGATCAATGGTTGCTTTAGTTGGACTCTTGACCCATATATGATTAACTTTAGATTTTGTTTGGCTGTTGAATCCGAGTTATAACTGCCAGTTGAACAAAGAAAAACAAAGTGATCTGATGGTGTTGGTTATATTATGACAATCATCATTTGAACTTGATCACTGAACTCATTAAAATCCTTCTTTCTGACTTCGATTTATGTTGTTGGTTACAGCATAACTGTGAATCTGCATAAATGCCCAGAATTGTTGATATAATATAAAGGATTTCTTAAAAGTTGTTTAAAAAATATCAGTCTTTTAGGCACACACAGATGTCAAGATTCAGTCTATGCATCTCAACAATGGTGAGGAGCAGAATATTCAATTTGGAAAAGTAAATTACATAGACAAATCAGATCATAATTTATTCATACCGCAATGCATGATGGGAACCATTAATGAGTTGTGATTGGTGGCAGCCACTGCAACATGCTTTATTATTGTCACCATTGTTGAGATTCACAGGCTGATTATTGATGTCTGTGTTTTAAATGAATTTGTCTGAATGTGTTTTGATCAGAACAATGTTTATTAAATATTTTGAATTATAAATAAAATACTGATAATCAGGCTGAAGAATCACAAAACTGCTGCTAACAAGTTAAACCAAACTACCTCAATAAGTTTCATTTTTCAGATCACAGCATGATTATGTCAAAACATATCCAAAACTATAAGATAACATTTTACTTTGTTCTTAACTGTTATAAATCAATAACAGCAGACGAACAACAGTAAATATTAAAGTATACACATAATAGCCTAGACTGAGCCCAACTAAAGCAAACACCCATCACCTTAATGGTAACTTACAATTTGTGATTTTCTCCTTCAGTGATTCTGCTTGTTAACATCAGGTGTCTTCAATAATGTTCAATCATCACTAAATTAATCACTTAATTATCTCCTCAGCCCTAAATGCCGCTCCATCTGAAAGCAGGTGATGGTGATTTACTACTAATCAAGGAACCGGCTTTACTGACTAGATGCGCATAACAATATCGCGATTTAAATCGCCCAGCCCTAGTATACAATATTGCAGTATAAAGTGAAACACAGTAAATTAAGATAAACTGTTTCACGGAACAGTGTTCACTAACGGATTATTCTATGCCACTGAAACTTTTTTCTTCCGATTTCAGGTCCAGCACCGAAGAACTAATTATCAGGATGGGTAAGAATCAAGTTAGAATGTGTAGACAGGTGTAAGGGTGAAATGTTTTTATTTAGCTAGTCTAACAAATCACTGCTTTTTAAGTTTATTGCAATAAAATGTATCACAGTGCATGCATGGGACTTGAACATAACCCAAATAACTTGCTGTATTTTCTCACATGCAATTCAAAATCTGAAAATGTGTCACTTCGTTCTATGTGTTCGGTAAATTTGGATGTTTATTTTATGTTGTACTTGGTTTTGTCTAGACTTGATCACACGGCAGTATGCGCAAATGAGAGGAGTAACAGGCCCAAGTAAGTGTCAAATCATGAAAATAATAAATAAACTTTGAAAATAAGAGGAGAGGTTATCAACATTGATGACGAATTAGCATGTTAAAGAACGTTACGTTGTAAGAAAATAATTTTGAATTGACTGACCTAAATTTTTCTCCCAGAGAAACAGCGACGGCGAAGTGCAAGTGGTGAACGTCCTAACAGTAAGTTAATTCTATCTTTTTTTTTTTTTTTCAGAGATTATGTAATTGTTTTATGTATTTGGTTGTTTTGACATTACTCTTTAAGTATTTAAGTTATATATATGCACACACACACCAAAAACACCAGTGTTAAATTAACTCTCCTGGGAGTTTATTTGACTCCACACTCAAGAGTGTTAAAATGTTAAAATATGAGTGTTAAATGAACACTGAAGCAGTGTTAAAGTTAATGAGATAATTAAGTGATTAACTGATTGAGTGATGATTGACCATTATTGAAGACATGTTAACAAGCAGAATCACTGAAGGAGAAAAATCTAAATTTTAAAATCAACATTATGGTGATCGGTGTTTACTTTAGTTGGACTCTTGAAACTTGAAAATTATTAACATTAGATTTAATTTGGCTGCTGTAACTGAGTTAACAGCCAGATGAAAAAAAAAAATTATCTGATGGTGTTGGTTATGTTCTGAATCACTGAACTCATATAGAGCCTAATCTCTGTGTTAGATATATATTGTTGATTACAGCATCACAGTGATTCTACAGCATAATAAGCATATTCAGAGCATATTCAGATAAACAGATCAACGTTAGAAAACAAGCAACTAAAAAGTCAAATAAAACATTAGAAATAAAATAAATTATTAAGAATAAAGGAAATTTCTGAGATAATTCAGATCATAATTTATTCATACCACAATGCATGATGGGAGCCATGAATGAGGAGGGCCATGGCTCTGCAAAGTTTAGCTCCAACCCTGATGAACTCTCCTGCCTGTAGCTTTCTAATAATCCTGAAGACATTGATTAGCTGGTGCAGGTGTGTTTGATAGGGTCCCAGATAGATAGCAACCATCAAAACAATGTTAATGTGCCACTTTTGCTCCCACAATTATTTATTTATTTATTTAAATTTCATCCATAATCCAATGGTAATAGTATAGAGGTCAATGTTGCAATGTGATGTTGGTTCAACATCATGTTTGCACTCTCAGAAAATGAAACACAACAATTACAACTGACTTAAAGCCACACAGCCTGGAATCAACTGCAAATAAAAGAAGACAATACATCTCTCAAGATGTCAGCAGAAAGTTTTTTTTTTTTTTTTTTTTTTTTTTTTTTGAGAGAGAGAGAGATAATTAACAGAGGTTTAGTAGTTGACGTTTTAGTGAAAATATTTAGTCACCATTATGGTGAGCAGTGTTTCGTTTAGTTGGTCAGTTTGACTCTTAGCTTTTATGTGAGTTTCTGGTCTTTGTTACATTTACATTTAGCAGACGCTTTCATCCAAAGCGATTTACAAATTAGGACTAAATTAAGCAAGTCATCGTGAAGAGGCAAAAACAATGCAAGACGTGCTCAAAATACAAAGTGCAGACATTGCTCAGAGTAGCATAAGCCAGACAAGGGAGGATTAAGGGAAAAGGAAAGGAATTAAAAAAAAAAAAAAAATTATGAGGTTAAGTGCTCACAGAAGAGCTGAGTTTTCAGTTGTCTTTTGAATGTTGCCAGGGATTCTGCATTCCGGATGAGGGTGGGGAGATCATTCCACCAGCATGGAACAGTGAATGAGAATGTTCTGGAAAGTGATTTTGTGGCTCTCTGTGATGGAAACACTAGTCGCCGCTCATTGACCGATCGTAGGCTTCTGGTAGGGATGTAGACTCATAGGAGCGAGCCTGTGATAGATCTGTAAGCAAGTGTTAATGCCTTGAACTTGATGCGAGCAGCGAGAGGTAGCCAGTGCAGAGAGAAGAATAGAGGAGTGAAATCCCAGCAGGCACAGGATATAGACTACAGCATTGGTCAGACGTTGGATTTTGGTTGAAAATGAAAGTCGGGTTGATGTCTAAATCTAACCCACATAGCAACATTGTGTCGGCCCAGATCCGGCCCACATCTGGCACACATGGAAAGATGATCTGGCCCACATGCAGCGTGGACTTACGGCACTTGGGTGGGCCACTCCTGTTTGCCAGATCTGGGCCACAAGCAGGCCATAGCAATGCCACATCTCAGCCAAGAGCAAAGAAATAAACCAGAACTGGAGGATTAAACAACTCCACAAACAGCATTACCAGCTTCACTTATTACTAACCAGACTGACTTTATTTCTGTCAGACGTCTACAAAAGTTTTTATTGAGAATTAACAGAGGTTTAACTATAATGTGTTTCATTTAAAGTCACCATTACAGTGAATAGTGTTTCCATTAGTTGGGCTCTTAACTCTTGTTATATCTATTGTCTTCTTTGGCTGCTGTGACAGTGTGTTGGTCAAACACATTTGCAGCAGCAAAGAAAGCTAAAGTGAAATGAGATCAGGTGATGATGGTTATCTGTTGATGGTTTTATAATGATCATGAAATAACCTGTTTGACTGAGATAATTTGAATCTAACAATTGTGTTATACCATTAATATATTCTCATCACAAACCCTGTGTTACTGCAGCTTGAGGTCCAGCAATATTATAACAATCAGTTAGAAGACTTTAACAAACATGAGCACGAATCATTACTGTTTGGTGACACACACAGACATCAATAATCAACGTATGAATCTCAACAATGGTGACAATCAAAAGTACCTTGCTGCAATGCATGATGGGTACCATCATTGTACAAAACTCCCAGCATGCATTGCAACCATGAATAAATTATGCAGCTAAATTGTCCTATTAATTTGTTTAATTCTAAATATGTGCTTTTATTTTTTTGCTGTTGTTTTTGTTGTGGCATTTAGTAGCTTTTCAGTGATGTTCTGAATTAATCTAAAAAATATATATATATTGTCACCCTTGTTGAGATTCATGTGCTGATTTTTGATATCTAAGTGTGTCACCGTGGATTTTTTTCGTGCTCATGTTTGTTAAAGTCTTCTAACTGATTGTTATAATATTGCTGGACCTCATGCTGCAGTAACAAAGGGTTTGTGATGAGAATATATTAATGGTACAACACAATTGTGAGATTCAAATTATCTCAGTGAAACAGGTTATTTCATGATGATTATAAAACCATCAACAGGTAACCATCATCACCTGATCTCATTTCACTTTAGCTTTCTTTGCTGCTGCAAATGTGTTTGACAAACACTCTGTCACAGCAGCCAAAGAAGACAATAGAAATAATAAGAGTTAAGAGCCCAACTAATGGAAACACTATTCACTATTATGGTGACTTTAAATGAAACACATTATAGTTAAACCTCTGTTAATTCTCAATAAAAACTTTTGTAGACGTCTGACAGAAATAAAGTCAGTCTGGTTGGTAATAAGTGAAGCTGGTAATGCTGTTTGTGGAGTTGTTTAATCCTCCAGTTCTGGTTTATTTCTTTGCTCTTGGCTGAGATGTGGCATTGCTATGGCCTGCTTGTGGCCCAGATCTGGCAAACAGGAGTGGCCCACCCAAGTGCCGTAAGTCCACGCTGCATGTGGGCCAGATCATCTTTCCATGTGTGCCAGATGTGGGCCGGATCTGGGCCGACACAATGTTGCTATGTGGGAATGTTTGTTTGACTTCAAGCTCCAACGTTGGGCAGTCGTTGAATTTTGGTTGGGATAAACCAAACAAAAAGGTGAAATGCATGGCCGTACACTTATTAGCAGCTTCACTTAAAACTAACCAGATTTACTTTATTTAATTTCCGGTTTAATGAAATCATATTTTGTATTTTAAAGTCACCATGATGGTGGTTAGCGTTTGCTTTAGTTGTGCTCTTGACCCTTGACTCTGTAATATAACATTTTATCTGGCTGCTATAATCGTGAGTTTATAAAGCACAATTTTTGTAGCTAAAAAAAGCCATGAGATTGGGTGATGCTGGCTGTTTATTGATGATGATAATGATATCATCATGTAATTGCCTTAATCCCTGATCTTATTTAGTGTTTAATGCTTTGATTATATAGGACTTGTGGTTTTAATATTGTTTTATTTATAATAGAAGTATTTTGATTCTACAGCATATCTACAGTAGCAGTGTTGTTCATCAAATAATATACCTGTTTTTAATAGCTATTTAGTGCACAAAAACCTTTCATCTATGGCAGTACTTTGACGCACACAGACATCAAGAAACTGCATATGAATCTCAACAATGGTGACAATCAAACAAAATATCCAGATAATCAGATCAACACCAGCTGCATAATTTATTAAAGCCACAATGCATGCTGGGAGATATGGGTGAGTTTTGATTGGTGGTACCCAGCATGCACTGCATGAAGCATTTCATTGATTGTCACCATTGTTGAGAATCATACACTGATTCTTGATGGCTAAGTAATAATGTAGAGGAAAAAGTTCAATGCACTAAATGTTTTTAAAATCCTTTATATTATTTGATAAACAATATTGCTCTCATGCTGTGAAATTAAATGGCTTCTGTTATAAAACAACATTAAAAACACAAGTCCTATATAATCAAAACACTGACACTGAATAAGATCCGGTATTCAGGCAATTACATGATGATATCATCACCATCAATAATCAGCCAACATCACCTGATCTCATTTTCTCTAGGCTCTTTTGCCACAGCAAATGTGCTTTATAAACACTCAATTATAACAGCCAGAGAAAATTTTGTATTAAGGAGTCAAGGGTCAAGAGCACAACTAAAGCAAACGCTAACCACCATCATGGTGACTTTAAAATACACCTATTGATTTCATTAAAACGGAAATGAAATAAATTAAATCTGGTTAGTAATAAGTGAAGCTGGTAATGCTGTTTGTGGAGTTGTTTACTCCTCCTCTGCTGAGATCTTCACAGATTTAATGTGCTGCCATGCATGTCACATTTTTTTGCTGTGTTTATTCTAGGGCTGGGCGATTTAAATCGCGATATTGTTATGCGCATCTCGTCAGTAAAGCCGGTTCCTTGATTAGTAGTGAATCACCATCACCTGCTTTCAGATGGAGCGGCATTTAGGGCTGATGAGATAATTAAGTGATTAATTTAGTGATGATTGAGCATTATTGAAGACACCTGATGTTAACAAGCAGAATCACTGAAGGAGAAAATCACAAATTGTAAGTTACCATTAAGGTGATGGGTGTTTGCTTTATTTGGGCTCTAGACCATTATATATTTACTTTAATATTTACTGTTGTTTGTTTGCTGTTATTGATTTATAACAGTTAAATGAACAAAGTAAAATGTTATCTTATAGTGTTGGTTATGTTTTGACATAATCATGCTGTGATCTGAAAAAGGAAACTTATTGAGGTAGTTTGGTTTAACTTGTTAGCAGCAGTTTTGTGATTCTTCAGCCTATATTATCAGTACTTTACTTATAATTCAAAATATTTAATAAACATTGTTCTGATCAAAAGACATTCAGACAAATTCATTTGAAACACAGACATCAATAATCAGCCTGTGAATCTCAACAATGGTGACAATAATAAAGCATGTTGCAGTGGCTGCCATCAATCACAACTCATTAATGGCTCCCATCATGCATTGCGGTATGAATAAATTATGATCTGAATTGTCTATGTAATTTACTTTTCCTAATTGAATATTCTGCTCCTCACCATTGTTGAGATGCATAGACTGAATCTTGAAATCTGTGTGTGCCTAAAAATTTTTTTTTTAAAACAACTTTTAAGAAATCCTTTATATTATATCAACAATTCTGGCCATTTATGCAGATTCACAGTTATGCTGTAACCAACAACATAAATCGAAGTCAGAAAGAAGGATTTTAATGAGTTCAGTGATCAAGTTCAAATGATGATTATCATATTATAACCAACACCATCAGATCACTTTTTTTCTTTGTTCATCTGGCAGTTATAACTCAGATACCTCAGACAAACAAAATCTAAAGTTAATAATAAATGGGTCAAGAGTCCAACTAAAGCAACCATTGATCGTCATAACGGTGGCTTACAATTTGAGATTTTCTCCTTCAGTGATTCTGCTTGTTAATATCAGGTGTCTTCAATAATGTTCAATCATCACTAAATTAATCACTTAGTTATCTCATTAACTTAAACATTTTTGAGTGTGGACTCATACACTCCCAGGAGTGTTAATTTAACACTGGAGTTTTTGCTGTGTACAAAGAGCCGTAGTTAACTGACAAGCTGAGCCATATCGCATTAAATATCGCTGGCGATACGTCCGCGATATTAATGCGATTTGGCTCAGCTTGTCAGTTAACTACGGCTCTTTGTAGTAAATGCCGCTCCATCTGAAAGCAGGTGATGGCGATTTACTACTAATCAAGGAACCGGCTTTACTGACGAGATGCGCATAACAATATCGCGATTTAAATCGCCCAGCCCTAGTTTATTCCAACCAAAATTCAACATCTGTCTGACGTTGGAGCTTGACGCCAAACAAACGTTGGGTTTAGACGTCAACCTGACTTTCATTTTCAACCAAAATATGACGTCTGACTGACGTTGGATTAGTTGGAGTCCAAAGTCTTCCTGACGTCACATTGACGTATTGTGTTTGCTGGGTAAGAAGATTTGTTTTGTGTGTTTTTTTTTGTTTTTTTTCAGAACAACTTTTAAGAAATCATTTCACAGTGAAAGGAATCACAGTGATGCTGTAATCAACAATATATACCAACACCATCAGAACACCTTTTCACTTTGAAAACCTCTCTGTGTCTAGTGCATCGTTGTCACGTTGTCTAACCCTAACCCAAGTCTGAACTCTTATTTTTAAGATTTTTATAGGTGCGGATTTTTCAGTGTTTTTATCATTATATGTTGTGTTTTGTGTGTTTCAGTGAGTGCTCTGAGGATTGTTCTTCTGGGTAAGAATGTATCAGAAAATAGTCGAGTCAGAAACTTAATCATGGGAACAGATATGCATGAGAATGAAGAGCCGGCAGCTTTAGAGCAGCACAATGTGATGATAATCGGTGGGATGGTGAAGGACAGACACATCACTGTCATTAACACTCTTCATCTGCTGAATCCAAACATCTCAGATCATCAGATCACACAGACAGTGAGAGAGTGTGTATATCTGTCTGCTCCAGGACCTCATGTGTTCATAACCATACTGCAGTATAAAGACTTCACTGAGGAGGACATGAGAAGAATCAATTATGTGCTGAAAAAATTCAGTGAAGAAGCGATTAAACGCACTTTAGTTCTCACGACTGACACACACACAAGTTTTATGAAAAAGCATACAGCTATTCATGATCTAATGAAGGAGTGTGGAGGAAGACATCTGCAGCTTGATGAAAGAAAACCAGAATGGCAATCAGAAATTTTCAAGAATGTTGATAAGATACTCAAGGAAAACAAAGAAGAATATCTCACATGTGAGATATATGAAGATGTTATAGGAACATCGGTGGATGAAGAGCAGAGCAGATCTGATCATTCATTCAGATCAGACGAAGAATACGAGCAAAGTTCTCACCAGAAAGATGATAGAAAACCCAAAGAGAGAAGTGAAGGTATTGTTCCCCCAATTTATATATATTATTTGTAAATTCTCAGAATTTAGCTTCAATTTAAAGGGGTCATATGACGGTTCTAAAAATAACATTATTTTGTGTAATTGGTTTAATGCAATGAGTTTAAGCGGTTTTAGGTTAAAATAAAAGTCATTATTTTACACACACCGTACATTATTGTTGCTCCTCTATGCCCCGCCTTTCTGAAACGCGTCTATTTTTACAAAGCTCATCGTTCTGAAAAGCACAGTGTGTTCTGATTGGCCAGCGATCCAGTGCATTGTGATTGGCCCAAATAACTTAAGCGTGTGTCGAAAATGTCACGCCCCTTACCATGTCAGTACTACCTTTCAATTCGAGCCCGAATCTGATCCGGAAAATGCAGCTGACCAAGCTGATCGATCAACTTTGCCAGCGCAACTGGACCAGAATGGATTGGTAAGGTTTTATTTCAATGGAGACATAATTACTGATTAATGACTTATTCTGTCTTTTTACGTGTCGCGAACACTATGTAAACATAAAACCATGTCTGCACTTGTGATTGTAGAAACAACAAACAAGTGCTACTCCATACATACTGCTTTAAACTCGCGTTTGAATAGTCGGTAGAAAATTCTTAAAATATGAAAACATACTTACAGGCTGTGTCTATGAGTCAGAAGCGCCCGACTGTAAGTTTGCAAATTATGGATTTTGCCCCACTTTTTAGAATCAGCCTTTGTGCACAGCAGCCTTTGTGTATCAGCCTTTGTGCACATACTGTTCTGGAACAGTGTTGTAAATAAAGCTTAACCACTGTTTTGTAATTGTGTCCTCATTTGGAAGGCCAAACAAAGTAGTTTGCCTTTCGCAACGAAAAACACAGCATCTCCACGGCATGGCGGCAACAATAATATAGCAAGAATAAAAGTTACGCCTTCTTTTTTTGTGTATACATTTGGGCGGTGTTATGAAACTCTGCCTCCAGATACTGACGTAGTGGGAGTGTGTTTGAACTTAGAGTTTTAGGAAGGTGTGGCTGAGCTTTACCTTTTACAAATAATATATCTTTGGGTTTGAGACTTTGAGCTTTATAACTCTGCAGATCTTACATAACACACTAAAGAAAAAGGAAAACAAGAAATCACATCATATGACCCCTTTGACTATATTCATGTAAATTAAAATTTGAAAAAGCTTTCCAAGGCAACCCAGGCTTATTGGGTTTCTACGTACATTTTTTGCATAACCCAACAAACATTTCAATATTTTTTTTTATTCCTTTTCACACAAAATTATGATTTACAGGGGCATATTATCAATTAATAACCTTTTTTTTTGGTGTGTGAGTGGTTCCTTGCACAATACTACACTGTAAAACTTTCACCTGTAAATCAATAATAAAATATGTTTCCAGTTCTTTACTGTAATCTACAGTATGTTACTGTAAAAATACTCACAATAACTCATTTCCTTTGCAGAAACCGACTGCCTTAAATTGGCCAACTACCATTCAATTTATAAACTAATATTAATAATACAAAAATAATGTGAGCATATTATTGTTGTGAACCTATTTTCACCCAAAAAATGGCAAAATAAAGAGATTTTCACTGCATCAGCAACTACAGTCACCGCCTGTTAAATAAAGCAACACCAGCATATCATCAATGTTTTTTTTTTTTTTACTTACAGTTGATTACTGTTAAATTACATTTCATGGGTGTGTCTTTTTATCTTACACTGTTAACCCTTTCAACTCCACAGGAAAATCATGTAGTGTCCACACTACAAAGAGTAAAAGTAACATTGAAGCAGTGTTGCAGTGAGATAATTATATGAACTACAACTACAACTTACTTCCAGTCATTGCACATTATTACACTTATCACTAACCAGTTTGACTTTATTTCTGACATAATACAGAATTATTATTATCTTATTGAGAATTAGCAAATGTTTAGATATCTTATGTTTGATTGTTTTTTTTTTTTTGTGTTTGCTTTAAATGAGCTCTGAGATCTTTGACTTTTTAAAATCATTTTTTGTCTCTGACTGCTTTAACTGTTTTTGCAAGCCACATTTGTTATGTCAAAAAAATTAAGATGATCATTGATCATTTAACGTTTATAGTTATTTATTGATGATGACATAATTATTATATAGTCTATTGATACACTGATCTCATCCAGTCTTTAAACCTTTATCAAAAGTGTTACATTAACAGATTTAAAATTTACATTTCCACCAATGTGAAACAACAGGAAGAGTTCCAACAGCAATTAGTAATAATGAAGGATTTTTTAAAGCACATCATACACAAAACACAGCTAGAGAGTCATTTAGACACACACAGACACCAAAAATCAGCACATAAATCTCATCAGTGGTGGCAATAAATAAAGACCATTCAGCTGCTTAATTTAATCATGCTGCAGTGCATGCTGGGAGTTTTGTACTTTGCTGGCACCCAGCATGCTTTGCAACATGAAACGTTTGATTGTTACCATTGTTGAGATTCATGTGATGATTCAACCCGATCTCACGGGAAAACATACAAATTCTACGAGGTGGCTAATTCATACGAATTCGTACGATTTTTGCAAAATCGTACATATTTTGCGAATTGCCCAATTCGTATGAATTCATACGAATGACCGATCCCTGACCCCACCCTGTGTGGCTGGAAGTCAAGTCAAGTCAAGGCAAGTCAAGTCAAGTCAAGTCATAGACAATAGGAAAGTAAAGTAACAGAGATTGTGTTAACTTTACAGCTGTTGTTGTTGTTGTTGTTGTTGTTTGAATAACTTTTAGGACCAGAGGAACAAAACGCGGATCTGCCACGCGTTCTCCCAACTTTTTCTCTTCAAAAAAACACTCAAGTTGTTACTGGTGCACTGTCCATGAAGCGGCTTTCTGTGTGCAGATTTTGGTGTGTTTTCACCAAGAGCTGTTTCACAAAAGAGGACACAATTAGAAAATAGTGGTTAAACTTTATTTACAAAACTGTTCCAGTACAGTACACTGTTAGCCCTTGCTGTAAAAAAAGGCCAAATTCTGACAATATCATACCATTTTCCATTAAAACAGTAATATACTGTAGAAAACAAAAATAGCCTACAGGAATATACTGTGAATTAACAGTGCTCAAAATCGACACTCAGAGGCTGTTTTCCCAATCACACCCTATACCCTCATTCACTATTCCCTACATTAGTTCACTAATATAGTCCACTTGACAGAGTGAATGAAAAGAAGTGAGTGAATTGAGACACTGATGAACACCTGATAAGCAGAATCACTGAAGGACAGAAGAACAAGAACAGAAAAAAGAGAAACACAAAAACTACAACTGCCTTCCATCAACACTGACTGTGAAACCAGTTTACAAACCAGTTTACAATTATTTCTTTCGTACATGTACAAAAGTTCTTGTTGAGAATTAACAGAGATTTAGTTAATAATAAAGTTTGTTGTCACCATGATGGAGATCAGTATTTGCTTTAGTTGGTCTCTTGTCCCTGGACTTCATACCATTATTTTTTTCTCTGGCTGTTATAACAGTAAGTTTATAAAACACATTAGTTATGGCAAGAAAAAGCCAAGAGGAAGATAATTTTGTGTTTTTGGATATTGTGATGATGTCACAATCATCCTTGACATGTCTGATTCTCTGATCTTTCCTGCATATATTATTTGAATTTATGGGTATTTCATATTTAGCATATATCTGTGAATCTACAACAGGAAATCAATATTTCTGTAATCAGATCTTCTGAAGAATATCAAAATCATATAGTGCTTTAAAACATTTTGAACTCCTACTTGACTCAGACACACACAGACATCAACAATCAGCACATGAATCTCAACAATGGTGACAATCAAAAGTTTCATGTCACTGTGCATGCTGGGTTCCAGGATAATATAAAGCTCCCAGCATGCACTGCTGCATGAATAAAAAAAAAATATATATATATTGCCACCACTGTTGAGATTAATGTGCTAAATTGTAATATCTCTGTGTTTCGTTAAGACAGTGTAGCTCTGTTATTTTTGGTTTATGCATGATGTGTTAAAAAAAAAATGAGTCATTGTAATTTATTGTTGTGGTTTCACAGTGGTGCTAATGAAACACTTTTGATTGAGGATTAAACTCTGAGTGAGAATGAATTTCCTTAGTGAATGAACAGGCGTTATGATGATGTTGTCATCATAATAACTACAATCATTCATAAACTGTGTGTGTGCACAAGTGTGACTTGCACAAAAACAGCTCAAGCAGCAAAAGAAACACTAATGTTTTAGCATCAACATCCCAACTAAAGCAAACACTGATCTCTATAATGGTAACTTCAAACCAAACATTTTCAATTAAACATCTCAGTAGCAACTTCTGTAGATGTATGACAGAAATAAAGTCATACTGGGTAATAATAAGTGTAATAATGTGTAATGGCTGGAAGTCAGTTGTATTTCTTGTGTTTCTCTATTTTCTGTTCTAACAGCAGGTGTTCATCACTAATGCTCAACAATCACTTACATATTCCCTTAATTATCTCACTGTAACACTGCGTCAGTGTTACTTTTTACTCTTTGTAGTGTGGATTTCCCTGTAGGGTTGAAAGGGTTAACAGTGTAAGATAAAAAAGTCACACCCACAAAATGTATTTTAACAGTAATAAACTGTAAGTTATAAAATAGGTATATACTATATACACTGTTGCCAGTAGTTTACTGTAAAATTTATTTTTTGGGTCACCATTGTGCAGAAAAGTAGAGCCTGTGGTTCAGTCCAGGAGAAGACCTAGAAAAATTGATGATATGCTGCATGTTGCTTTATTTAAAAAGCAGTGACTGTGTAGTTGCTGGTCCAGTGGGAATCTCTTTATTTACAAAAGTTTTGTTGTGATTTCAAATGAAATAAGTTCACAATAATACTTTGCTCATGTTAGTAATGCTTAAATACATTTTAGTTAATACATTTAAATGACAGTTGGTCAATTTAAGGCAGTCGGTTTCTGTAAGTGAAATTAGTTAACTCGAGTTTTAGTGCACTTTTACAGTAACATACTGTAAATTACAGTAAAGAACTGTACAATTAACAGTAAATTACTGGCAACAGTGTTGCCAGTATTTTACTGTAAAAAAAACCCGGTAAGGTCTAACAGTGTACAACTAAACATTTTCGACTGTGTGCTGTGCTGTGCATTTTTCCGAGGATTGTATCCAGACAGATAAGCGCAAACAATTAAGATGTTAACTTTGTAGGCTGTGTGTGTCTCTCTCTCTGTGTGTGTGTGTGTGTGTGTGTACAGGTTTGACAGACTTGAGCAGGGCTGGAATTATACATAGGCATTCTATGCACATGCCTATGCTCGCACGGCCAGTTTCAATGAGGAGAAATAATATTTTTAATCATCATTATTATTTCACTCTAATACTTTAGAGTCACCCTTTATGTCTTTCTGTGGATTTTGCAAATATTTAACCAATGAATAGTATTAAGAGCTTGGGCCCTATTGTAACGATCTGAAACGCAAGTATCAAACGCGAAACACAAGTAACTTTGTGGGCGGATCTCGGGCGCTGTTGCTATTATACCGGCAGGATAAATGACTCTTGTGCCCGACGCAAATCTAAAATGGGTTACTCTGAAGTAGCTTCATTATTCATAGGTGTGGTTTGGGCGTAACGTGAAATAAACCAAACTGGGGTGCGTTTCCCAAAACCATAGTTGCTAACTAAGTTAGCAACTTTGTTGGTTGCAATGCAATTTCCCATTGCCAACCAACTAAGTTGCTAACAGGTTAGCAACAATGGTTTTGGGAAACGTACCCCAGAGCGACATTCCCTTTAAGAGCAGGCACGCTTGTTCTATGGCGGTTTGCTATTATAATGGCGTATTTGCCAGGCAGGCGCGCACCAGGAGCGGTTCACAGCCGAGGAGACCGACGTTCTCTTCAGGGCCGTAAAAGACAGAGAAGTGACATTGAATGGGAATGGGAGAAACACACACAAATTAGCTTCGGTTAAACAGGCGTATAATAATTTGGGTAAATGTGTAAGCTAGATTATGCCTATTTTTTCACATCTTCATGGATACCACAATGATTTCCCTCATGTGGAATATTTTTCCTTGTAATTATGTATGGTTTGCAAAAATGGCAACTGCTGTGTCTGTGTGTAGATGAGAGAAGCAAAGTGTATGCGTGTTGTGCACACACTACATTATGGCCAAGCATGCACCCTTAAAATAGCATCTGAATATCGCACCACTGACTTTAGACTAGGTTTTTCCCTGGTCAGTGGCGGAACTGTTTTCTGAAACTGCAAAATAGCACCAGGGAACGTTTGCGCCGGAGCACGCCTCATCTTTTCGCTCAAGTTCAAGTTCATTCCCTAATTTACCGACGTGCGTCTGTGGAGGGAAAAGTCCGCTGTGCGTCGGGGTGTACAAAATCAGTTGCGCTGTGTGCAAGATAGGGCCCCTTGTGTTTAAACCTTGTAACAGCATTTTCTTTATTCAAGAAACATCATTTAAATAAAGGCTAATGTTTAATGTATTTGAGGGGCGGAGAAGAGTATCTTGGTCTTGCATTTGTCATCAAGTCATAGCCAATTCTGTATAAAATAGTCGGTGCATTGCACTTTGCCTTGCCTGAGTTGTTGACTTTGCCTGTTTATTAAGTAATTTAACACCCCTCCTGGAGGCCACCAGCCCTGCACATTTTGTATGTCTCCCTCATCTAACATGCCTAATTCAACTCATCAGCTCACTAGTAGAGACTGCAAGACCTGAAGTTGGTGTGTCCAATAAGGGAAACATACAACATGAGCAGTGATTGGGGTCCTCCAGGAGAGGTTTGAAAAGCCCTGCTTTATAGACAAATATATCTACATATGTTTTTCAGTGTCTGTGATTTCCTCTGGAAAACAGAAGCTGAACCTGGTGTTGTGTGGAATTGATACAACACATACAGTCCATGTGTCAAAACTATTACGTGAGCGAAAGATAAAAGCTTCACATCAGAGAGTGAGGAGTGCAGAGTGTGTCAAGAAAGAAGAGAAGGTTCATGGTCGTGTGATCAGTCTGGTGGAGTTTCCAGCCGTCAATCAGCTCTCAGAGGAGGAAGTGATGCGTCAGACTCTCTGCTGTGTGTCTCTGTGTGATCCTGGAGTTCATGTTTTCCTCCTCATTATTCCTGTTGGTCCTCTGACTGATGAAGACAAAGCAGAGATAGAGAAGATCCAGAAGATATTTTACTCCAGAAAGCATTTCATGGTGCTCTTCACCTCATATATCAGTGTTGAAGGATTTGCTTTAGAGTTTGTCAAATCCAGCACAGATACTCAGAGGTTAATCAGTCTCTGTGGAGGTCAATACAGAGTGATGGGGTTAAAGGAGTCTGAAAACTCAAGACAGATCCTAGAACTTCTGGATTATATAGAGAACATGAAGACTGAACCATATTCACTTCAGATGTATGTGAAAGCTCAAGAGAACAGAGTCAAACATGAACTGGAGGAACAACATGAGAGAGAACTGAGTGAAATGGAAGTTAGAGAAGAAAATTCAGTCAGAAGGTGAGTAGATTTTTATTTGTATTATGCTTCTTTGTAATAATTATTCTAATATATTATAATTTTCTTTAAAAAACAAAACAAAACAAGGACTACAAAAATAAGCTGTTAAAGTCAAGCAAACAAATGGCAAAACAAACAAATTCCTAGCAACATTATTTTGGCCCAGATTCTGCCATTCTGTCATGTGTGGAATGATGGCACTTGGGTGGGCCGCTCCTGTTTGCCAGATCTGGGCCACAAGCAGGCCATAGCAATGCCACATGTCAGCCAAGAGCAAAGAAATAAACCACAACTGGACCTTATCTGAGCCACAAAGTCTGTGTATATTAAATATAGAGTCATCTCATCCTTAATAAGCCTGTTAACAAGCAGAATCACTGAAGGAAAGAAGAGAAAAAAAGAAAAGAAAAAAACCTAGGGCTAGAGCTGCAACTAACGATTATTTTGATAATCGATTAGTTGGATGATTATTTCTTCGATTTATCGGATAAAAAGCCCAATTTTATTTTTTAATTGTATTGACAAAACACACTATTCCACATCCTGCCTAATGCTGTCCTACAAACAAATGTGTCAACTGAATGCTATGAAAACATATAGTGAATATATATGCTTTGTACAAAAGAGCTATAAAGCAAAATTACTTTTTAAATTCCTGCATTAAAAATAATAATAATAATAATAATAATAATAATAATAATAATAATAATAATAAAGATAATAAAGAAAATTAAAACACAAACTCAGTGTTAACAGATAAGTGGAATGTTCTGCAGGAACACACACATTCTCTCTGGACACAGTAACCTGTTACTGTCATTTCTGTTATATAAAAGAATATAATAGAAAAAAATATAATAGAAAACAATATATTTGTGTGAATATAAAATAAACTTTTATATTCAATTACACTCTGTTATCCCATTACAGTTACCACATTCATAAAATATTTGAATTACAAGTTTACTTTTAAACATAAATTTAACATCGAACAACATATATTTCAGAAAAAATTATATTTTTGCACTGAATATTAATTGTCTCCCTATCTACTGTGTTCCCTGTTTGAGTTTAAAGGGATAATTCACTTTGAAATAAAATTTTGGTATGTTTTAGCTTACCTCAAGGGCATCCAAGATGTAGGTGTCTTTTTTTCCCAAGTAGTTTCAATTTTGATATTTTTAGGCCAAACCGCTCTTGTCTGTCATATAATGCAGGTCTATGGTCACGGTCTCAAAGAGCATGCACAGAGAAGTCCAAATTAAACAATTCCCCATCGTAAGTACACATTGATGGCCTAAGACACAAAACGAGCGGTTTGTGTGAGAAAACGAACAGTATTTATAGCGTTTTTACCTCTTGTACACAACCACGTCCAAGTGATCTGAGGGCGCGCACGCTTCCGGCGCTTTCTTCTTCTTGTTTTTTTTTACGGCGGATCGCAAACAAATAATTATGTGCATTACCGCCACCTATCTCAGAAATGGACAACTGACACTTTCCTATACTTCTGTAACCTATCAACCGACATAAATTCCCCTTATTTAGGCTTAATAGAATTTCATCCGGCGCTCAATGTGTACTTACGATGGGGAATTGTTTAATTTGGACTTCTCTGTGCATGCTCTTTGAGATAGTGACCATAGACCTGCATTATATGACTGACAGACAAGAACAGTTTGACCTAAAAATAACAGAATTGAAACTACTGCGGAAACAAAGACACCTACATCTTGGATGCCCTTGAGGTAAGCTAAAACATATCAAACGTCTCGGTTACGGATGTAACCCTCGTTCCCTGAGTGGGAACGGAGACGTTACGTCGGATGACGACGATTGGGGTTTCGCTTAGAAGCCTATCACCTTCGAGTATATAAAACGAGCCAATGGCAATGAAATGCCATGGGTCTGCGTAACTCCGCCCGCCGCAGGGGGTATATAAGGAAGTACGCTGGCACAATGCAGATATGTCTTCGCTGAGGAGCCGAGACTAGCCCCAGGCGTTTTTCAGCGGTACAGCGGAAGTGGCAGGAAGACGTAACGTCTCCGTTCCCACTCAGGGAACGAGGGTTACATCCGTAACCGAGACGTTCCCTTTCGTGGTCACTCCGAGTTACGTCGGATGACGACGATTGGGGTTCCAGTCTAATCACGCCACCTCGGCTGTCTTCCAGTGCCCTGCGTAAGTCTGAGCTCCCTGTTGTGAGACTAGCACGAACGAAGGAGTCCTACTTAACACAGGGATACCAAGGTACACTGGGAAGCATATCTCCAGAGAGAAATATGCAATTATGCCCAGCCAATGATGGGGGGGACTTAGAATACACATATGGCCCAGAGGGCTGCATATGGAAGATCACTGGGGTGTCCAGCCGCAGGTGGAATTTTAAACCCCAGGGGTGGCAAGGGTGGCTTGCCAAGGGAAAGACACACGCTCACAAGGAGACTTACAGCGGAATACACATGTGGGGGTCGCCCAGAGGGGGAACCATGCACATGGAGGCACCTAGTCAAGCGCAAAAGCTGTGTTATGGAATTTGGCATAACTCAGGCGATGACGTAACCAGTGCTGGAGGAAACTCAGAGCTTATCAGACTCACCTGAGAGAATATCGCACGTATCCCGTCCGTGGAGAGGAATGGCGAGCAAGCGAAGACACCTGAGCAGAATCTAGCACCGGCTGGTTGAAGCGAGTACATGAGAAGAAACTGGCTCTACTCGGAGATTATAGAATCTCGCGAATGTGTTGGGTGTCGCCCAGCCTGCAGCTCTACAAATGTCTGTTAGCGAGGCGCCATGCGCTAGAGCCCAAGAGGAAGCCACACTACGTGTGGAGTGGGCTTTCACACCAAGGGGGCACGGACGACCTTGCTGCTGGAATGCCAAAGCAATGGTATCCACTATCCAGTGGGATAACCTTTGCTTTGAGAGAGCCTTTCCCTTCAGCTTCCCACCATGACAGACAAAGAGCTGGTCAGAGGTCCTGAAACACCGCGTTCTGTCCACGTAAGCACGGAGGGCGCGTACTGGACAGAGCAGTGCCAAGGCTGGGTCTGCCTCCTCCAAGGGCAGCGCTTGCAGGTTCACTACCTGGTCTCGAAAGGGTGTGGTAGGAACCTTGGGCACGTATCCAAGCCGGGGTCTCAGGATCACGTGAGAGTTAGCCGGCCCGAATTCCAGGCACGCTTCGTCAACCGAAAATGCCTGCAGGTCCCCTACCCTCTTGATGGAGGCCAATGCAACCAGGAGCGCTGTCTTCATTGACAGGAACTTAAGCTCCACTGACTGTAAAGGCTCAAATGGAGCACTCTGCAGGGCAGTTAGAACCACTGAGAGGTCCCAAGAGGGTACGAAGGGAGGACGAGGAGGATTTAGTCTCCTCGCTCCCCTCAGGAACCTGACGATCAGGTCGTGCTTTCCCAGAGACTTACCATCAACTGCTTCGTGATGTGCGGCAATGGCGGCAGCATACACTTTCAGGGTGGAGGGAGACAGCCTTCGCTCCAACCCTTCTTGCAGGAAGGAAAGCACGACACTGATCGGGCATTTCGTGGGTTCTTGATGTTTAGAAGAACACCAGTTGACGAAGAGGTTCCACTTCAACGCATAGGCATGTCTCGTGGACGATGCTCTAGCGGAAGTGATGGTAGCCACCACCGCAGGTGGTAGGGTACTCAAACCTGCCTCGTCCCGTCCAGGAGCCACACATGGAGGTTCCAAAGATCGGGACGAGGGTGCCATAAGGTGCCCCGTCCCTGAGAAAGGAGGTCCTTCCTCAGAGGAATTGGCCAGGGAGGTGCTGTCGCGAGGAGTACTAGTTCGGAGAACCAGGTCCGGTTGGGCCAATACGGGGCAACCAAAATGACCTGCTCCTCGTCCTCCCTGATCTTGCGCAAGGTCTGCGCAAGAAGGCTCACTGGGGGAAACGCATACTTGCGTAGGCCCCGCGGCCAGCTGTGCGCCAGTGCATCCGTGCCGAGCGTGCCCTCGGTCAGGGAGTAAAACAGGTCGCAATGGG
The DNA here is from genome assembly GCF_965113295.1 of Leuciscus leuciscus. Taxonomy (NCBI): domain Eukaryota; kingdom Metazoa; phylum Chordata; class Actinopteri; order Cypriniformes; family Leuciscidae; genus Leuciscus; species Leuciscus leuciscus. The sequence continues at coordinate 30,209,888 of NC_138725.1, read as the reverse complement.
ACGAGTCGTGGGAGGCAAACAGGTCTACCTGTGCGTCGCCGAACTGACCCCAAATCAGCTGGACCGTCTGGGGATGGAGTCGCCATTCTCCAGCGAGAGGCCGAACTCGAGACAGCTCGTCGGCCGCCTGGTTCAGGTGTCCCGGGATATAAATGGCTCGAAGCGACCTCAGATGCTTCTGACTCCATATGAGGAGGTGGCGAGCGAGTTGCGACATACGGCGGGAGCGTAGACCACCCTGGTGGTTGATGTACGCTACTGTTGCGGTATTGTCTGATCGGACTAGTACGTGCTGGCCCCTGAGCAGCGTATGGAAGCGGTGCAGGGCGAGACGTACAGCCAGCAACTCGAGGCAATTGACATGCCAAAGGCGCTGGGGTCCTGTCCAGGAGCCCGCGGCAGCATGACCATTGCACATGGCGCCCCAGCCCGTGTTGGAGGCATCTGTTGATACAACAACATGCCGGGAAACTCGTTCTATGGGCACTCCGGCCCGTAGAAAATTGAAGTTCGCCCACGGGGTGAAGGTCTGACGGCAGGCTGGAGTCACTGGGACCCGGAGCGTGCCGTGTTGCCATGCCCACCTCTAGACTCGATCGCGAAGCCAAAGCTGAAGCGGTCTCATATGAAGCAATCCCAGCGGCGTTACTGCGGCTGCGGATGCCATATGCCCCAGGAGCCTCTGAAAAAGTTTCAGTGGAACCGCACTCTTGCCCTCGAGCTGACGAAGACAAGTCAGCAGTGACTGCGTGCGCTCGCTCGTAAGCTGCGCGCACATGGCGACCGAGTCGATCTCCATACCGAGAAAAGAGATCCTCTGCACGGGGCAGAGTTTGCTCTTCTCCCAGTTGACCCGAAGGCCCAGACGAGCTAGGTGCCGGAGCACTAGGTTCCTGTGTTCGCAAACCTGGTCTCGAGAGTGAGCTAGGATCAGCCAGTCGTCGAGATAGTTCAGGATGCGAACCCCGTGTTCCCGGAGGGGAACAAGGGCTGCCTCGACGACCTTCGTAAAGACGCGAGGAGACAGGGCTAGCCCGAAAGGGAGAACCGCGTACTGGTATGCCTGCCCCTCGAAAGCAAACCGTAGAAACGGTCTGTGTCGAGGTAAAATGGAGACATGGAAGTAGGCGTCCTTCAGGTCGATCGCTGCAAACCAATCCTGCGGCCGCACACACTGGAGGATGTGTTTGGCCGTTAGCATCTTGAACGGCAGCCTGTGAAGGGAGCGGTTCAAGACGCGCAGGTCGAGGATTGGCCGTAACCCACCGGACTTCTTGGGTACAATGAAGTAAGGGCTGTAGAAGCCGGACTTCATTTCGGCTGGAGGGACAATCTCGATCGCACCCTTCGCCAGCAGGGTGTCGACCTCCGCTCTCATGACAGGGGCATTGCCACCGACCATAGTGAAGCGGACTCCCCTGAAGCGGGGAGGAGATCTCGCGAACTGAATCGCGTAGCCGAGCCTGATGGTTCTCGCGACCCAGCGGGACAGTCTGGGAAGCTCTAGCCAGGCCTCCAGAAAGTGCACCAGCGGGGTCATACGAACCACAGACGTACCGTCGGTGGGGCAGCGAGGCGGAATGACCGGCACCAGCGAGGACGGCATAGCGGCCCTGTGCGGGGGCACGGTCATTAACCGCGTCCTGCCAGAGGAGGCCAGGGGAGGGCGCGCGTCCCACGGGGGCGTGCTCTGGCAGGGGTCTGGCGACAGAGGGGGATGAGAGGAGCGTGGCCCGTGGGCGGCGCGTGCTGTCATCCCACACCTCTGGGACAGAGGAGGGCGGCAGTGGCGGGACCCGAGGGTGGCGCGCACTGCGGCCCTCGGACTCTGTCGGCTCAGGATTGGGGAATTCAATTCTGTCTTCAACCACATCAAAGTACTGCTCGTCGTTGGACGAGCAGCGGGGAGTGGAGAACAAAATATTCTCCCCCGGCCCTCCACCGGGGGAAGGAGTGGCCCTGCTACCAGCTCCTGGGACAGAATTTAAGCCAACCCTGAGCAGCCCGTCTCCGGAGCGGCGCTTGGCCTGGCGTTTAGCGGGCGGTGGGGCTGGAGAGGGCTGTGGCGCCTGCCTGCGGCTCCCTCCACAACGCGGCCCGGGTGAAGGTTGCTGCTGGGGCCGTGCGGGAGGGGCGGCCGCGGGAGGGTGCCCTCGGCGGCGAGCAGGCTGAGGATTCTGTGCCGACGGCTGAGCAGCGGAGCGTCGGGGCAGAATGTGCTTGATAGCCTCAGTCTGCTTCTGGGCGGTCGAGAACTGTTGGGCAAAATCCTCGACCGCACCGCCGAAAAGGCCGGCCTGGGATATGGGAGCGTCAAGCAGACGAGTCCGCTCGGGCTCACACATATCAGCCAGGTTCAGCCAGAGATGTCTCTCCTGGACCACAGCTGTGGACATCACCAAACCCAGGGAGCGCGCGGTCACCTTCGTCGCTCGGAGAGCGAGGTCGGTGGCGGCGCGCAGCTCATCAACGAGCCCTGGGTCCGTCCTGCCCTCGTGCATGTCACGAAGCATCTGGGCCTGGTAGACCTGCAGGATGGCCATGGCATGCAAAGAGGCAGCTGCCTGTCCCGCCGCACTGTAAGACTTCGCCACGAGAGTGGACGAGAATCCACAGGCTTTGGACGGGTGCTTAGGATCACCACGTGATGAAGCGCCTGCCGGACACAGCTGCATCGCGACAGAACGTTCAACCGTGGGAATCCCAGTGTACCCACAAGCATCAGCTCTATCGAGGGGAGGAAAGGCGGAGAAAGCCGACGAACGATCGCGGGAAGACATGGGAGCCTTCCAGGACCGCGTGACTTCCTCATGCACTTCCGGGAAGAATGGTATTGGGGTTGGGCGGCGACGAATGTCAGCGGCCGCTCCCAAAAACCAATCATCCAGCCGCGAGCGCACTGGATCGGGCGGCGAGGACCACTCGAGCCCAATGGCCGCGGCTGCCCGGGAAAGCATGGCAGTCAGCTCGGGATCAGACTCGGGCAATGCTGGCACACCCGAGGGCGGCAACACAGCCGAATCCTCACTTCCCGAGGACTCATGCCCACCTTGTGATGCAGTGATCGACATTGCATCCTCCTGTGGAACGCCAAACGAAACGCGCGGGGCCTCCGTAGAGGGACCAGCGGTTTCGGTTTGCACGCTCGCGGGTACCAATGCTGAAGAGGGGTGTGTGGACCGTGGACGTGTCGGCGGTTTGTCCAACACAGATACCCTCAGGTCACCCTGGCCACCAGCCGAAGTACAGCCTCTCGGGGAGACCGTAGATCGGGGTGTGGATGAGGGGACTCTCGCTCTGATGAGCTCATTGAGTCTCGACCGCAGCATGGAGATGGTCATGTTCCCGCAATGAGAACATGAATCATCCACAAACGCTGCTTCAGCGTGATCAACGCCCAAACACGCTAAGCAGAGATTGTGCCCATCAGGAGAAAATACATCGCGACCACAACCAGAAGTGCACGGGCGAGACATCTTTAAAAAGACGTGCCACATGCAATGCTCTTTTTGTGAGAGGAAACTCCGCGGATGTTGAAGCGAACAGGGAGAAATCACACTAACTGTCAGATCACTGACAAGATCAGCAGGGAAGTGTGCACTCGCTGAAATCGCCGTCACACCAACACCGGAGAGCTCGCTCGTCTCGAAGGAATGAGAAGAAATAACTCAGAATTTTGGCTTACAAGGAGTGGAGAAGTTCTCGGCTCCGAAGCGAAAACATATCTGCATTGTGCCAGCGTACTTCCTTATATACCCCCTGCGGCGGGCGGAGTTACGCAGACCCATGGCATTTCATTGCCATTGGCTCGTTTTATATACTCGAAGGTGATAGGCTTCTAAGCGAAACCCCAATCGTCGTCATCCGACGTAACTCGGAGTGACCACGAAAGGGAAATTTAATTTCAAAGTGAACTATCCCTTTAACACAGACTGTCAGGATGAGTCTTCATGCAAAATGGAAATAAAATGAAAGTTTTGCGCTGAGGAAACATATCACACATTAAGCAGCAAAATCCCCAGTGTTAAATTAACACCCCTCAGTGTACATATGTTTTCAACTACAGGGTGTTCAAATTAACACTGAAGCAGTGTTGAAGTGATTAATTAAGTGATGACTCCATTAGTGATAAACACCTGATGTTAACAAGCAGAACCACTGAAATAGGGTGCTTCTCATTTTTTTATTTGTGCATCCTCATTTCCTTTCCTCGCGTCTCAGCTCCACCCCCTGTAGGGTGCGAGGGAAGGCTGCAAGAAAAGAAAAGGAGGACGGAGGAATTGAATGAAATATTTTTTATACATTGGAATACTTGATCACTTGAGCGTCACTTCACAGCGTCATCAGCTGCGCTCATAGGATCTGCCCTTATGTTGTATTTGGTTATTTAAGAAATTCATAATAAATAATAATAAAGCAATATACCCTGTTGAAATATGTGAGATGTGTGGTTTATATAAACTGCAAAGGTAAAGTATAAATGAAAATGATTGTGAAGGGGGAGGATAATTGATATGTGCATCACGTTTAGTCGATAAAACTCTTCCGCATAGGATACACCTGTGTATCCTCGCTCATGACTCCTCGGGAAGCCTCCTCACTCCTCGATCCTCGACTCCTCGCGGTGCAATTAGAGAATTGAGATGTCCTTCAGGATAGCTGAGCTCGATTGGTTTCCGGGTCATAGGATGGAGGACGGAGGAGAGAGGAGACGAGGAGGGATATTGAGAAGCACCCATAGAAACAACAAGAATAGAAAAAAAGAGAAACACAAGAACTACTGACTTTGAGCCATTACACATTATTGCACTTATTATTAACAAGTTTGACTTTATTTCTGTCATACAAAAGCATCTACAAAACCTCTTATTGAGATTTAACAGAAGTTTAGATGTTAATGTTTTATGGAATGAGGGATTTAGGGATTTTGGTAGGGATTACTAGGGATTTTGCTGTACAGTGCAAGCCATGTTAAAAATTATGATAATGCATTACCTTGAAGCTTAAAATAAAGAATTATCATGTTTTGGGCATCTTGGATAACGCACCTTTCCAGCAACAACTAACTCTGTTTCCCCCACTATTTTTAGATGCATTTTGCCTATAGAAATACATTATGTGCTGTAATTTGACATGACTGGCAGAAGTTTTCCGTTCACGGTCGGCAGACGCAACTAATCGATGATGACATTTGTAGTCGATGATTTTCATTATCAATTATTATCGATTTTATCAATTAGTTGTTGCAGCCCTAGTTGAAACTGAAAAAAAAAAAAAAAAAAAAAAAAATGGTGGATCCCAGCTAACAGATTGTTGTTATAAGAACGTTCTCCTAATATTCAGTGGCTTAAACAACTGCTAGAAATCAATGTTCCTAGAATGTTGAATTGTTAATCAAAATTAAGTTGAAAGAATGTTTGAGGAACGTTTGAGGAACAAAAACGTCAACGTTTCTTTCTTATGTCAAGAAAACTGGACATTTTTAACGTTTCAAGAACCAACACTAAATATTTGGAGAATGTTCTTATAACGAAAATCTGTTAGTTGGGATCCATTGTGTCGGCCCAGATCCGGCTCACTCCTGACGCGTGTGGAGTGATGATCTGGCCCACAGACTTCTGGAATTCATGGTATTTCATGGAAAACTTTTATGACATTTTAAAATCTAAAATGTTCTCTTACTTGTTTCTTATCTAGTAAATAACCACAGACACAATCAGTGAGATTTTTTCTATGATCATATTTCAGAAACAATTGCAAAACCATTTTTGTATGACTAAACAATAAATAAATAAATAAATAAATAAACAATAACTGTTTGTTATTAATACATTAATTCTGTCAATGTGATTTTCAGGTTTGGAATGTGATGCAGATGATCTGGAGCATTTGAGGATTGTGCTGATCGGGAGGACAGGAAGTGGAAAGAGTGCAACAGGAAACACTATTCTGGGAAGAGAGGAGTTTGAGAGTGACTTAAGTTCAGATTCAGTGACGACTGCATGTAAGAAGGGAGTTGGTGAAGTTGATGGTCGATCAGTAGCTGTTGTTGATACTCCAGGACTCTTTGACACAACACTGTCAAATGATCACGTGGTGGAAGAAATAATGAAATGTGTTTCAATGTCGTCACCTGGACCTCATGTGTTTGTCATTGTGTTGAGTTTGGGAAGATTCACCAGAGAAGAAACAGACACTGTAGATCTGATAAAGAAGATCTTTGGTCATAAAGCTGCTCAGTTCAGCATCGTTCTGTTCACTGGAGGAGACAAACTGAAGAAATCCATAAAAAAGTATGTCAGTGAAAGTAAAAATGCAGAACTAAAAAAGCTGATCACAGACTGTGAAAACAGATTCCTGGTTTTTAATAACACAGAAAATCAAGACAAATCTCAAGTGATTCAACTGTTAAACATGATAGAAGAAGTGAAGAATAGTAATGATGGTCGATACTTCACTAACAGCATGTTTGAGGAGGCAGAGATGTCCATTAAAAAGAGAATGGAGGAAATAATGAATGAGAGAGAGAGAGAAATTCAGAAAGAGAGAGAAGAGTTACAAGCCAAATATGAAATGGACATGAAAAACATGATGAAGAGACTCGAGGAAGAGAAACAAAGAGCAGATGAGGAGAGAATACAGAGAGAAAACGAGTTCAGAAAAAAAGAAGAAAATCTCATAAGAGAGTTTGAAGAAAAAGAGAAAACGGAACAGAAGAAACGAGAGACTGAAAACCAGAAACAATCAGAAGAGGAAAACCAGCAAAGAGCTGAATATCATAAAAAAATAGAAGAGATGAAGAGAGAGATTGAAAATCAGAAATCACTGTATGAAAAACAGCTAAAAGAAAGAGAAGAAGAAGATAGAAAGAAAGAAGAGAAATACAGACAAGATCAAGAAAAGATGAAAAATGATCAAGACCGTATTATTGCAGAATTACAGATGAAACAAGAAGAAGAAATAAAGAAGAGAGAATCCGAGGAGAAAAGGATGAAGAAAGAAGAAGAAGAGGAAAGACAGAGATGGGAGATAAGAATAAAAGAGGCTGAAAATGACACAAAAGAGATTAAAGAGGAAATTAAACGACAGCAGAGAGAATGGGAGAATGAAAAGAAACAACAGATGAGAGAACGAGATGAAGATGAAAGAAAGAAAAAAGAGAAACATGAGGAACAACTGAGAGAAAAACAAGAAGAACTGGAGAACATTAGAAAGAAAATTGAAAGAGAGAGAGAAGGAGAAAGACAGAAGATAGAGGACGAGAGACAGAAACAGAGAAGAGAAAAAGAAGAAAAAGAGAGAGAATATGAGGAAAAGAAAACTGAAATGAAAAGACATTATGAGCAACTGGAACGAGAGAGAAAAGAGGAGTGGGAGAAAAGAAAACGAGAAGATGATGAGAGACTAGAAGAAGAGAAAAAGAGATGGAAGAAAATGATTGAAGATCTGAAACGAGAACAAGAAGAAGAGATCAAGAGAAGAGAAGAAGATGAGAAGAAGAGAAAAGCACGTGAAGAGAAAGAGAGAAATGAAATGAGACAGAACCATAAACAGGAAATAAAAATCATGAAGAAGAAACATCAAGATGAAGCCAGAAAACAAGCAGAAGAAATGAATGATTTAAAAGAGAGAAAAGATGAGCTTAAACAGTCACTGGAGCAACATCAAAAACAGTATGAATTACTGGAAAAACTCTTTCAAGTTTTTAAAAATGAGAAAAGTGAAGAACTGAATAATCTGAAAATGGAGTATGAAAATTTAAAAAAGAAATGGTGTAGACTTATGTGAAACTATGATATTCATTAGGGAGGTTTAAGTGTGCTACCATATGCAGTAAAACGAGCATAAACAATGAAGCAACAAAAATTTACACCCAGATTTTAAAGACAAAAATATTGGAACTGCAAAGCCAATAAGAAAATGAACAATGCTACTCTGTGATGCATTTTAAAGGGATAGTTCTCCCAAAAATGAAAATTCTGTCAGTAATTACCCTCATGTTGTTCCAAGCCCGTAAGACTTTTGTTCATCTTCGGAGCACAAATTAAGATATTTTTGATGAAATCTGAGAGCTGTCTCACTCCTCCATAGGCTTCTCTGTACTTGAAACTTGCCGGCCCAGAAAGTTAGTAAAGACAATGTTTAAAATAGTCCAAGTGACTACAGAGGCTCAACCATATAATAAGTTTATCAAGCGACGAGAATACTTTTTGTGTGCAAAAAACCCCCCAAAAAACTTCTGCGTGTGCCTCTGAGTGAGTTCACGTAGTGTAACAGCTCAGCGCTTCTGGGTTGTACGTCAGAACGTAGGCTCATTATTGGCCAGCATCACACACGGCCAGCGTTGGCCAATAGTGAGCCTACGTTCTGACGCTGCGCTGTTGTGTTACACACGTGAACTCACGTCAGTGAGTTTTTGAATCTTTTTGAACTTCAAACCTGCAAATCTTTTCTAATTTTTAATAAATATTTAACTTCACAAGCCTTTGGCGAATCCAGCTGTCATACATTTAATTTAATGTTCAACAATATTATTGATCTGCCTGCATTAACACCTTTATATGGGAACTGAACTAAGCTGGACGATGACATCATGGTTGCAGAGTGGCTATATATAAATTACAACAAATATTAACCATCACTGAACCTACTTAAGCTGGACTGGACTTTTCTTCTAGAATAAAAATCTTTGTTGCATTATTTTCCTGTTATCTCTGTAAAGGTGCTTTGGAACAATCTGTATTGTTAAAACTATATAAATAAATTGCGCTATATAAATAAATGTGACTTGACTTGACATTTTTAAGTGTGCTTTTGTAGCTTGCATGAACGTGTGCTACTCTGTGACAGTCGCTCCATGTGAAGTGAATGTTAACAGGAGAGGTTAGCTTCAGACGCGATCAACAAACTGCAAATCCTTGAACTATGCTGCGCTATATCCAGTTCAGTCATGACAACTCTCAGTGTGAATACATTTCAACAGCATTTATTGGCATAAAGCATGGAATATTGGCTTGATTTTGGCGGCTGAGATCTGCTACGCAGCTGCTGCTAAAATACTAAATCAATAAATAATAAAAATGCTGCTAAATACACTATTTGTTCAGCTTAGTCAAAAATATCAAAGGAAAGGCTGCTGCAAGAATGGTAGAACACCCTCAAAGCAGTGGACCGCATGGTCCATGTTAGCCAGCCAATTGAAATTGTATATGACTACCAACTGAATATTACTTTCTAGCCCCTCCCATTCCGAGGGCGTTTTTAACTCCTATGGTGGCCATATTATTATAGAAAAGTATCCTAGACGTCGTTTTAGCGTTATGGACAACCATTCTATAGTTAGCCAAGCAACTATAAAACTTTGAATTTACACAAATAGGCTGAATTTGTCGAGAAGAAAGCAGGCAACTTCGGCGTCCCTTTTAAAATCCTTGCTCCTCATGAGCTCTTTCCATCTGGGAAAAGTTACTCCAATATTGACTTTGGTCTTGCTGATTTGCCTGTTGCATTGTCGTTTTAATTCTCTCTTTCGCTTCCTTGGCGACTCTGTTTCATGTCCTCGAGAATAGGCATGATCCTCCATCTTCAACAGGCTTTCAAATCTGCCAGCGGTCCCACTGAGTGAAAAAGCGTGAAAGGCAAAGCTTGAATTTTCAGGTATATCCCTCTTTGGCTAATGTATTTTCAAGATGGAGGCGCAACATGGCTGGAATAAAAGTGGCTTTAAGTGTTGTATCTTTTCCACACAGCACCAGATTCAGCTTATTTTTTCCAGAGAAAATCACAGACACTTAAAAACATATAAAACAACTCATACTTTAGTATTGTACACCAGGGTAGGAAATGAATGGGGTCTTGGGGCAAACATGCCACCAATATAAATGAAAATGCCCCCCAAATTAAAGTTAAAGGGGCAAAAAATGGCAATTAAATGTGCAATTAAACTTAATCGATTACAGCTGTCGCAATTTAAGTAAAATGTGAAAATTACATTAAACCAAAAATGGTTGTACCAAAAACCTGTAAATGTACCAAAAACCAAAAAACCTGAACACAAAATCTCTTAGAACACAATTTGCATTTGGAAGGATGTACTGTAACTTCATCCTCTACAGTTAAAGATATGGGAGATATATTAGACAACAACTTGTCTTTTGAAAATCATATTGCATTTATTGCATATGTTACAAATACAGTCTTTTTCCACCTCAGAAACATTGCTAAGCTCCGGAACATGCTATTTGTTTCTGATGCAGAAAAGTTAGTTCATGCATTCATGACCTCTAGACTAGATTACTGTAATGCATTACTAGCTTGTTGACCTGCATCCTCAATAAACAAGATACAATTAGTCCAAAATGCAGTTGCTACACAGTAAATTCCCCAATGTTAAATTAACACAGCTCTGTGTTAAATATGGGAACCACAAGCAGGGTGTTACAGTAACACTGATGCAGTGTTAGAGTTAATTAGATAATTAAGTGATTAATTGAGTGATGATTGTTCGATTATTGAAGACAGCTGATGATAACAAGCAGAATCACTGAAGAAAAGAGAAACAAAAGAATTAAAACTGACTTCCAGACATAGCCTTAGATGAAATCAACTGAAAAGTCATGAAATCTCTCTTATTACAAATCAGCTTGACCTTATTTCTGCAGGGCTCTCAAGTGTTGAAGACAGGCAAGAGTGACAATATGTTATACTGTGACAATATGTCAGTCATCGTGTGATAACGAAAATATGACTAGGCCTAGACTACTTGTTCTGAGCAGGTGTTGTCAGTGGACAGACTGTAAAACTGTTGGCTAAGTTACAGACACTCATGAAAAACTGATGCTAATTATCTGGGAAACATTCTCAAACACCAGTCAAGTTGTCACTGTTTGTGTCAAACAAGTTGCGAATTTGTTGTAACATTAAAACAGGAGATCATGACTTGTGCTCAAAGTGATGCTCGGAGCTCCAGTGGTTTCCTCTGTGGGTGAACGAAACTTTGACGTTTGACACACTTTGAGAATAACGTGAACAATTCCAGAACATTAAAACAAGAGATCATGACTTGTGCTCAAAGTGATGCTCGGAGCTCCAGTGGTTTCCTCTGTGGGTGAACGAAACTTTGACGTGTGATGCACTTTGAGAATAACGTGAACAATTCCAGAATATGCTTTTTTTCATTGGTTGTTGCGTTACATTTTACCCAGATACAATAGTGTTTTTTTCTGATTGGCTATTGTGTACCCCCTTTCTTTTTTTTGGTGGCTCCCAGCATGGATTGCTGCATGAAGCATGTCACCCTTGTTGAGATTCATATGCTAATTCTCAATGTCTTTGTGTGTCTAAAATAATTTGATCCACAAGGTATTTTAAAAATCACAATTCAGAATGTCTGACCTGTGGTTAGAAATTATCGTTGGTGAAAACTAATCTATTAATAACAAATAACAATGTTTGATCACTTGATCATCTTTCATTCTGGCTTCCTTTGTAACACATGATGTGTTTTGGTAAACACTGTTACAAAGACCACAAACTTGATTAAAAAGCCAAGAGTCAAACTGCCCAACTATATGAAACACTCACTGTAAAAAATTTAACGTAAAATCAACAGTAACTTACTGGCAACAAATATCCAGCAAGCTTCAGTATTTTATTCCACGGTAAAATTACTGTAAATCTGGCAACAGTACTTCACAGCATACCGTATAATAACTTACAGTATATTTATACTGTAAAATTAATTACAGTTCTTGTTTTTGCACTGTATTTTAAAATACAATAGTTAACAGCATACTGTATAATAACTTACAGCATTTTTATGCTGTAAAATTAATTACAGTGCTTGTTTTTGCACTGTATTTTAAAATACTGTAAAGTTACTATGCAGTATAATTGATTATGGTATTTTTATATATATACACACAACATATAACCAACTACAATCTGTTACACGCTTAATAAAATAATGAAAGCTAAAGGCGTGTATGCAAAAAAAATTCACACAGTTATATTACTAATTATTAGATGTTATGTCAATTATGACAACACACAGAAGTCAGTTTAAAATTCTTTATTAAAATTTAATTCATTAAACTAGAAACACTCCAGACTTGGCGGGGCCAAGCAACCTTGCTAGTTCTTGCAGGTTCTGCGTGCTCCGTCCTCGAAGTCTCAGCCAGGATGAAATGGAAAATTCGAGTGTGACGGCTGACGGTTAGATGATTGGTTGCCAGGTGTATATCCCGTGCGATTCGCTCTTTATGTTATTAAGTGTGTAAATAGAAAGCAAAATAATAATAATAATAATAAATTATGGAAATCGATTTTTATCTATTTTACATTGCCTATATTATTGATCATTGGATGGGACTACATCTCCCATCCCAAAAATGTTGTCTATAATAACCTTTGAGATTAGTTGGGTTTGTGACAAAATCTGGCAACCATAAAGAAAAAAAAGAAGAAAAAAACACCCAAGCAAATTTAAACTTTTTTTTAACTATACTAAATGCCATAATCTATGGGTTACCTTATGAAACGATGTATTATAAAATTCCTAAGATGAAATAACCTCAATAAACCAAAAAATGTCCTCTGTCGGGCTTGTCTGTTGGAATATTACTGTCATCAATTTAACAGGAGTATAAGAATTACTGTAAATTTTCTTCCCCCCCACCAAAGAAAAGCATAAATTGACAGCAACTTTCCTGTAAATAGTTATACGGTGACAAAGCTGGAAATACAGCAAAAATAATGTAAAAGCTATAAAATTGACAGCAACTTACTGTAAACTGTTTCTACAGTAAACTTTCACTGAAAATACAGCAATAATACTGTGAAAACAACAGAAATCATTTACAGTGCTGATCACCATTATGGTGACTTCACAAAACCTATTAAACCTATATTTACATTTTTACATTTATGCATTTGGCAGACACTTTTATCCAAAGCGACTTACATTGCGTTTATCCTATACATTTATAAATAGGTATGTGCAATCCCCTGGGATCGAACCCACAACCTTGCGTTGTTAACGCAATGCTCTTACCACTGAGCTACAGGAAAGCTATATAAACATCTAAAACTCTGTTCATTCTCTATAACTAGTTGACAATAATTTAAGCTGGTAATGCTGTTTGTGGAGTTGTTAAATCCTCCTCTGCTGAGATCTTCAGAGATTTAATGTTGTTTTTTATCTTCAGTTGATTTCATCTCCGGAAGTCAGTTGTAGTTCTTGTGTTTCTCTTTTCTTCAGTGATTCTGCTTGTTATCATCAGGTGTCTTCAATGCTCAATCATCACTCAATTAATCACTTAATTATCTCATTAACTCTAACACTGCTTCAGTGTTACTTTTAACACCCTGCTGCTGGTTAAACACAGAGCGGTGTTAAATTTAACATCAGGGATTTGACTGTGTAGAGGTCTTACTAGGTCAAAAATATATGCCACATAACCATATAATATGCAATATAACACCAATTTTATCATCCCTACATTTCTAAATGATATAGCTCCTGTGCATTTAAAGCTATGGTCTACAATTTCAAAGATTGTTTATTATTAATAACCTCGTTTAGATGCTGGTTATGGTTCTACAGTAAAATCCTAACAATATGAAGAGAAAAAAGAATGAAAAAAATCCATTCACTCTATTGGGTGTACAGCTGCAGAGAAGTTGACCAATGTAAGCTGTCCGGCCGGACAGCTTACATTGGTCAACTGCTCTCATCCAATCCCCCGCTCCACTTGAAACCACCTGGCGCTCGCGTCTCCACCCCACCGCACCCCACCCCGCCCCCCTCCTGCGACATGAAATTTTGCGGGCAAGCAGCTGACAGTCTATGGTAGCTAGCAAAGTAGCATCAGCTCAGCAATGGAGAAAAAAACTAACCGACAGCAGCAAGCGGCCCCTGCTTGTCCTTACAGTCAAGGTTGGAAGAAAGAGAAAGTCTGTAGAGGAAAGAGCAGAGATAAAAAAAAAATGTGAAGAACGCCGGACTCAAAGTAGAATCAATATAGGAGATTTGGGACTGAAAACCGACGCTGACACGGCTGACTTTTTGTTGAGCAGGTGACGTTAAGCATTTATTTATACTTTTATGGTGTGAGGTGTTACATAAATATCTTTTTATTAGTCTGACAACATGCTCATGCTGCCGGTCGGCATTGGAATGTTAGCCGTTTAGCATCGCCTATCACGGGTCAAAGTAATTATATTTCTTGAAGTGCTTGAATATATTTCAGTAGGCCTAGCGGGTTTCTGTTCGAGCCGATCGGAATTTGAACAAGATGCGCTGTGTGCTGCTATAACAATTACTCAAAACCTTAGCAATACTAACTAATAATTATTGTACAATTAATGTGCGCTAGGTAGCACTTTTGACCAGGGTAAACGAGGCTCAGGAGGGGAAACGTACCCTCCTAAGATGGCAGCAGTAATACAGTATTATTTCTTTATTATTGTTTGTGTTTCGGGGGGTGGTGGTGGGGGGTTTAGAACATTGCATGTGTTGCTAATCTTGCGTGTTTACTACCGGTGATCACAGCTTGACTGTTCAGGTCGTTTCCCGGTGGGAGGGATCAGGTAGCACAGAGGGGAGGGGTGTGTGTGTGGAGGGGCGGGATGAGTTTTTTAAAACTTCCCAGCTTTCTCGACCGATTTTCAACATCGTAGACTACAGCTTTAACTAATCTTCTATCGCCATACAATCCATCACACTCTTTTAAGGACATAAAACGCTTCGGTTATGACTGCGTTGAGATTGGCACTAATCACAACACTCTGTGTAATTGAAGCACTTTTGAAATCAGTTCAATGTCATATAAGCGGATGATGTCATGCCAGGAAGCTACAAAGCACACCCAGACCAAACATTGTCAGCTTCTGATAGGCCAAAGCAAGTCCATCACAGGCACACCGGAAGTATGGCAGGGCGACGCAGCGTCTCGTTCCCTCTTCAGGGAACCGAGGTTACAGTCGTAACTTTCCCGTACTGCGTCGAGATTGACACAATGGGAATGTTTATACCAATGCTGCCTAGTGACCAGTGCCTGTCTTGTATGAAATAAGGCGAGCACAACAACAACAGAAATCACCTGGGACCCAGGGGTAAAGCCCAAATCTAGGTTGTAAACCTGACAAATGTGTGCAGAAGGGACCAGTCTGTAGGGATACCCCATTATAAGGCTAACAAAGCCGCCATACTCCACCTGATCATACACCAACGGTTTCTCCCCAAAGACTCCACCCAAAGATGTATGGTAAGCAGCTACGCTACCCCCTTATCCTTTAGAGTGGTGGGGGATAGCCCTACAGAGAATTGATCCTGCAGAAATTCCAGCACTGTACCAACCGGGCAGTTAACATGATCTAAGTGATGAGTCCCACCAGTTTCCTTGTGCTGGGAGTTCTAGAGTGAGACACTGAGCGACCATCAATGATCGCTCCCCAGCATGTGAGAGAAGCATATGCGACGACAAGGAGTTCCTAGCACAGAACCCTAGGACAAGAAACGAGGCTTCTTCCATATAACCAAAGTACAAAGCACCTGCCATCAGACCTAACAGTCTCAAAACTGTTTGACAGTGAGTGACTGGCCTAGCTTTATCTTGCTCACAGCTGTGAGGATCAAACCGATAAGAGCAGGAGATAGACGTGCCTGCGCTGTCGTCGAATCCCTCACAAATCCTGAAAAAGTGGTCCTCTGTAATGGAGAAAGCACACTTTTCTTTGCTTTCAGCCTTAACCCCCATGTTTTTCATATAGGGAGGATGACATCTCAATGCTGAACCGCCATCTGCTCCACATTGAGGCAAAATACGGGGTGACAAGAACACGATACTGGTACCTCTTTGCCCCCGAAAGCAACCCGAGGGACTTCCTGAGTTGAGAAAGGACAGAATATGGCAGTATGTGTCCTAAAGATCTACCGTGACAAAGCAGTCCTCGGATCTGATTGTGTCACGATTTGCCTCATCGCACAGATCTAGAATTGGACACAACCCTGCATCCTTCTAAGGAACGATAAAATACCAGCTTTAAAGGGTAACTTAACTTTAAAGGGCTTTATTAGTGCTGTTCATTGATTCGAGTAACTTTTTTGACATTTGGGTATAAAGTGTTTTAATTTTACAATAATGGTGTAAAAACGTCTGAGTGCTGCCCTCTTCAGGTTGAACGGTGGCCACTGCAGTTGAATTTTCCTATTGGATGTTTGCGGTGGCAAGTGACGTAAGCGGTGGCAGGTGACGTAAGCAGGTTCCAGCTCACCACGCCCCTGGTACGAGCTAGTATAGATTTATCTGTATTGTACAGTGGGCAGGAGGGTACGTAGGTGTAGTGTTGCTGGTTGCAACAGCACTGCTGGACTGCATAGCTTTCCAACAGACTTGGAAATTAGGCGCCAGTGTTTGCATGCACTTGGCCTGGAAGACCGTGAGTGTGAAACCTGCATTTTACGCGGGACTGCTTCTCCAACGCAATAGAGGTGGAAATGGGCTTCTCCACACAGCTCGCGCTGAAAAGCGACGCAGTGCCAAACGCTGCTCCTCCTGCATGGACTCCACCACCGCAGCGGCGTCTTGATGTGAGTGATCATATATATTTTAATCACAATTTATGGTTAGGCTAAAGTTAATCCTCTGGGGTCGACAAACGCGTCGGCGCATTTTGCTGGATTTTTTCACATAGCGGCAAAATATGAATATGCCTACAGAGAGCGCGCGCTATTGACATCAACACGATAAAACTTATCAGATGCATGTACTTTACATCGTCTTGCGACCCTGTGAGTCACTCTCCATTTTAGAGAGTCTGACAGCAGGTCTCAGGTGCACGCCCCCCCGCTCACGGTTCGTCCCCTCTATCTCCGCTGGGGTCTGCCCACTTTTCTAGCATTTTTCAAATATTGCCAGTGGGTGGAGGCGGGCTCTGACCAGGGGTTTAGTTACCCTTTAAACCTGGACTCTCTGTCGGGGGAAGATACATGTTTGTTTGTTTTTTCAATAAAAAAACAAAACAACACAAAAAAACAACAACAACAGCAACAATCGTAATCAGGTATCGTAATCTGCCAATTTGCTTGTAAAAAAAAAAAAAAATGGAATCGGACATTAAAAATCATGATCACTGCATCCCTAATATATTAACAATTTTATTTCATATTAAATGATTATATATACTTGCAGACTAATGTAAAACATGTAAAAAAAAAAAAAAAAAAACTTTTACCAGATAAATAAAATAGAACAAAAATACAAATAAATAAGAGGGGCTTTATGTTTTTTAGGTAAATGTAAATGTATTCAGGTACAGAAAGTGAATAATTTAATGTAAAATAACTTTACAATATACATTAAATGTAATTATTATAAGTAAATAATTAATACACTTTTCCATTATTATTTATCATATATCATAAGGCCGATCTTGACCCTGTGAGTCTTGAACCGCGCCTTAGACTTCCGTTCAAGATGTTGACACAGAAATGCATCTTCCGATGCATCCAAGATTGGTTTGCAGAGATCGACCTGAAGGACGCATACTTTCATGTCTCGATCCTCCCGCGACACAGGTCGTTTCTGTGCTTTGCCTTCGAGGGTGGAGCATATCAGTAGCCTACAAAGTCCTACTCTTCGGGCTGTACCTGTCCCCTCGCGTCTTTATGAAGGTCACATGCTCCCATGAGAGAGTGTGGTGTTCGCATTCTCAACCATCTCGACAACTGGCATAGATATATACACTAGATGTCGCCTTGGGGTTCTAAACATGCGTCAAAAGCGCCGCCATCTTGGAACAGGGGACTTGTCATAGGAATTAGCTAGGTAACGCTGCTATCTTCGCCTGTACTTCGAGTTCATGGATGATGCCGGACTTTTGTGCTGCGTATGGATGTTCACAGGAACGAAATCTAAATCAGACAGCATGGGATTACATTTACTCTGTGGATGGTAGTAGTCAAGTTGTTTATTTTATAAGTTAAGTGTACATTTCTCTGCTTGGAGGAAGAAAATGAACTGATTTTCGCACAGAAAATGAACTGTGAATGTGCTGTACTCTTTAGATATTATTTGAAATAACCCTTGTCTTTAAAATGTACAATATGCAGGAGTTGATCCTCAATACCCACTTTTGGCTGTGTTGTGCTGTGTTGTTCCTAACTTTTGATTTTTTACCGATTGTACTCAAACCTTTTAATAATTTTTTTTTTATAAAAAAACAGTGTGATGCTTGTAACCTGTAAGTACAGTCCTAATAGTATGCTTGTCCTCTCCCTGTCAATCTTCAAACAGTACATCCATGATTATTATACATAAAATTCCACAAATCTTATGTAGCCAACTGTATGTGTGAGTTTTGCACACGGAAGGGCTTGTTTCTTCCTTACAAACTGGGGATGGAGGTGTGGAAGGACACTAGAATTTGTGAAAATGTCAACTGTTTAAAGCCTTTCTTTAAAGTGAATCTCGTTTTGTATAAATTGTATCTTAATTTTAATCAATTTTATTCATCAACAAATTGCCTGTTAATATAATCATGGAGGCGTCCGCGCAGTCACTTGCATTGCACGTTAACTGGAGCGCATCTCATCCTAACTTAACGAAACTCAGTGTATGCCTCACACAGACATGAGAAATACATCAAATACACAAAGCTTGATATGTCTTTAAAAGAAATAATTCAAAACGAAAGAAAAAGGCTACTCTCTGATTACGTAATCCATTATGTGCATTTCTCTCTATAGGCGCGTTCACTACAGAGATGGCGATCGTCAACTTCATCTCTGCAGCCGAGTCGACACTGTCAGAAGTTTATTAACAAAAATCAATGCACGCGTCACCGGATTTACAAATGCACTTCTTGCTTGTTGCACGCACACATATTATGTCGAAATAACGAGATATTATGTTGAAATAACATTATTATTAATAAAACATATTTTAGAATATTTTATTGAATGCTGAATGTTGCACTTGTTCAATTTAATAAAATTAAAACTTTAATTGTGATCATTAAAATAATTGAATATTAAATATTTAGTGGCCAAGTTTTGCTCATTTATATTATATAGCGATAGTTTATTCTAAGTTTACTCAAGTGGAAGAATGTGACTAATAAACTTAGGCCTACTAGCACTATGCATTATATTTTGAAAAAGAAGTAATTATCTTAATATCAAAACCTTAAATTTCCTCTGGACTCAATGATAAATACATGTCTGACCGTTGGAACGAACCATAACAACTAGAAAATCGCATTCATGATGATTTATGGTGATTTTATTTCCGTTAGACCTTTGCCTACATTGACGCTGATGCATTAAAGAGGAGGGGCTCCCCTGTTCCAAGATGGCGGCTCTATTGACGCATTCGTTCCAATGAACTGCCGTAGCACAGGCGACATCTAGTGTATATATCTATGGACAACTGGCTGATACTAGCTCAGTCTCGGAATTAGTTGTGCAAACACAGGGACCTGGTGCTTAGTCACCTCTGCAGAAGATCTCTTTTCTCGGTTAGATTCGTCAACCAGATGGCACGCCTCACAGGGGAACGTGTTTGGTCAGTGTTGAACTGCTTGAATACATTTAAGAGCAGTACAGTGGTCCCCCTGAAACACTTTCAGAGGTTCCTAGAGCATATGGCATCAGCAGCCGCAGTGACGCTGCTCAGGTTGCTTCATATGAGGCCCCTTCAGCACTGGCTTCATGACAGAGTCCCGAGATGGGTGTGGCAGAGAGGCACGCTCTGTGTGACAATCACTCCAGCCTGCCACCAAACCCTCAGACCGTGGTCAGACCCTTCATTTCTCTAGACAGGAGTGCCCCTAGAACAAGTGTCCAGGCATGCTGTGGTTACCATGGATGCCTCCACCACCAGTTGGGGCACCACATACAACTGGAATGCTGTTGCAGGGATCTGGATGGGCCCCCAACTGCAAAGGCACATCAACTGCCTTGAGTTGTTAGCAGTACACCTTTGCGCTGGGCCGCCTCAAAAAGCCGCTACTAGGCAAGCAATTATGGGTCTGTACAGACAACACATACATCAACCATCATGTCACAACTCGCCCAGCCATCTCCTTCTATGGAGTCTGGGGTCGCTCTGCGCCACTTATATCCCTGGCCTGCTCAATCATGCAGTCAAAGAGCTCTCACAACAGCCTGTGGCCCCAGGAAAGTGGAGACTCCATCCCCAGGCGGTCCAGCTGATATGGGACCACTTCAGAGCCGCATAGGTAGACCTGTTTTTCTCTCCGGACTCATTCCACAGCCAGTTGTTTTTTTCCTTGACCGTGGGGCCCCTTGGCATGGATGTATGCAACGCAAGTACGCGTTTCCCCCAGTGAGCCTTCTCGCACAGACACTGTGCAAAGTCAAGGACGACGAGGAGCAGGTCTTGCTAGTTGCCCCTTATTGACCCAACCGAACCTGGTTCCCCGAGCTGATGCTCCTTGCGACAGCCCATTCCTGGCCCAATCCTCTGAAGAAGGACGCTTACGCTTGAAGTGGAACCTGTTTGTTGAGTGGTGTTCTTCTCACCCAGAAGACCGCCGAAGATGTTTGGTCGGTACTGTGCTTTCCTTCCTGCAAGATGTGTTGGAGCAAAATCTGTCTCCCTCCACCCTCAAAGTATATGTTGCCACGATTGCTGCTCATCACGATGCACTAGACGGAAAATCCTTGGGAAAGCAATAAATGCCTTAAATCTGCCTACCCCCCCAACCACCACCGTACCCTCTTGGGACTTATCTCTGGTTCCCACGGCACTGCAGAGACCTGGCTTTTCTCTGTCCCGTTCGTACTCTGTGCCTATACTTGAACAGAAAGCAAAGCCTCAGGACCTCAGACCAGCTCTTCATCTGTTATGGAGGCCAGCAGAAGGGAGGCCCACTGGATTATCGATGCCATCGTCATGGCATACCAGTCCCAAGACGTGCCATGCCAGTGGTGGAGTGGGTTGTGAGCCCACTCCACTCGGAGTGTTGCTTCTTGGGCACTGGAACAAGGTGCCTCGCTGAAAGATATTTGTAGAGCTACAGGCTGGGCGACACCAAACACGTTCGCTAGGTTTTATAGCCTTGATGTCGAGCCGGTGTTCTCCCGTGTGCTCTCTTCTCATAGAAGCCAGTCAACACTGTAGGCCCTGCTCAAAGTGTTGGCTTGCTGCACCATTCCCCTCCTATGGACCGGATACATGCGCCGTTCTGCGCCAGTTGAGTTCCCCATTAGCCGAACCCTGTCGAGTTCCTCGTTGTGATTCATATGTAATTGAATTAATGCACAATTTGATTTCATATTAAATCATTATATACTAGTAATGAAAAAAACAAAATCAAAAACCTTTCACCAGAAACTGTTTAAAAACAATTATATTATATCTGCAAAAAAAAAAAAAAAGATAGAATTAACTTACTGTTAGGACGTTCAGCACTTGTACTTCGCTCTTTCTCTGAAAAAAAAAGAAAGAAAAAGAAAACACTTACAGGTATTGTTATTGTATCAAATGTCCTAATTGACATTAATATGTCTGATTGGATTTAATTTAATGAAAGTATCTCTGATGGTGGGAACTTTGGACAACATTTTAGTGCATGGAAAAGACTTTGAATCAAGGGATAGTTGGGGGAGGAGCAGGGAGAAAAGTATTTATTCTGGGAAAATACACGACACAACAATATAGAAGTGTTATTGATGATAAACAGAAAAGTACACGACAGGTGGTTGAACAGTGTTTGCTCTCCCTCGGGATTAGTCTCATGCCGTCCTAATTTTTGAGTGGATAACTGAAGCGATCTTAGCAGTTTATTCTCCATTGTCTTCTGGGAATCACAAACCGAAAGATGTGGTATGCATCTCACTTCTGACATCAGTGTTGTGTCATGTAATTTCAGAAGAAATAGAAGAAGATTCAGTTCACAAACACTAAAAGGCTGCTGTTTATTTTCTGAACGTTACAACCTAAAAACATGGGTATCCGGAGGCATCCTAAATTCCCCAAAACAACAAAACGTAAAGAAGACAGTCTATATTTTCCCAAACAGCTCACTGCAACTTTTCATTCCTTTTTCTCCCTTTTTTAGCCATGTGCCTTGCTCCTCCTCACAACAGCAGTTAAATAAACAGTAAACACATTTATAAAGGAGAAACAGAGAGCAGCGTCAGTGCCACAATGTTATAACATATAGAAGCATTATTCAAGTAGCCTATAAATAGAACAGATCATTGTGATTAAGTTCACTCCAAAACATTTTACTATAACTAGTCCTCATTCTTGATAACTTCTACCATTTTCAAAGTTCTGTGATTATTTTCGTGATTTGACACTTACGTAACTTTCGTCCTCTCCTTTGTGCATCCTGCTGTACGATCGAGTCTAGACAAATCCAAACACAACATAAAACAAACAAGCAAACACACTGCACAAGGTGACAAATCTTCTCTAAATGTTGTTACATTACAAGCACTTTGAGAAAATACAGCAAGTTATTTAGGATACGTTCTAGGCCCATGCATGTTTTACTTCCTGCACTGCGATGAAGTTGACCATACATTTTAAAAAGCATTGATTCTTTAGACTGGGGAAATAGCAACATTTCACCTACATATCGGCCTATACATTCTAACTTGATTCTTACCCATCCTGGAATTTATTTTCTTCACACCCACTGCCGGTAGCACAAATCATCAGAACACCATACCTGAAATCAAAAGAAAAAGTTTTGCGAGCAAGAACACTTCGTTCCACTATATTGCAAACAGTTTATCTCATTTTACTGTTTCACTTTATACTGCAATATTGTATGCAGATATTAGTTTGACAATTAATATTGAGAACACACATAGGCTACTGTAACGGGCCATGACAGGAAAATGTTTGCTTACACATGATTGACTTTTCGAAGTCTGCGTAAAACAAAAATAAAAATAGGCAATTCATAAGTATACTGCCACACATTGTAGAAGCAGAAGATGATGATTAAGATTAGGTTAACAGTCTTTAATGACAACCTCAGAAGGTAATCCAACAAATCAAGGCGAGATAGCTCAACTGATGCATTAACGAGAATGGACAAAAGTACATTGAAAAGAGAGCAACTTAAAATACCAAGCAATTGAGGAAACTAATGATGAACACCTGTGCAGTGACAGGAAATGTAACAAAGAAACAAAATTTGTGACTCAAAATTACAAATTAAAAGTCCATGAAAATTAAACTAAGAATGAGTGTCCTAACATATATATATATATATATATATATATATATATATATAATTGTTTAATTGTTTGCTGAGGGGGGTCTTTACACTTACAATAAATGACAATTAGGGGATAAAATCATTTTTAACCCCTAAATCATTAACGGAGTTAAACTTACTGCAAGACATTCACACATAATGCCACCTCCACTTCCAGAGGATCTATCCCATCTAACATTGATGTCCAGGCATGACAAATAGAAGAAGGTTATTGCTGTTTCAGAGATACAAAGGAAGTCCAAATTTGAATGAGATAATAAATTGTATTATTATTTTACTTTTTTTTATTACATTTTTTTTTATTTATTTTTATTACAGTTTATTTGATAAATTCCAGTCTAGTTTTAGATCTGGTCATAGCACTCTTAGGATATTTACTGAATTAATGTTGATTCTGGTAGCTGTGTTGCTTCTTCTTCTTGATTGATCATATTAAATCGTATGTTCTACGGCTCCTATAGATCTCTAAGATCCAACCAAATGCGGCCTTACCTATGTTTCACCCATTTCAATTGAAACAGGCCCCGCCATACAAGGGGGGCCCCAACAGACCAGCAAAATCCCACAAATTTTCTCAGTAGAATATTGATTTTCAGCCATAATGTCTAAACCATCCAAGGTAGATTGACCATGAGCTACGAGGTTGTGAAACTAAAGTTTCTGCTCCTAAGCCACAAGGTATGAAATCAACCTTGTTATTTGCGATCTTCTGGAGAAGCCGTTCGCGGGGCGGTAAACGTCACCATGGTAACCGCGGAGGGAGTTCTACCAATCAGAGACGTCAGTTCTAAGCAAAACACTTGCTCTGATTGGTCGAACTCGCGCCGCGGTTACCATGGTGACGTTTACTGCCCCCTCGAACGGCTTTTTCTGCTCTGTGTGGTGTTCGGGTCATTTTGACCCGGAGAGAATTTTCTTTTACCCAAAAATACTAGTTAATGTTATCGCTTTGGACTGAAACTTAGTGACTTTATTCACAGATGGTATAACTACTTCTCAAATGTTTTTTAACAATTTTCTTACTTTTTTAGGGGGGATTTTGTCACCTTGTTACACTTGTGGTCTTCCCGGTCAAAAATGACCGGCCTACAAAAAATTTCTTATAAATCACTTGTTATGCAATATTATCACCCAATATTGGATTCAATCTTTTTGTCAACTTGTTCTCTTTCAATTAGGACTGGTTTTATATTTCTATTTGCATCTGATTAATCGTAGGCCTCATTTATTTGACAGTAGGCATCTCATTTTTTGAGTAAAAAAAACATAATTTTTTTATAATTTTGGACATTTTAAATAAAATCTGAAGAAAATTGGCACTGTTGATCACACTAGTCTACTTTAATATTTCACCAGGAATTTTGTTTTGAAAAACTTTTATTTTGTACAAAATGACACATTGTCACACTTGTGGTCTTCCCGGTCAAAAATGACTGGCCTACAAAAAATTGCTTATAAATCACTCTTTATGCAATATTATCACCCAATATTGGATTCAATCTTTTTGTCCACTTGTTCTCTTTCAATTAGGACTGGTTTTATATTTCTATTTGCATTTGATTAATTGTAGGCCTCATTTATTTGACAGTAGGCATCTACATTTTTTAGTAAAAAAACACATTATTTTTGAATAATTTTGGAAAAATCAAATCAAATCTGAAGAAAATTGGTACTGTTGATCACACCAGTGAACTAACATTTTTCACCAGGAATTTTGTTTTGAAAAACTTTTATTTTGTACAATATGGCACAGAGTTACACTTGTGGTGTTCCACTGGGCCATTAAGGGCCATTGTGGGCCATTGTTTCAATGGGCCATTGAAAGTGAATGGGAGAGACCAATGCAAATAATGAATGGAACAACACAAAATATGTATCATTTTAAAGCTTAGAATCTCAGCTTTTAAATGCATCTAATCACTTTGATCAACTCCTAACGAGAGCTGAGTTATTACTCTAAAACAGAGTGTTAACAGCCTGTGTCCCCCGCAGGCGCCACCTAGCTGCGAAATAAATAATCATATTTTTTTTTCAAAACTATTACCTTGATCAACTTAACATAGGTGTCATTTGAAATCTTAGAGACTGAAATTTACAATGAATGTAGCCAATTTGATAAACTCCTAAGTAGTGCTGAGTTATTTGCTGATAAATAGAAAAAAAACAAATTCATAATTTATAAACTACTTTTTTGTACTACATTCAGCAATATGTCAAATACAACACACAGCTCAATTAGTCCTCTGTCATATGTCATTTGAAAGGTCTCAATGAGTAGAATACAGCAAGCATAATTGTTTCAGGCTTTTTACTAAACTTGAGTGAGGTTTTTATAAAAGAAGCCCTTCAAGAGACCCATTTTTAAACCATATATGGATGATGGAATTTCAGACACATTTCTGCTCGTAACGTCATGAAACATGCTCCGATTGTGGAAAATAACACGTCATTATTTACAGCAGGAGCTCACGATTAAAAAGAGCCCAAACTCAATATATTCCATCAATAAGATCTAAAGATATTCCTCATGGCGTTCTAACACAAAAAATACCACAGACACACCTAGCCAAGTATATACTCATGAAGCTCTCATGTTTGGTTTTCGCTCATAACTTCACGAAGCATGCACAGATCGTAGAAAAATGTACATCATTATTTTCAGTAGACTATCACAATTAAAAAGAGCCCAAACTCAACATAATCCATCACTCAGATCTAAAGATATTCCTAATGGAGTTGTAACACACGAACCCCCACATGCGCTCACAGAGCCTTGACTATAGATGTAGCCTAGCACTTATGTCGCGTTTTAACTCATAACTCAATGACGCATGCATAAATTGTGGTAAATGGCACATCATTATTTACATGAGATTGTTAAGATTAAAAATAGCCCAAACTCACCATAATCCATCACATGCACATATGTGTACATAAACAATGAACATGCCCCTGAAAACTTTTCAGTCTCTCCCGTTCACTTTCAATGGCCCATTGAAACAATGGCCCTCAATGGCCCAGTGGAACACCACAAGTGTAACTCTGTGCCATTTTGTACAAAATAAAAGTTTTTCAAAACAAAATTCCTGGTGAAATATTAAAGTAGACTAGTGTGATCAACAGTGCCAATTTTCTTCAGACTTTATTTAATATTTCCAAAACTATTCAAAAATAATGTTTTTTTTACTCAAAACATGAGATGCCTACTGTCAAATAAATGAGGCCTACGATTAATCAGATGCAAATAGAAATATAAAACCAGTCCTAATTGAAAGAAAACAAGTTGACAAAAAGATTGAATCCAAATTGGGTGATAATATTGTATAACGAGTGATTTATAAGCAATTTTTTGTAGGCCGGTCATTTTTGACCGGGAAGACCACAAGTGTGACAATGTGCCATTTTGTACAAAATAAAAGTTTTTCAAAACAAATTTCCTGGTGAAAAAATTAAGTAGACTAGTGTGATAAACAGTGCCAATTTTCTTCAGATTTTATTTAAAATTTCCAAAATTATTCAAAAATAATGTTTTTTTAACTCAAAAAATGAGATGCTTACTGTCAAATAAATGAGGCCTACGATAAATTAGATGCAAATAGAAATATAAAACCAGTCCCAATTGAAAGAGAACAAGTTGACAAAAAGATTGAATCCAATATCGGGTGAAAATATAGTATAATGAGAGATTTATAAGCTATTTTTTATAGTCCGGTCATTTTTGACCGGGAAGATCCCGGGGGTTTTAGGGTTCTGAACACCACACAAGGGTTAAGTTTATGTTTTATGTGGGTAGGGCCCCATATTAGTTATTGAAATGGGCCCCCAGATGTTTAAGGCCGCCACTAGATCCAACAACCAGCTGCTTCTTGAAATTCCTCTGTCACACTTAATAAGCAAAAGATTAATTCTTGGTCGCTACCCAAAAATTGTGAAATGGATTACCAATGGTCATTAAACCCTCTACCTCTGAATACATCGTCTGATTACATATAACTGGTGACTTTGCTTTTGTCTGCCTTTGCTGTGCACTCTGCATTGGCTGGACAAAGATGACACATATTTTTTAACTAGGGCTGTCAAAAGATTAATCGCGATTAATCGCATCCAAAATAAAAGTTTGTGTTTAAATATATGTGTGTGTACTGTGTATAATTAAATTTGAATATATAAATACACACACACATGCTTGTATATATTTAAGAAAAATGTGTAATTTATATATAAAAAAATATTTAAATATAATATAAATTATATATAAATATATACAGTATATGTACACAGCAAAATCCCCAGTGTTAAATTAACACTCCTCAGTGTACATATGTGTCCACACTACAGAGTGTTAAAATTAACACTGAAGCAGTGTTGAAGTTAATGAGTTAATTAAGTTAACACTGAAGCAGTGTTGAAGTTAATGCGATAATTAAGTGATTAATTAAGTGATGATTCGCCATTAGTGGTGACACCTGATGTTAATAAGCTGAATCATTGATGGAAAGAGAAAAAACAATAACAGAAAAAAGAGAAACACAAGAACTACAACTGACTTCGAGTCATTACACATTGTTGCACTTATTACCAGTTTGACTTTATTTCTGTCATACATCGACAAAAGTTCTTGAGATTTAACAGAAGTTTAGATGGTAATGTTTTATGGAATTTTTCTTTTCAAGTTACCATTTTGGTGGTCAGTGTTTGCTTTAGTTGGGCTCTTGACCCTTTTCATTTTTTATTATTAGTTTTTCTCTGGTTGATACAAATCTGTGTTTATAAAGCACATTTGTTATTGCAAGAGAGAACATGACCTGCTGACAGTATGTTTTGATGATAAAAACATTATCATGTAGTGACCTGATTCACTGATGTCATTCAGAGTCTACATTTTTTACTATATGCTTGATGTCTTGTTTTAGTATTGGTGATTGTAGCACTGAGATTCTACAGTTTGAGATCCAATAGCCATATGAAAAATTTTGAAAATACTTTGAGCAAAGAAGTTAATGTGTTTAAACGCACAGACATCAAGAATCAGCATATGAATCTCAACAATGGTGACAATAAACCAACTAGTGACAAACAGATCAACTCTGAACATCACAAAACAAGCTACTAAAGTCAGAACAAAACAATAGCAAAATAAAAGCCAACAGAAAGAACAATGAAAATTACAGGACAATTCAGCTGCATAATTTATTCATGCTGCAATGCATGATGTCAGCCATTGATGCATTCTGATTGGTGGCTCCCATCATGCACTGCAACATTAAGCATGTGTTTGATTGTCACCATTGTTGATATTCATATGTAGATTCTTGATGTCTGTGTGTGATTTTGAAACCTTCAGATCTCTAAAACATTGCTGGAAGTAACTACTGTAGTGAAAAATTAATAAAACATTTAGATAATCAGTTTATAATGATGGTACCATCAGTAAATCAGGTTACTAGTAATTTCATCATCAAAACATAACCAGGGCTGCAGTCCCAATAGCATCTTAAGCCTAACTTGATCACAGACCAACTGCAACAAATGGTCTATATACGATCAAATTAGGCTTGCAATGCTTTCAGGAAACACAGCCCAAATCATAGTTTTTCTTGCCACAACACATATGCTCTATAAGCACAGAGTTGGAGCAGCCAGAGATAAACTAATGTTAAATAATAAATGGTCAATAGCCCAACTAAAGCAACCACTGGTCACCATAATGGTGACATGAAACGAGACATTCCATAAAACATTACCATCTAAATTTCTGTTAAATCTAAATAAGACCGTGTGTAGATGTATGACAGAAACAAATTCAAACTGGTAAAATAATAAGTGCAATAATGGTTCAAACTCAGTAGTTCTTGTGTTTCTCTTTTTTCTGTTCTTGTTTCTCTTTCCTTCAGTGAGTCTGCTTGTTATCATCAGGTGTCACCACTAATGGCCAATCATCACTTAATTAATCACTTAATTATCTCATTAACTTCAACACTGCTTCAGTGTTAACTTAATTATCTCATTAACTTCAACACTGCTTCAGTGTTAATTTTTAACACCCTGTAGTGTGGACACATATGTACACTGAGGAGTGTTAATTTAACACTGGGGATTTTGCTGTGTATGCAAATATTTCTTAAATATATACATGCATGTGTGTGTATATATATATATATATATATATATATATATATATATATATATATATATATATATATATATATATATATATAAAATAATTATACACAGTACACACACATATATTATGTAAACACAAACTTTTATTTTGGATGCGATTAATCGCGATTAATCTTTTGACAGCCCTAGTTTTAACATAATGTTTTGGTTTCACTTTATTTTGATGGTCCCTTTAACACATTCTGTTGACTAAGTAGCGTCGCACCTACATGTTTACTAACTCTCATTAGAGTGTTAGTAGAGTATTAGTAGACTGGTAGGGTTAGAATAAGTTAACATGTAGTTGCAAAGTTACTTATAGTCAGTAAGGTGAATGTCTGTTGGAGGACCATCACAATAAAGTGTTTGCAGATATTAAGCAGACACTCTACTAATACTCTAATGAGAGTTAGATGACATGTAGTTGCAAAGCTACACAGCAAAAACTCCAGTGTTAAATTAACACTCCTGGGAGTACATATGAGACCACACTTGTAGAGTGTAAAGTGTTAAAATATGAGTGTTAAATTAACACTCAAGAGTGTTAAAGTTAATGAGATAATTAAGTGATTAATTTAGTGATGATTGATCATTATTGAAGACAACTGATGTTAACAAGCAGAATCACTGAAGGTGAAAATCTCAAATTGTAAGCCACCGTTATGGTGATTATTGTTTGCTTTAGTTGGGCTCTTGACCTTTACATGTTTACTTTAAATTTTGCTTGTCTGCTGTTGTTGATTTATAACAGTCAGATGAACAAAGAAAAAATGTGATCTGATGGTGTTGGTTATGTTTTGACATAATCATGTTGTGATCTGAAAAACTAAAATTATTGAGATAGTTTGGATTTGTTAATTACAGCAGCTCTGTGATTTTACAGCATATGATTTTCAGTATTTTTCATGTAATCCAAAATATTTAATAAACATTGTTCTGATCAAAAGACTTTCAAATTAATTAATTTATTTAGAAACACAGACATCAATAATCAGCCTGTGAATCTCAACAATGGTGACAATAATAAAGCATGTTGCAGTGGCTGCCACCAATCACAACTCATTAATGGCTCCCATCATGCATTGCGGTATGAATAAATTATGATCTGAATTGTCTATGTAATTTACTTTTCCTAATTGAATATTCTGCTCGTCACCATTGTTGAGATGCATAGACTGAATCTTGATGTCTGTGTGTGCCTAAAAGAAAGATTTTTTTTTTCAAAACAACTTTTAAGAAATCCTTTGTATTATATCTAAAATTCTGGATATTTATGCAGAATCACAGTTATGCTGTAACCAACAACATAAATCTAGGTCAGAAATATGAGTTCAGTGATCAAGATCAAATGATGATTGTCATAATATAACCAACACCATCAGATCACTTTTTTTTTCTTTGTTCATCTGGCAGTTATAACTCAGATACAATAACCAAACAAAATCTAAAGTTAATAATATAAGGGTCAAGAGCCCAACTAAAGCAAACATTAATCGCCATAACGGTGGCTTACAATTTGTGATTTTCTCCATCAGGTGTCTTCAATAATGATCAATCATCACTAAATTAATCACTTAATTATCTCATTAACTTTAACACTCTTGAGTGTTAATTTAACACTCATATTTTAACACTTTACACTCTACAAGTGTGGTCTCATATGTACTCACAGGAGTGTTAATTTAACACTGGAGTTTTTGCTGTGTACTTATAGTCAACAGAATGTTCAAAAGGGACCATCAAAATAAAGTGTTACCAATTTTTTTTAATTTTTTTTTAATTTTTTTTTTATTCATGTCAGAATGTTTTGTTAATTTTAAATGTTACTGAATCAGAGTTTGACATTTTGGTATTTCCCTCTATAATAGGAGCTGTACTGAGTGTTCCTAAGATGGCCGCTGAGTGAACTGAAAGGGACTTTGCTTTGCAGAACAAATACGTCTAATGCATTTCATTATAATTTGTTGGGCAAGTTGCTAAAAGAATCCTGTTCAGCCATTATAATTAGTCCAAAAAATATCTGAAAAAAGGAGGGAACAAAGCAACACCAAATAACCACTAATGAATGGAAAAACAACTTTACAGCATACACAGATATAAAAAGAAAACATTGGTCGATCTTTCATCATTTTCAAAGACAGACAGACAGAGACAAACATTTTACAATATTCATTGCCAAGTTTAATTTGTATTGGAAAAAATAGTTTTGCATAGTAGTTGCTTTGTCATTTGAAATCACACTTCTAACCAAGCCCAGTTCACTACTGAAAAACACCAATAAACTCAGTATTATAAAACCGCATTATGGAATAACCTAAGTATTAGATTATGATGGATCATAAAAGAAACATTTAAAACACATGCTAGTACAAGTATCTGGGTAACATAACTCATTGGTTAAACGTAAATCTTACCTGCACTGCGCACCATATCACCAACACCTTGAAGTTCTAAAAATCAAAGGTCAAATATGATTGACATGCCAATAAAACGTCCATGTGACTCATTTGGATTTCCTTTAAAGACTTTAGACTCACATCCACATATTTTCCAGTTCACCAATGAAATATACAGTTTATATCAAATGCAAAAATAATAATAATAATATTTAAACAACTTTTTACAAAATAAGAATCTAATTAGTAACCTGAGCTTGTGATAAAAAAAAACATAAGACATGGTAAAATGATTAACAATAAAGATTACATTTATATTAAATTATTTGATATGTTATGTCATTTGGTACACTAGCCCACACAGCAAGTGATTTTGTCCCGAATGTGTCCTCAATCTGGCACTGCATGTCTCCTGTCAGCTAGAGCTGGGTCATGTTTGGCAATGATGGCAAACAACATGAGGGCCGATTGTTGGTGTGAGGATCCAAATCAATCCAGTGATCATCTGGTCCAAATCAGGATTATGACCTTGATCCAATCAAGTGCACTTTAATGCAGTTAAGATTCATTTTTAAAAATACTACATCTTCAGGATGTGATGCTTTGAGTGAGGAACTGTTGTAGAATAAGATTTAAAAGTTATTTGTGAAAATTTATGACAGTCTAATGCAGTTGAACTTATCTTAAAAAGCACGAAAAAAAAAAAGAGCCTAGTTTGTACATGTGGATCGGCCTGCGATTCGCTTGATTGAACTGCTTTCTGTTGAACTCACTCAGTAAATGATCAATCTTTAATTCTCAGACCGATATCTCTTTTTATTACTGGAACAGATCCAAATTCAAACTTTTATTATTGGATATTTATCTCCTTCTTTACTACTGATCGTAAAAAAAAAGAAAAATAAAAAAAAAAGTAAAATTAAAGTAAAATATTCTAATTTAAATAAAGTACAAAAAACTAAACAGAAATATTTTACAGGTATTTCCTGAATTAATTAAAATGACGTCCAGCAACAGAACATGTGAAAAAAATAGTCAAACTTTATTGTAATAAGTGAAGATGCAGAGATCTTGAGAGATCTGTTAGTGTGTAATGTTCTGTTGGGATTTAAAGGGTTTCTGTTGAGTTTATTGGGTCACCATTGTGTTGAAGTCAATTTTTTTTTTTTTTTTTTTTTTACACTGTAGATAAGGCTTAGGTGTGGCTCAGTTTTGGGTTTTCTGGTTTACTTAAAGGTGGGGTAAGTGAGGAGAGAGAACGAGCAAGAGGTAAAGTCTCTTTTACAGCAGTTAAGAGTAAGGTTAATAACAGTAAAAACAGGAACAACACAATCAAAGACACACTGTTAACCCTTGCTGTAAAAAAAGCCGTAATTCAGACAGTATCATACCATTTTCCATTAAAACAGTAATATACCCTAGAAAACAAAACTAGCCTACAGGAATATACTGTAAATGAACAGTGCTCCAAATCGACACTCAGAGGCTGTTTTCCCAATCACACCCTATACCCTCATTCACTATTCCCTACATTAGTTCACTAATATAGTCCACTTGAATGAAAAGAAGTGAGTGAATTGAGAAACTGATGAACACTGATAAGCAGAATCACTGAAGGACAGAGAAACAAGAACAGAAAAAAGAGAAACACAAGAACTACAACTGACTTCCAGTAACACTGATTGTGAAACCAGTTTACAAACCAGTTTATGATTATTTCTTTCATACATGTACAAAAGTTATTGTTGAGAATTAACAGAGATTTAGTTAATAATAAAATTTGTTGTCACCATGATGGAGATCAGTATTTGCTTTAGTTGGTCTCTTGTCCCTTGACTTCTTACCTTGCATTTCTCTCTGACTGCTGTAACAGTGAGTTTATAAAACACATTTGATATGGCAAGAAAAAGTCAAGAGGAAGATGGTCAGGTGTTTTTGTCCTTTTGTGATGATGTCACAATCATTTTGGACTACCTGATTTTCAGATTTTTCCTGTATATATTAATTGAATTTATGGGTATTTCATATTTAGAATATATCTGTGTATCTACAGAATGAAATCAATATTTCTATAATCATGTCTTCTGAAAAATAACAATTATATAGTGCATTCAATTTTATTTTACTCCTACTTAGTTCAGACACACACAGATATCAACAATCAGCATATGAATCTCAACAATGGTGAAAAGTTTCATGTCGCAATGCATGCTGGGTTCCAGGATAATATAAAACTCCCAGCATGCACTGCTGCATGAAATAGAAAGAAATATTGCCACCATTGTTGAGATTAATGTGCTAAATTGTGCTATCTCTGTGTTTCTAAAATATAATGTAGCTCTGTTTTTATTTTGGTTTATGCATGATGTGTTAAAAAAAATGTCATAGTAATTTATTGCTGTAGTTTCACAGTAGTGGTAATGTAACACTTTTGATCGAGGATAAAACTCTGAATGAATAAGAATTAATTCCTTAGTGAATGAACAGGCATTATGATGATTTTGTCATCATAAGCATTACAACCGCAATCATTCATAAACTGTGTGTGCACAAGTATGACTTGCAAAAACACAGCTCAAGCAGCAAAAGAAAAATGAATGTTTTAGCATCAGCATCCCAACTAAAGCAAGCACTGATCTCTATAATGGTAACTTCAAACAAACATTTTCAATAACAATTTCTGTATGACAGAAACAAAGTCATACTGGTTAATAATAAGTGTAATAATGTGTAATGGCTGGAAGTCAGTCGTAGTTATTGTGTTTCTCTATTTTCTGTTCTTGTGTTTCTCTTTTCTTCAGTGATTCTGCTTATTAATAGCAGGTGTTCATCACTAATGCTCACAATCACTTACATGTTCCCTTAATTATCTCACTGCAACACTGCCTCAGTGTTACTTTTTACTCTTTGTTGTGTGGATTTCCCTGTGGGGTTGAAAGGGTTAACAGTGTAAGATAAAAAGACACACCCACAACATGTATTTTAACAGTAATAAACTGTAAGTTATGAAACAGGTTTATACTGGCAACACTGTTGCCAGTAGTTTACTGTAAAATTTCATTTTTTGGGTCACCATTGTGCTGAAGAGTAGAGCCTGTGCTTCAGTCCAGGAGAAGATCTACAAATATTGATGAAATGCTGCATGTTGCTTTATTTAACAGGCGGTGACTGTGTAGTTGCTGGTCCAGTGGAAATCTCTTTATTTGCAAAAGTTTTGTTGTGGTTTCAAATGAAATAAGTTCACAGTAATACTTTGCTCACGTTATTAATGCATTATACATTTTAGTTTAATAC
Source organism: Leuciscus leuciscus (assembly GCF_965113295.1). Lineage (NCBI taxonomy): Eukaryota > Metazoa > Chordata > Actinopteri > Cypriniformes > Leuciscidae > Leuciscus > Leuciscus leuciscus. The sequence goes on along the minus strand of NC_138725.1, from coordinate 30,174,774 downwards.
ATGTAAATGACAGTTGGTCAATTTAAGGTTTCTGCAAGTGAAATTAGTTAACTCGAGTTTTAGTGCATTTTACAGTAACATACTGTAGATTACAGTAAAGAACTGCACAATTAACAGTAAATTACTGGCAACAGTGTTGCCAGTATTTTACTGTAAAAAAAACCGGTAAGGTCTAACAGTGCACACATATTCACAAAATTAACAACATGGCCATCAGCCATATCACCCTGTAGCCTAAGACTGGTTACCCACTGAAACTAAGGAGGGCTGAGCCTGGTTAGTACCTGGATAAGAGACCTCCTGGGAAAAACAGGTTGCTGCTGGAAGAGGTGTTAGTGAGGCCAGCAGGGGGTGCTCACCCTGTGGTCTGTGTGGGTCCTAACGCCGCAGTGTAGTGACGGGGACACTATACTGCCAAAAGAGCACCGTCCTTCGGATGAGACTCCTGACTCTCTGTGGTCATTAAAAATCCCAGGATGTCCTTCGAAAAAGAGTAGGGGTGTAACCCCGGCACCCTTACCAAATTTGCACCTTGGCCTCTGTCCATCATGGCCTCCTAATCATCCCCATATGCTGATTGGCTTCATCACTGTCTCCTCTCCACCAGTAAGCTGGTGTGTGGTGGGCGTTCTGGTGCAGTATGGCTGCCGTCACATCATCCAGGTGGAGCTGCACACTGGTGTTGGTTTAGGAGATTCCCCCTTCCATGTGAAGCACTTTGAGTACCCAGAAAAGCACTATATAAATGTAACAAATTATTATTATTATAACAATAAATGACATCCGTCCTGGGACAAAACAAGTCTTTCTTCAAATCTTCCTCTTGCTCGTTCTCTCTCCTCTACCTTCATACACCCCTAATGCAGATTGGCTACACACGTTTGTTGTTGTATTGTTTTGTGTGTCTGTCCAACTTTTTCCAAACAGTTTTTTCAAATATCGCTTTCCCCACCTTTAAGTAAACCAGAAAACCCAAAACTCAAAACTGAGCCACATCTAAGCCTTATCTACAGTGTAACAAATAAAAAATATAAATAGATATAAATAGAAAGAAAGAAAGAAAGAAAGAAAGAAAGAAAGAAAGAAAGAAAGAAAGAAAGAAAGAAAGAAAGAAAGAAAGAAAGAATGAAAGAGCTTTCATTTGTTTGAGTCGGACTACATCGGTCATGCTGTATGTTTGTTGTTGTATGCAGCATGAGAGGAATGAAAAGAGGTCCAGGAAACTCAGCTCAATCTGCAAAAAACTTAAGGTGCACCATGTCACAAATATGTAAAATTGTGCGCCTCACATTTCCATGACGTATCATGCCATGATAGCAGGCACTAACCACTGTTGTCTAGATGCCACATCTTGCAATGCACACATAAAGTCCTCTTTGAGAGGCAAAAGCAAGAACCACATCCTGTCTGTCGCTATATAATGGTTTTGCTGTTGCACACTTGATCTCTAGCTAGCTTACAAATACAAATTTAGTGCTGTGGTTAAAAGAGGTTTGGTGAGAGAAAAAGCAAACATTTAGGAACATTATGTAAACAAAAAAGCTGTGCAAATTAGCACAAAATTTAAACTGTAGGATAAAACATGAAATGTGTAGCTGAAAAGCTCTCATTAATGTTTTGCATTATTTTGCATTATTTAATGACAAAACAAATGAAAAAAGCACCCCCCTTTTAAAACCATAAATTAAAAAGAAGAAACCCAAATTAGTTAGTTATTCATTGGTATTCCAAAACTCACTTTCTCTTTCCTCTCAGTATCGGAAATGTTTGTAAATGGATACACAAGTCAAACAACTCCTCTGCTGAGACCTTGAGAGATTTAATGTCTTCTTTTATCTTCAATTGATTTCATCTAAGGCTGTGTCTGAAGTCAGTTCTTGTGTTTCTCTTTTCTTCAGTGATTCCGCTTGTTAACAGCAGTGGTTCATCACTAATGCTGAATCATCTCTTAATTAATCACTTATCTCATTAACTTTAACACTTTCAACACTCTGTAGATTGGGTCAATATGTACTCTGTTGATTTAACACTGGGCATTTTGTTGTGTACCTGTAACGTTGTAGTAATAATGAAGACCTTGATTAGCTTGTTCAGGTGTGTTTGAATAGGGTTAGAGCTAAACTCTGCAGGAAAGTGGATCTCGCGGTCCAGAGTTGAGGACCGCTGCCTTAGACGAAGGTTGCCTTTCCAAATTACGCTTCTGGACACGTTTAGTCAATGAATGGAATGGGATCTCCTTCTTTTACAATAACACTTTCGAAATCTCTAGCTCGCTCAAATTTTTTAGGGGCTGAACGTTAAGGGTTGTTTTAATGGCATGTTTGTGCATGGCCATAGACTCCCATTCTAAAGCGGTCATGGGCAATTCTAAAATAGTCAAAAAGTCGAGACAGGAACCATTGTCAAAATTTCTTTGTCCACCACTCTTGTTCATCCAAAACAAACTACAAAATAGACTCAAAGTGTTAAATACCGGAATTGTCCTTTAACACTAGAAGTGCCAGAATTCCATAACTACTAGAACTGCCGCGAACGGTCATTTTGACCGCTAGATTCCAAACTCTATATCTTTAATGATACATACCCAATTGAGAGATTAATGCATTTATTGTATTAGGATATATTTTAAAAACAAAACAACACCAAACTGTACATTTAAACAAGTTTAATTATACATTTATAAATAATATCTGTAGATGTCCTGAACAAAATAACGGAGTAGCCTATGTTTTCATGTTTCCACTGTTTGATCGCGCCCGCCGACACACACACACACACACACACACACACACACACACACACACACACACACACACACACACACACACACACACACACACACACACACACACACACACCATATTACAGCATTGCAGTCTTGACATTGCAGCCTGTTCATTATAGCCATAATAAAATAGTCAACCTAACATATAAAAATTCCACTGCTCTGTTTATATAGTCAGTATAGCCTCGTGTGAAGAGGATGATTTTTTCCGTCGATATTGGAACGTGAGTGAAGTACAAAGCTAGAATTTTGATTCTAATTAGAGAATTACGTACGTGAGCCTAACGCTGCTTACTTTCACTTTCGCTTATAAAGTATTTCATTTTGGCTTGTTTATAGTTATTTTTAAATTCTTGTTCTGTTCTGAATATCATTACATTTAAATTATTTGTTGTTGAATATGTTTTGTGTATTTTTACCACATTTTATTGTTGTGTATATTGGTATAGCCTATAATAATACCGCAAAATTCAGTGCGGTCAATATGACCGTCTATGGCCGAAATAGGTAAATATGTTCATTTGTTTTTTTGCCTTATGTGCAATTTATATGAAAAACATTTTAAATGAAAATACAGACACTTTTAGGAAAAGTCAGGTACCGGCAGGATTTTATTTATTTTTTCAACAAAGTTATTGCAGATATAAAATTCAAAACGGTCAAAATGACCGCCATGGCACTTCTAGTGTTAAGGTCTCTTTGTCAAAACTTTTACGAGGGAAACTGATAAAACCTTCATATCAGAGAGAGAGCAGTGAAGAGTGTGTGAAGAGAGAGGAGACAATACATGGACGTGTGATCAGTCTGGTGGAGCTTCCAGCTGTCAATCACCTCTCAGAAGAGGAAGTGATGTGTCAGACTCTCTGCTGTCAAGTCAAGTCAAGTCAAGTCAAGTTTATTTGTATAGCGCTTTTCACAATACAGATTGTATCAAAGCAGCTTCACAGTATTAAATTAAAATAATACAACAAAGTTTGTTTCAAGAGGAATTTATTGATTGATAAAATTAAATTAAATATCCCCAAAATATCCCCAACTGAGCAAGCCAAAGGCAACAGTGGCAAGGAACCGAAAAACTCCATCAAGTGACCTAATGGTGTCCTAAAACTCCATCAGGTGACCTAATGGAGAAAAAAAACCTTGGGAGAACCCAGGCTCAGTCGGGGGCCAGTTCTCCTCTGGCATTTGCTGTGTGTCTCTGTGTGATCCTGGAGTTCATGTTTTCCTCCTCATTATTCCTGCTGGCCCTATGACTGATGAAGACAAAGCAGAAATAGAGAAGATCCAGAAGATATTCAGCTCCAGAGAACACTTCAGCTATTCACTTCAGATCTCCCCGTTGAAGAACCAGTGACAGATTTGTTCAAATCCAACCCAGAATTTCAGAGGTTAATCAGTCTCTGTGGAGGTCAGTACAGATGGGGTTAAATGGACATGAACACCCAAGCCAGATCCCAGAACTACTGGATTATATAGAGAACATGAATATCGAACCCTATTCACTTCAGATGTATGTGAAAGCTCAAAAAAACAGAGTCAGACATGAAACAGAGGATAAATATATAGAAGAACTGAAGAGAATGGAGAATGAAAATAAAGAGTTAAAGCAGAATACTCAGTTAGAAGGTTAGTGTTTTTTTATATATATATATATATATATATATATATATATATATATATATATATATTTTTTTTTTTTTTTATATTAGCTTATGTATAATTAGCTTTATAAGAATGTAGCCTACACACTTTTCCTTTACAATATTCCAGCAATCATGAGCAATCATGTTGTCAGCCCTGTAATACTGTTGTTAATGTAGAATCAGAACTAGATTCACTTCATGATTCATGAATGAATCACTCTTTTGAGTCATTTCCAGGAATTGGTCAAATCTGTAAGCAAAACACATGTAAAGTTTTAGGATACTTTAACTTTATTGAAAAAAAATTAAATAATTTTGCCTAGAATTAATTACAATAAACCTGAAGAAGGATCCTATTGATCACCAATGATAAAGAAAGTCTTTAAGTTCATGCTTTTTAAGTTTAAGTTCCAAAACCTGCATGTGAATCTTGTGACTGCAGACAAAACATTTTTCATTTTCTCTGAAAATAATTCTCTCATGTAGGTTATAATTGGAACATTAAAAATGGAGCAGACCATCGTTCTATCGATGCAAACAAAGTATTTTAATAGATATATAATATCTGAATAGACTTAACAGAATTCTGCTATTCAACCGTTAAATACATTTTAATCATGTTTGGAGGTTCTTATGTTACATCACTGCTGAGAAAACTCCAGAACATGTGATGCAATTTATTGATTCATTTTGTTATTATTCATGCTTGACTATTAGAAAGTATATATGACAGGTCATAAAACCAAGTTTGGACTTGTTCACAATGTCAACTGCATCTGAAGCACATTTTGTGTTGATATCTCAAAGAAATCAAAAGTAACAGCACTTGCCCAGCTAACAGATTTTTGTTATAAGAACATTCTCCAAATATTCAGTGTTGGTTCTGGGAACGTAAAACGTAAAAAAATGTCCAGTTTTCTTGACGTAAGAGGAACATGTTTTAAAAGGTATAATGTTCCCCAAACGTTCTTTCAACTTAATTTTTATTTAAAATTCAACATTCTAGGAACGTTCATTTGTAACATTCCAAGAACATAAAAATGTCCAGGTTCCTGAATGTTACTATAAATGTTATTTAAAGGTTAGTGTGATGTTCCTGAAAAAATCTTTCAATCATCTTTCGAAAGAGTAACACAAACTACAACTTTATTCAGACACAGCCTTGAACTGAAGATAAAAGACATTAACTCTCTCAAGATCTGATTAAACAACTGATTAGTGATGTTACGTTCGTGAACGAATCGTTCTTTTTGAACGAATCCTTTAGGTGAACGAATCGTTCTCGTTCACGTAATCAATTGACTCATATTTCTCGTTCACTGAAATCCCTCCCTCCACAGCAGCGCGGCGCTATTAGCAGCGCATGCGCAGCTCAGTGAACCGGTGTTTTCAACCTGTCAAAGAATGAACCTCGAGCCAATAGCCTTCGAGTATGAGATGTGACGGAGCATGTGATTTGTTGGATGTAGTGAACGAATACGCCCTTCACTGACTGACCGAGTTGCTTTTGAGTCTGAACCATAGGTCTGAACGAGAGAGAGATCTTATCGTTTGTGTACGAGTTGAACGAACTGGTATGTCGTTCATGAACGAAAATAACCAGTTGTTTGAACGATAATGATGGCGAACCGATAGAGCTAGGTTTGTGTAGTTAGCATGTTTGCATCAAATAATCAAATTTACACTTTACCATTGTAATGAAAACAGGTTAATAACGCAATATATTGGTTAAATATAACAAAGACAAATGAACATCGTCATTTTTTACTTGGTTTGAGTTAAGGGGGGGCGCACTTGACTGTTTACTTGATTTAAATTTACACTTCTCGTTACCTGCTTTTCTTATATTTTGGTTGTGTGTTTTAGTCTTAGTTTTGTGGTATTTTGCACTTTGAACAATTTACTTGACTACTTGTGTTCATTTTGTATTATCAAAATGAATTCATTACGTTTTATTCATGTATGCACTTCTCTAAAAACTAAAACAAACCAAAAAAATATGACAGTATTATAGGTCTCATAACGTCAGCAAATAGCATTTCAGTTTGGGCTGTGAAGGGGCATGTATTTGGTTGGATCTACTGAACGAATTTGCCTATCACTGCTGAGATCGCTCTGTTTTGAGTCTGAACGAGAGGGAGAGATCTCGTTCGTGAACGAATTGAACTGGTACTTTCGTTCGTGAATGAGAGTACTGGGTAGATCGGTCATTTAGCATGTGATTTAATCTCATTCAAAGCGCAGTTATAGGTGTGCACATATAATTGTTTATATTCATATTCAACATACAGAACATCAACGTTTAATATAATCCCAGATTTATGAATGTGTATGTCTGACTAAATAATTAAAATGTTAATATTATGCAAGAAAACCTTGGTTTGGTCATCTGAACCACTTATTTAGACTTATGTTATTAATTTAGTAAATAAGGCACACATTTTAACAAAGCCAAATCACTTTTTTTTGTAACAAGTAAATACGTTCATTAAAACATAACATAAAATACACTCTTTTTCGCCTCCTGCTGCAGTATATATCTAATATGAAGAAATTATCACTGAACGAATCAGTGAACGAGTCTGAACGAATCATTTTGGTGAACGAACTGAAAATGAACGAGTCTCCGAAAAGAATCAAACTTTCCACCACTACAACTGATTAAAAATTACCAATGCAGAAATGTTCTCCAAAAAAACCTGTAATTGCTGATAAAGCACAAACTGAGTTAAAGTCAAAGGTCAAGAGCCCAACTAAAGCAAACACTGATCTCCATGATGGTGACCTCAAACAAAACATTTTCAATAAGACTTGAACATCTAAACCTCTGTTAATTCTCAATAAGAGCTTCTGTAGACGTCTGACATAAATAAAGTCAGTCTGGTTAGTAATAAGTGATGGTAATGCTGTTTGTGTAGTTGTTTGATCAGATCTTGAGAGAGTTAATGTCTTTTATCTTCAGTTCATCTAAGGCTGTGTCTGAATAAAGTTGTAGTTTGTGTTCTTATTTCTCTTTCATTCAGTGCTTGTTCACAGCAGGTGTTTGAATGATTGAAAGAATGTTTCAGGAACATCACACTAACCTTTCAATAACATTCTATTAATATTCAGGAATCTGGACATTTTTATGCTAATGTGACGACCTGTGCTCTGAACGGCGTCGAGAGCACCTTGGGCACATAGCCGTGTCTCGGTCTGAGGGTGACTCTGGAATCACCGACCCCAAACTCCATGCAGGAAGGGCTCATGGAGAGCACCTGCAAATCACCTACTTGCTTAACTGATGCCAATGCCAGCAGAACAGCAGTCTTTAGCGATAGTGGCTTTAGTTCAGCCGACTGAAGCGGCTCAAATGGTGGGCCTTTCAGGGCTCCAAGAACCGTGGAAAGGTCCCATGCTGGTATAGAAGGAGGCAGAGGAGGGTTCATCCTCCTGGCCCCTATAAGAAAATGAACAATGAGGTCGTTTCTGCCTAGTGATTGATCAGCCACAGGAGTGTGGTAGGCTGCAATGGCTGCCACATATACCTTGAGCGTGGAGGGTGTGCGTCCCACGTCCAAAAGCTCTTGAAGAAACGAAAGAACCACTGACACCTCACATGAAAAGGCACCAGCTGGCGAAGACCACCCTCTTAAGAGTATATAATCGTCTAGTACACTTTAAAAAAAATTAAAAGTTGAGTAAACTTTAAAAAGTAAAGCAACCAGCTGCAAAGCATTTTTGAGTTTACTCAACTTCAGTGGTCGAAGTTCATCCAACTACCTGTCCAACTCAAAGAAACGAGTAAGCACAACTACAGTCCTGAAGTTGAGTAAACTCAAAAAAGCTTTGCAGCTGGTTGCTTTACTTTTTTAAGTTGATTCAATTTTTTACTTTTTTAAGTTAATTCGACTTTTTCAAATATCTCACCCAGATACTTGTATAGCCTTCACATTAAGAATCCAAATGCAGGGAGTAAACCACACTGTAAATACAACACAATACAAAAGACATTGCTATCATTACAGAACTTATTTATTGACAAATATTCTGCAAAACAACACATTTTCTATTTGCATTAGGTACACATATTTTAAGGTGATGAAGTTCTATTCCACTCTTCAAGATTTATATAAAAAAAAAAAAAAAAAATTTTTAAAAAAAGCACAAAATTAGAGTACAAACTGGAATAAATAAATGCTCAACCTTACAATTATCCATATGGATTGCAGCTACTTGGACAATCTTGTGAAGGACTATGCAAAATAAATCAGCCTTGCGGAGCACTTTAGGTCAAGATAAATAAAAGTTTTTTTTTTTTCTAAACAAACTAAACAATTTTTTTCTTAACCACCAGTTACTACTGGTGTATTTTAATACTTTAGGATAGTTAACATTGGGGCCATAAATCAAGCCAAAGAGGAGAGTAACAACTGTGGCAAAGGTCTTGCACATTATCTGGCCCAATCTGCTCTTATACACTCAAAAAAAAAATTTGTCTAAAAATAAGATTTATGTATTTGAATTGCATAACAAATTTCCATGCATTTGGATTACATAGTTTTAACATAAACCAATCAATAATCTGAATGTGATTCATATTTTTAAGTCATATCTAAATGAAACAGATAAGATTTATGTAATTGTATTAATAAACTGAATGTGATTTATATTTGTCAGTCGTATGTAAATGAAACAGGTAAGATTTATGTAATAGTACACAGAAAAACGCCCATGTTAAATTAACACTGCTCGGTGTTCATATGTGTGCACACTACAGAGTTAAAGCAGTCTTGAAGTTAATGAGATAATTAACTGATGATTGAGCATTAATTATGAACACCTGCTGTTAACAAGCAGAATCACTGAAGGAAAGAGAAACACAAGAACTACAACTGACTTCAGACACAGCCTTAGATGAAATCAACTGAAGAGAAAAGAAGACATTAAATCTGTGAAGATCTCAGCAGAGGAGGATTAAACAACTCCACAAACAGCATTACCAGCTTCACTTATTACTAACCAGACTGACTTTATTTCATTTCCGTTTGAATGAAATCAATAGTTATATTTTAAAGTCACCATGATGGTGGTTAGCGTTTGCTTTAGTTTGACTCTTGACCCTTGACTCTGTAATGTAATTTTTTCCTGGTTGCTATAATTATGTGTCTATAAAACACATTAGTTGCAGCGAAAAAGCCAAGAGAACATGAGATCAGGTGATGTTGGCTGTTTATTGATGAAGGTGTAATCATCATATTGTGGCCTGAATCACTTATCTTTTTCAGTGTCTAATGCTTTAATTATTGGGGTTATGTGATTTTGATTTAATTGTTATAGTAGCTGTGTGACCTGCCAGCATTAGATCCAACAGTTAATCAAATAATATAAAGAATTTTAAAAACATTTGGTACATTAAACTTTCTACATTATTACTTGGACATCAAGAATCAGTGTATGACTCTCAACAATGGTGACAATCAATGAAATGCTTCATGCTGCAGTGCATGCTGGGTACAACCAATCAAAACTCACCCATATCTCCCAGCATGCATTGCGGCATTAATCAATTATGCATCAGGATTTGTGTAGCTTTTGTCACCATTGTTGAGATTCATATGCTGTTTCTTGATGTCTGTGTGAGTTTAAGTATTGCCATAGATGAAAGGTTTTTGGGCACTAACTATAAAAAAAAAAAAAAAGTATATTGTTTGATAGATTTCATGCTGTAAAATCAAATGGCTTCTGTTATGGATAAAACAAAATAAAAAAAACCAAGTCCTATATAATCAAAGCATGAGACACTGAACAGGATCAGCGAATCAGGCAATTACATGATGATGACTTTGTCATCATCATCAATAAACAGCCAACATCACCTGGGGCCTGTTTCAGAAAGGAGGTTCAACCAACTCTGAGTTAAAACTTGAACTCTGAGTTGACTTACCCTGAGATGGGAAACTCTGAGTTTTCGGTTACAGAACAGCTGAAATTAGTTAGTTCAATCAACTCTGAGTTGACCTACTCTGAGTTAAGCGCGTGCACCACAACTATAAAAAGCCATTATCAATGGAGCACAGATATTATGAGTCACCATGGCAACAGTGCCAGACAAAAAGAGGTCTTCATATTTCTCACCAGTAGGCCTACGAACATTATTACTGTAATTTTACAGTATTAGAACATTAATACTGTAATTTAATTAAAGGGATTACTCTTAATTCTTCTGTAATTTAAAGTAAAATCTGATGTAATTGCATTAGACTATAGAACAATTCTGTATATTTAACATACATTTTTAAAAGGTATATTTTTAATGTAACCTTCTCCCTCTACACACTTTGGTCAATTCAAGAATAATTCATGCAACTGTATTTTGTTTATTTGAAAGCATTAAAAGTGCAGTTTCTTGTCTCTCCTTGTATTGTTCAAGTGGTTGAGGTTGATATGGGATTTAGTAATAAGTAGACCAATGCTTTCTAAAGATAGTCATTATTACATTAATCTAATTACACTGTTGAAGATGTCATTTGTAGAATAACTATGTTAGAGTAACTTACCCAACTGTTATAATATCAGAGGTGAAACTGGAAGAACAGTATGTTATTAAACCTAATTTTAATTTTCATGTAGGTGCAATCCTGCAGGCATTAAAAGAACATGGCAGCAGCTGAAAATTAAATATAAAAACATAATTCAATTAGGTAAGGCTTGAGCATATCATAGGTGTAGGCAACCTGACTTTACATTTAACATATTAAATAACTAAAGCATCCAGTGTCTAGCAGTGCAGCAGCATTTTTGGCTGAGGGAATTCCTGGAGGGACTTCAGAGCCAGTCACTCCCGAAGATCCAAGGGCCTTCACAAAATGTAAGAGGTTTACATGTGTTATTTTTTATATAGGCTATTTTTGATATTTCCATTTATTTTACTTTGGGTTGGGTTTTTTGTTGGTCCCAACATATTCTGATGGTAATATCTGTCTTTTGGAGCCTCCTGTCCCAACAGAACCCCAGGCAGTTGTAAGTAGCCTATCAATGCACCAGACATTATGACAAATAGTGTTATAAAGTGTACTCAACCAAATGCTCATCACATGGGGATAAAGAGTTTCTGCTGCCACAGAGAGGCCTACAGAGGTAATGTTAATATTATGTGTCTACACATCAAACAATCTACACCTTCACATTTTTGCACATTTTTATGTGGATAATCTAAGTTTAAATCTAAGTATAAACAGGTATTCTTATCTCTCCCTCAAGAGTGTGGAAGAACAGCAGGAGGACGGTCCATCAACTTCTGGTGCACAGATGAACACAGTTCAGTGATTTCCAGTAAATGCCACAGTTTAATTCTGTAGAATTTGTTCAGAACTACATGATGTAACTCTAATCTACTTCTGTATTTTCAGTTGCCAGTTAAGGAGTTATATAGACTTCATCTTATAAAAAAAAGAAAAAGAAAAAAACTGCAGTAAAAATAGCAATATTTTATTTATTAATAAAAGATTAATTTTATTAATAAAAATGTACTGAAAGAATGAATGAAGTGTTTAAACACCACTTCCTCTTTAAAAAAGGGGAGGAGACCGATATAAACTCTGGGTTTACTGAAGAAAACCTGCTCCCGACCAGGTTAGGTTCACAGAGTAAGTTACCATGGTGAAGACTCAAATTTCATCATTTACTGTTGTTTTTAGTATTATTATTACTTTTTATTAATATTCATAATCAGTAGTATTATGTATCTCTTTTATACTTTTTATATACATTCATAATTATTTGTACTCATTGTATTTTGTGAATATGTGGGAGAGACTTTGGGAGACTTTGGACTTGAGTGTGTGCTGCTGCTGGACTGAAATGTATATGCATAGCATAAGGGGACTACATTCCAACGTTAATGGAAACCATATGTTGGTTTCTGCTGAATGTATGTGTTCCTATGGTGATGTAGTTTTTTCCTTGGTCAGGGATATAAAAACCAAGCCCTGTTTGTCCGAAAAATCAGGAAGAGATGGAAATGTAGAGAAGGTGACTGAGAAGCTGAATTAAGATCTTAGCTTGGTCCATTGTCTCTTCCTCCTATGTTTTATAACCCAAATAAATAAGAGATCTCTTGGCAAAATCACTGGTGTCTGTTTCCATGAAATTAAACAACAGGGGAAAGCAAGATTCTTAAATCTACAATTTGGCGTCACGAACAGGATAGTATATCCAGAAATAATGTCTCAAGGTAAGACTTTTTCCTTTATATAAAAGTTCTAAGTCTGCCTGATGATTAGAGACAATGACTGTAACTGCTAAAAAGAACTGTGTTGTTTAAGGAGCCTGTGGTTTTGCCAAAGAATATAAAACATAGTATAATAAAAAAATTAAAATAATTCAATTTAATTTGGCTTATTTAAGTTCTCTGAAAAGTAAACCTCTAAAGTTATTTGATATGCTGGGATTGAGAAGGATCTTTTTTAGAAAAAAGACCATCTAGTCAAAAATTTGGGAGAATTAGCTGTAAGACGGTAAAACTATTATTTGCTGGTTGTCACTGATTGGTGGTTGGATAATATGGCGAGACTGTTTAAAACGATGGCAGAGTAATCTCTAAAATATATCCAACACACGGAAGATTCGTACTCGAGGCGAGGAGGTGAAACACAAGCAAAGCTCGATTGACATGAGCGGTTAAGTGTGGCGAGTCTGTTTAAAACGATGGCAGGGAAAAACTCTAAAACGTTAACACGCTGGAGTAATACGAGTTAAAATAGTTAGGATCGCGTGCATTCCAACTTTGACCGTAAAGCTGTTCTAATGTTTGAGGATACTGATCCGAGTAAGCTTAAAGAAAAAAAAAAAAAGGAAAAAGAAAAAAAAGAAATTAATCTGAGAGAAAATCCACAAATATTTTTAAAAAATTAAAAAAAAAAATTGTTTTGAGTTAACTGGAACCTAAACAAAATACAGAAAAACATTGAAGTTAACTTTTCTATAAAATTTTCTTTTGTTCTGTGAAGGGAGAAAGAGTGAGGCAGCCCCTCCCTTCAGAATTTGCTCCATACCTTCACACACACATATACTGTAGTTTGGAGAAGGGAGGGAGAGAGAGAGAAGAAGGGTAGCCTCTGACACACACACACACACACACATACATACATGCACATATGCATACACACACATACATAGGCTTGCAGTTCTGAGCGCACACACATAATATACAGAGAGAGCGAGAGAGAAGCAGAGTACCATAGCCCCACCCTTAGAGAAACACACTCACAGACACACACATCCCTGCTGTTCTGAGCAGCACAAAGTAACTTTGCAAGATGGCAGAAAGTGACTGTAACAGCAGAACAATTTCGGCTTGGTACCTTGAAAGAAAGAACAAGAAACAAGCTAAGCTTTTGAAAAAAGGACTTGACATAAATGCAAATATGGATGCACAGTTACACTGGTTCGAGTCTCAAAAAGACAAGATAAAATCACAAGCATTTCCAATACTGGCAGCTCATTGGATTGTAAAGCAAGGTGGAATTTGTTGTGATATAAATGGCGGTCCAGTTCCACTTGCTGAAGCAATGAAGCCTCAAATTGAAGCATTTAATAAGTTGAACAAAATCATGTCTATTAAATGTTCAGATGGAGAAAATACAACCAATGATGATTTGTTTGATCCAGATTGGACAAATATAATAACTGAAGCGGAAAGGAAATATTCACAACTACCAGTGAAATCCGCAACCACAGTAACGCCTCCTCCTTATAAACCAATCTATCCAGCTTTGCCTGAACAATATACAAGTTCATCTAAACCTGTGACACAGTCTCAACCTTCGAGATCAAATGGAGGTCCAGTTGACAAGATGTACATTGCATCTGCACAAGCAGCTCCAGTAATAACAAGATCTAAATCAGCCCAGCCAAACAGAGACATGTTGCAATGTACACCAGCTCGTAATTATGGATCTGACTGGGATGATGAGACAAGAGATGACGACATGATCACAGTTGACAAGATCGGTCCTGAATTTTCTTCACCTGTTGTTAAAAGGGAAGACTTACAATCTGAAATGATGACAGAAGAGAGACCATTCACACCAGGAGAACGTCAAGCCATTCTCACAGCCTTGCCTCCTCTGAAGAGACAAGATCCAAACACGGAGTTTTGGCGAGAATTAGATTCTCTGGTTGAAGCACATCAAATGACATTAAAAGACATACACACCATTGTGAAAGCTAAAATCCCAAGAGACAGATGGGAACGCTTGCCAGCTTCGATAACCACAGCCCAATGGATAAATTTGTGGGTTGATGACCAGGGGCGACCCCTGTGTCTTTGGCAAGCATTAGATGTGTTTCGAAAAGAAATCCAAGAAATCTTGGGCAGTGGAAAAATTCCTTTCACATTAGTGACATTGATTAAGCAAAAGGATGATGAATCTCCAGATGAATATGCTCTGCGTAAGTGGAATGCTTACGAGAGATGGGCTCTCTGTGCTAAGAAACAACCTGACAGAGATGATGTACAGTTCACTGACACACTTGTGGATGGACTTAGTACAAAATACCAACAAGCCTTATCACTTGGAGTCAATCCAGGTGAGACATATGATCAGATTTTACAATGGGCTGGGCGCTTAGAGATGGCTATGAGATCAAACAAGGAAGAAGGAAACAAGCCAAATCGAAGAGGAGTGGCAACAGCTCAATACAACATGGACACAAAGAAGAGGATGATTTTCTGCACCAACTGTGGAAAGCGTGGCCACTCAATAAAAGATTGTTGGGCTAAAGGAGGTGGAGCAGAAGGTCAAGGTCCATCATTTAAACAAGTCAGTGCGAAAAAAAATGATGAAACCTCTCAAGGGAAAATGTTTACTGAAGCTCAAGTCCGTCAGCTCATTGAGGAAATTATGCGTCCGCAATAGGAATTAGCGGCCCCCTGTATTAGTAAGAAAAGAGACAATCGCCTTTTCGTTAATGCATTAATAGGGGGCCACCCATGTGACGTGTTGCTCGACACAGGAGCGGCGATTTCAATAACAGATTTGAACCTACCTACAACAGATGAAACTATGGAAGTTGAAGGAGTTGGAGGAGGTATCACTAAATTTCGCAAAAGTATACAAGTCCCTTTGCAAATACATGAAGATGAAGTCTTATGGACATCTTTCTGGGTGGGTCCGAATTCACAAGGAAGCCTTATTGGCATGGACATTCTTCCATTGTTGAACATGATCATATTTACTGACAGTCGTCAAATCGCTACAACAGCTGGGATAATACCACACGAAGATCGCACATGTAATTTAACGTCTGTTGGTACAGCAAAACCAATTATCAGAGATTGGGGAAAAGACGGTGTGTGGGGACTTCTGTGTAGTTTATATCCAGATGTTTGGGCTAAACACAAATTGGATTGCGGTAAAGCCAACATTGATCCCGTTGTTATTGAGGGACCGATACATGCCCCTCATAAACAATACCCTATCCGACCTGAAGCAAGACAAGCTGTGGAAGAGATAGTGGCAGACTTGGAAGCTGAAGGAATCATCAGACAATCTTCATCAACCACTAATAGTCCTGTATGGCCTGTCAAGAAATCGGATAACTCATGGAGATTAACCATCGATTACACAAGACTTAACAGTGTAACACCAAAACCGCATCCTATTGTGGCCAATCCAGCCACCATTCTGAATGATATTCCAGGAAACGCAAGAATTTTCACAGTATTAGATGTACTGTCGGCTTTCTGGTCTATACCTATTGACGAAAGATCTCAAGAGAAATTGGCCTTCACAGTGGGGGCAAAACAGTTTGTCTGGAACCGACTCCCACAGGGGCTAAATTTATCTCCTGTGGTATTCCATAGAACTTTGGATCAGTTCTTAACAGAGCGAAAAGCTGAAATTGAGAGTTCAGGGAGTGTTTGCATCCAATATGTTGATGACTTGTTGATTGCAAGCCCAGATGAAAACAGCCATATATTTGCTCTGAATGTTGTCCTACAAGCCCTTAGGAAAGGAGGATTCAAAGTCAACCCCGACAAAGCACAGTTGGCCAAAACCAAGGTTATCTACTTGGGCCAAGAAATATCTGTCGAGGGAAGGAGAATGACAACAGAGCGTGTAGAGGCATTACGGCAACTTCCAAAACCTCTAACAGTTACAGGAATACGGAAGGTGATGGGACTTTTCAACTACTGTCGCCAGTATATACCTGATTTTGCCAGCATCACTAGTCCTCTCATCGACTTGTACAAGGGAGGAAAGCCTGGAGTGGAGCAGATAACCTGGACACCAGAAGCTGAGGAAGCATTTATATCTATGAAAGAGAAACTGACATCAGCCCCAGCCTTGGGACTTCCCGATGGACGATTGCCATTCCATTTGTGGACCAGGGTGGGAAATGAGACCTACTCAGCAGTACTGTGTCAAAAACCAGGTGATCGATACAGACCTGTTGGATACTTTTCCACAAAGATTCCTGTCACAATGATTGGTCAACCACGATGTATACAAGCTCTCGATGGTGCCACATGGGCAGTGGATGCTGTGGAAAATTTGATAGGAGCACAAACCATCATACTTCACACTCCACACAGTATAGTGACGTTGTTGAACAACACAAACATCAAGACCATAACTGACGCAAGAAGAGCAAAATGGGAAGCAACTTTGTTGAACAAGGATTTGAGAGTGGAAATAATCAGAGACACATCCCTTAACCCTGCAACAATGATGCTAGAACCACATGAGGGAACACCACATGAGTGTGAAAAACAAGTAGAAGAGGAAAGCCATGGTCCTGTTAATCCAATCCCTCTTGAAAATCCAGATAAAGAGTTATGGGTTGATGGATCCAGTTATTACGTTGATGGAAAACGACATACTGGATGGGCTGTAGTGGAAGCTGATGGAACTGTTGTGAAGAAAGGAGCTCTTCCTGGGCAATTTTCAGCACAAGTAGCTGAGCTCACAGCACTTACGGAAGCTTTTGAACTATCAGAAGGAGATCGAGTCAACATCTACACAGATAGTCGTTATGCTTTTGGCGTGGTCCATGACTATCTTGCTCTGTGGAAAAGACGTGGACTTATCACTAGTAGCGGGAGCGAAATACAACACGCTTCCATAATTCGTTGCTTGATTGCAGCATGTCACTTACCAAGAGAAGCAGCCGTGATCAAAGTAAAATCACATCAATCAGACAAGTCCAAAGAAAGTCAAGGAAACGCGGCAGCAGATGCAGCAGCTAGAGAAGCAGCTTTACTACCTCTTACTCCTGTTACCATGGTACAGGAAAACAGCAAAGATAATCCTGAGCATCATCTTCTGTCATATCAAATAGAGACAGATGAAGAGAAAGAACAATGGATAAAAGCAGGAGCGAAAGAGGATGATCAAGGCATCTGGAGAATTCCAACCGGACAAGTGGTGATGCCGATTGGAACAAGAAGAGAACTAATGCAGCTGTATCATGGAAAAGTGCATGCTGGAGCAAAAGCAATGAAAGCTCAAATCAGCGAGACGTGGTGGTGGCCACGAATGATGAGAGACATTGATGATTACTGTAGAAGATGCTTAATTTGCATGAAAGCAAATGTGGGAAAATCTGTAAAGGTGCGAATGTCACATGCACCCAGACCAACAGGTCCATGGACACACCTCCAAATCGATTTCACAGGACCTTTATCACCCAGTGGAGGGTACCAATACATTCTAGTAATCATGGACAGATTTACTAGGTGGGTGGAAGCATTCCCTACGAGAACTTGCACAGCTGAAGCGGCAGCACGAGTAATGGTGGAAGAAGTTTTTCCTCGCTGGGGTCTTCCATATGAAGTTGATTCTGACAATGGAACTCACTTCACTGGAAAACTGATGAAGGAAGCAATGAAATTGATGGGGATCAAACAGAAGTTTCACATTCCGTACCATCCGGAAAGCTCAGGCATGGTAGAACGAATGAACAGATCGTTGAAAACCGCTCTTACCAAAGCCATTCTGCAAACTGGCCAAGGTTGGCATAAGTTATTACCTGCTATTCTGTGGAACTTGAGAGCAACTCCAAACAGAGTAACAGGACTAACTCCTTTTGAACTGATGACTGGAAGAGCAATGGTCCTACCTCCTGATGCTCCGCCACCTGCGGGAACGGGAGGAGATTCTACTTTGTTCCAAGAGAAGTTACGACGCTATCTAACAATGCTGGACAAAGCTACCAAAGACAATAATAAGAAAGTGCGAGAAGCTCAACAGCAATGGGATGAAAAACATACCACTACTGATATTCCACACATTCCTGAGTTAGGCAGTTTTGTTATGGTCAAACGCATTGCTAGGAAAGGTTTAGAGCCTAGATGGGAGGGACCATATGAGATACTCTTAACAACCGATACAAGTGTTTGCCTTAAAGGGAAGGGTGTAGGAACAGATAGATGGTATCATTGGTCACAAGTTAAACCTTGCTTAGTGAATGAACAAAATGATAATGACGGCTTATGGCCTGATACTGAGCACTGTTCATCCATTAGCTTTAAAGATTGGGAATAAAGAAGTGATGTTTAATTATTTCTCTGCTTCCATTTCAGGAATCAAGTCCATTGACATTGATTAGAGATGGTTGTAAGTTATTCTCAATACGAGACATATTGATAGATCCAAGAATGGGAAATTCTGTGTGAAATAAGAGATTTTACACATTCTACACTACTTACAAAACACAACCTCACAAACAATGAACACCCGCCTATTGATTTTCAACCCCGAGGGATAGAATCCTTCAAGATCAACGTTTATTTTAGTTTGTTGTTTTGGCCAGGAACTTGAGGAGTTAAGTAATTAACGAGTCAAGGCACTGGCGGAAGAATTATTAGCTTTTCTTTTCTTAGATGATTGGGGTTCATTTTTAAATGCTTACACATAGATGTTAAATTAACACATAGTACGGGGACATAACATGGTTGGGGTTCTTTGTTATTTTGTTCTTTGTTTTGTTTTGTTTTTCTTCTTTTCTGTTTCTATTCTTCTGTCTTCTATTCTATTTCTTGGTCTGCTTTTCCTCCTCACTATCACTTCTATAGGGTCGCAACCTGGGAATGATGGTGTGGAACTGACGGCCGTAGTTCCAGTGGAGGGACTGAAGACTCAAATTTCATCATTTACTGTTGTTTTTAGTATTATTATTACTTTTTATTAATATTCATAATCAGTAGTATTATGTATCTCTTTTATACTTTTTATATACATTCATAATTATTTGTACTCATTGTATTTTGTGAATATGTGGGAGAGACTTTGGGAGACTTTGGACTTGAGTGTGTGCTGCTGCTGGACTGAAATGTATATGCATAGCATAAGGGGACTACATTCCAACGTTAATGGAAACCATATGTTGGTTTCTGCTGAATGTATGTGTTCCTATGGTGATGTAGTTTTTTCCTTGGTCAGGGATATAAAAACCAAGCCCTGTTTGTCCGAAAAATCAGGAAGAGATGGAAATGTAGAGAAGGTGACTGAGAAGCTGAATTAAGATCTTAGCTTGGTCCATTGTCTCTTCCTCCTATGTTTTATAACCCAAATAAATAAGAGATCTCTTGGCAAAATCACTGGTGTCTGTTTCCATGAAATTAAACAACAGGGGAAAGCAAGATTCTTAAATCTACAATGGTAACTGAGTATAAGTTACCTCTCTTTCAGAAACGGGCTTGACTCACTCTGCTTTCTCAGGTTTAACATACCTCCCATTCTGAAACAGAAAACTCAGAGTTTTCCTCATTTCAGGGTTAACATACTCAGAGTTTTCACTTAACCTCCTTTCTGAAACAGGCCCCTGATCTCTTTTTCTCTTGGCTTTTTTGCTGCAAAAAACGTGTTTTATAAACACATAATTATAGCAGCCAGATAATTTTTATATTAAAGAGTCAAGGGTCAAGAGTCCAACTAAAGCAAACGCTAACCACCGTGACTTAAAAATACACCTATTGTTTTCATTCAAACGGAAATGAAATAAAGTCAGTCTGGTTAGTAATAAGTGGTGGTGGTGGCGCAATGGATAAGACACATGCCTTTGGTGTGAGAGACCCGGGTTCGAATCCACTGTGAGACACCAATGTGTCCCTGAGCAAGACACTTAACCCCTAGTTGCTCCAGAGGCGTGCGACCTCTGACATATATAGCAATTGTAAGTCGCTTTGGATAAAAAGCGTCAGCTAAATGAATAAATGTAAATGTAAAATGTAAGTGAAGCTGGTAATGCTGTTTGTGGAGTTGTTTAATCCTCCTCTGCTGAGATCTTCACAGATTTCATGTCTTCTTTTCTCTTCAGTTGATGTCAATCTAAGGCTGTGGCTGAAGTCAGTTCTTGTGTTTCTCTTCCTTCAGTGATTCTGCTTGTTAACAGCAGGTGTTCATAATTAATGCTCAATCATCAGTTAATTATCTCATTAACTTCAAGACCGCTTTACCTCTGTAGTGTGCACACATATGAACACTGAGCAGTGTTAATTTAACATGGGCGTTTTTCTGTGTACTATTACATAAATCTTATCTGTTTCATTTACATACGACTGACAAATATAAATCACATTCAGTTTATTAATACAATTACATAAATCTTATCTGTTTCATTTAGATATGACTTAAAAATATGAATCACATTCAGATTATTGATTGGTTTATGTTAAAACTATGTAATCCAAATGCATGGAAATTTGTTGTGCAATTCAAATACATAAATCTTATTTTTAGACAAAAAATTTTTTTGAGTGTAGTACTACAGAGAGGCACCTTATATTTGGGTTTGAGTGGCAACATCATCTTCAACGATAGTTAAGATCCTCATCTTCTCCCCTTGTGAATGTCTTCTGGCTCTGTGTCCTGCAGTAGAAAATAAATCAGCATAAAATTAGGGTCATTTTTATTTTATTTTATTGAATTATGTTAGACCAGAGTGTTCCTAAAGGTCTGCTCGTGTAACTTCACTTGAAACACGGTCATGTTTAACCTTATGATTGTGCACTGTATTGTTTTAACAGGTTAGATATCAGAGGGAATGTCTCCAGACAGTGTTGTGAAACAGTAATTTTTGACTGTCTTTGCTTTGATAAAATAACAACTTGTTGAATTTGTGCTATCAGGTGAAGTCAAACTGATCACTGAGAAAGTTTCAACTACGATTATTTAATAAAGTAATTTTTACCATGACTTTGTCTGTTGATTGTAAGTTTTGTATATCACACAAAACCTATCTCTTAACAGCATCTGGTAAATAGGTGAAATATATCAGGTGTGAGTGTATATGCTGATGATCTTCTTACCAGGCAAGTCTTCAGAATGTTTCCAGACTTTTCCCTCATAAACAAAGGCAGACCTTTAAGAGTTGTAGACTTTCTTTGAGGAAGCACATTGGAGTTTCTGTGTCTGAAAGACAGAAAAAAAAAACAAATGGAACAAGTTATATACAAAGAGAAGCATGGGAATTACCTTGAAAAAGAGATGGCACCATTCAGCCTTTGACCAGAGAGATATGATCACATGCAAAATAATTACTTGATGATCAAGTTGGTCTAGGAGGATCTTCATCTCATCTCCATACGCTCCACCACTTGCTTTGTACGACTAGATGTGTATTAATTTAACCAAGAGAAAAAGGTGCTCTTCGGATCAGTTTGTGTGATCCTGTAATACTCAGCAGAGAGCAGAGACCCTGAAAAAAAAAAAAACATTGTTGAAACAGTAAGAATTAAGTGTAGACCAACACAAGTAAATTCAATTCAACTCACCTGATCTTTTCAAAAATAAAGGCCACTGTTTTAGGACATCAAAGGATCTTGTCACTGTACTGATGTTCTTTAGTCTAAAAAGGACAAATACAACAGAACAAAGATATACATAATTTTATTAAACAAAACAACAACAAAAAAATCAGTTACAGTAGGTTAATTTAACATGTAGTAAAAATAATAAAGAAATTGAATAATCAAATGTGAAAAAGAATCAATGCATAGTTTTCACTGTATTTATTAAATATTACAGATATTAAAGATACAAAAGTTATTATAAGAGCAGTGAGCCATTTTGTCTTTTGTAGCCTAATATTTGTTTAAGGATACAATATTTGTATCCTATTCACTTTAAAACATGAAACCTTTTTTTTATTTAATTGTTTATCAAATTAGTTTATTTAGTTTCATTTTATTTATTATGTATATGTATGTGTATGTGTGTACACAGCAAAAACTCCAATGTTAAATTAACACTCCTGGGAGTACATATGAGACCACACTTGTAGAGTGTAAAGTGTTAAAATATGAGTGTTAAATTAACACTCAAGAGTGTTAAAGTTAATGAGATAATTAAGTGATTAATTTAGTGATGATTGATCATTATTGAAGACACCTGATGGAGAAAATCACAAATTGTAAGCCACCGTTATGGCGATTAATGTTTGCTTTAGTTGGGCTCTTGACCCTTATATTATTAACTTTAGATTTTGTTTGGTTATTGTATCTGAGTTATAACTGCCAGATGAACAAAGAAAAAAAAAGTGATCTGATGGTGTTGGTTATATTATGACAATCATCATTTGATCTTGATCACTGAACTCATATTTCTGACCTAGATTTATGTTGTTGGTTACAGTATAACTGTGATTCTGCATAAATATCCAGAATTTTAGATATAATACAAAGGATTTCTTAAAAGTTGTTTTGAAAAAAAAAATCTTTCTTTTAGGCACACACAGACATCAAGATTCAGTCTATGCATCTCAACAATGGTGACGAGCAGAATATTCAATTAGGAAAAGTAAATTACATAGACAATTCAGATCATAATTTATTCATACCGCAATGCATGATGGGAGCCATTAATGAGTTGTGATTGGTGGCAGCCACTGCAACATGCTTTATTATTGTCACCATTGTTGAGATTCACAGGCTGATTATTGATGTCTGTGTTTCTAAATAAATTAATTAATTTGAAAGTCTTTTGATCAGAACAATGTTTATTAAATATTTTGGATTACATGAAAAATACTGAAAATCATATGCTGTAAAATCACAGAGCTGCTGTAATTAACAAATCCAAACTATCTCAATAATTTTAGTTTTTCAGATCACAACATGATTATGTCAAAACATAACCAACACCATCAGATCACATTTTTTCTTTGTTCATCTGACTGTTATAAATCAACAACAGCAGACAAGCAAAATTTAAAGTAAACATGTAAAGGTCAAGAGCCCAACTAAAGCAAACAATAATCACCATAACGGTGGCTTACAATTTGAGATTTTCACCTTCAGTGATTCTGCTTGTTAACATCAGTTGTCTTCAATAATGATCAATCATCACTAAATTAATCACTTAATTATCTCATTAACTTTAACACTCTTGAGTGTTAATTTAACACTCATATTTTAACACTTTACTCTACAAGTGTGGTCTCATATGTACTCCCAGGAGTGTTAATTTAACACTGGAGTTTTTGCTGTGTATGTATATGTATATGTATATGTATATGTATATGTATATGTATATGTATATGTGTATGTATATGTGTATATATATATGTATATATATATATATATATATATATATATATATATATATTAGGGCTGGGCGATTTAAATCGCGATATTGTTATGCGCATCTCGTCAGTAAAGCCAGTTCCTTGATTAGTAGTAAATCGCCATCACCTGCTTTCAGATGGAGCGGCATTTAGGGCTGATGAGATAATTAAGTGATTAATTTAGTGATGATTGAGCATTATTGAAGACACCTGATGTTAACAAGCAGAATCACTGAAGGAGAAAATCACAAATTGTAAGTTACCATTAAGGTGATGGGTGTTTGCTTTAGTTGGGCTCTAGACCATTATATGTTTACTTTAATATTTGTTGTTGTTTGTCTGCTGTTATTGACTTATAACAGTTAAATGAACAAAGTAAAATGTTATCTTATAGTGTTGGTTTTGTTTTGACATAATCATGCTGTGATCTGAAAAATGAAACATATTAAGATAGATTGGTTTAACTTGTTGGCAGCAGTTTAGTGATTCTTCAGCCTATGATTATCAGTTCTTTACTTATAATTCTAAATATTTAATAAACATTGTTCTGATCAAAAAGACGTTCAAACATAATCATTTAAAACACAGACATCAATAATCAGCCTGTGAATCTCAACAATGGTGACAATAATAAAGCATGTTGCAGTGGCTGCCACCAATCACAACTCATTAATGGCTCCCATCGTGCATTGCGGTATGAATAAATTATGATCTGAATTGTCTATGTAATTTACTTTTCCTAATTGAATATTATGCTCCTCACCATTGTTGAGATGCATAGACTGAATCTTGACATCTGTGTGTGCCTAAAATAATGATTTTTTTTTAAACAACTTTTAAGAAATCTTTAATATTATATCAAAAATTCTGGCCATTTATGCAGATTCACAGTTATGCTGTAACCAACAACATAAATCGAAGTCAGAAAGAAGGAGATTAATGAGTTCAGTGATCTAGTTCAAATGATGATTGCCATAGTATAACCAACACCATCAGATCACTTTTTATTCTTTGTTCAACTGGCAGTTTTAACTCAGATACAACAGCCAAACAAAATCTGAAGTTAATAATATATGGGTCAAGAGTCCAACTAAAGCAACCATTGATCGTCATAACGGTGGCTTACAATTTGAGATTTTCTCCTTCAGTGATTCTGCTTGTTAACATCAGGTGTCTTCAATAATGTTCAATCATCACTAAATTAATCACTTAGTTATCTCATTAACTTAAACACTCTTGAGTGTGGACTCATACACTCCCAGGAGTGTTAATTTAACACTGGAGGTTTTGCTGTGTACAAAGAGCCGTAGTTAACTGACAAGCTGAGCCATATCGCATTAAATATCGCTGGCGATACGTCCGCGATATTGATGTGATTTGGCTCAGCTTGTCAGTTAACTACGGCTCTTTGTAGTAAATGCCGCTCCATCTGAAAGCAGGTGATGGTGATTTACTACTAATCAAGGAACCGGCTTTACTGACGAGATGCGCATAACAATATCGCGATTTAAATCGCCCAGCCCTAATATATATATATATATATATATATATATATATATATATATATATATATATATATATATATATATATATATATATATATATATATATATATATGTGTGTGTGTGTGTGTGTGTGTGTGTGTATATATATATATATATATTTTTTTTTTTTCTCTTGGGTCTACACCTGATTGTTTGTATTGATTGATTAATTGATGTACCACACCCATCTAGGCCTGTGGCCAATGATTTGAATTTTTGATTCTTTAAAATCTGTACATTGTTGCCATTGATTATTTGACTCTGAAGAAGACGCATGGGCGTCGAAACGTTAGTCGTTTTGTACCAATAATAAATTATTATTTAAAACTTTGTGTGCTCCGGTCCTGTTCCTTGGTCCTAGCTAGACCTTGGGTTTCCTCTCTTGATTTTTGCGTCCTGTTCCGTGAGCACCAACCAGGCTGAAGCGCAAGTGACTCCTTTCTATATACATACCCATTCTATTATTTAATATGCAAAGTTAACATACATATTTTTAACATAACACATTAGTTTTGCATATATAGGCCAATATTATTAAATTGTTCCTCTAAATTGTACTGTATTTAATTACATTGCACTACTGTAGAATCCCTGAGCCTCAACCTAAGCATGTACAAATTGTAACTGAAATTTGTATACGTGACAAATAAACTTGAAATTAAATTGAGCGGACTGCGGTCACTTTAAGAGCTCATGGATCTAATACTGAAACATCTAGGTTTCACCAAATTGGTTATGTTCACTTAAGACATTGCCGACCGTGTTTACTTGAATACTTTTTTTATTTTGTTTTTTTGTTATTGACATAATTGTATGTGTATGTCACTATTAAATCGCAATACGCCACGAAAGATAGCTGAATTCGCACTCAGATTCTGTCCCGAGAGAAGCAGCATTCTGTCTCTCAATCAGCGCAAGCACCTCATTTAAGTCTTTATTCACGACTTACTGAGCTTAACATTTTTAACATCTTTTAAACACCATGCACGTCCTTGTCCTTCTTTTCTCATTCAAGCATGTTTCCTCACTCTAATGTTAGTCTGGGTAACTTAACGTTAGCACGTTAGTAGCAATGTGCTACGTGGATAATCTCTAACAATAGAAACTTATCGTCACCACAAAATATATCTTTTAACACAATACTATATTTTATCAACATATTATGTGTGCAATTTATAGCCTATTTTCATGTATAAAGCTTAAAGAAAACTTACCGCAATCAGATGAAATCCAGTCCCTTCGATAGCTTGGTTGAAGGAGGAAACCCCGAGTAATGTACAGCGAGACAGACTGCGCATGCGCGATGACGGGAAGTTAAACGTTCGAACTATGAAATCAAAATATTAAGTTTTCTCAACTTAATTGTTTGTGTTCATTGGACAAAATAGTAGTACACTTGCAGTAGGGCTGGGCGATTTAAATCGCGATATTGTTAAGCGCATCTCGTCAGTAAAGCCGGTTCCTTGATTAGTAGTAAATCACCATCACCTGCTTTCAGATGGAGCGGCATTCAGGGCTGATGAGATAATTAAGTGATTAATTTAGTGATGATTGAGCATTATTGAAGACACCTGATGTTAACAAGCAGAATCACTGAAGGAGAAAATCACAAATTGTAAGTTACCATTAAGGTGATGGGTGTTTGCTTTAGTTGGGCTCTAGACCATTATATGTTTACTTTAATATTTACTGTTGTTTGTCTGCTGTTATTGATTTATAACAGTTAAATGAACAAAGTAAAACGTTATCTTATAGTGTTGGTTATGTTTTGACATAATCATGCTGTGATCTGAAAAATGAAGCTTATTGAGGTAGTTTGGTTAAACTTGTTAGCAGCAGTTTTGTGATTCTTCAGCCTGATTATCAGTACTTTACTTATATTTCAAAATATTTAATAAACATTGTTCTGATCAAAAGACATTCAGATAAATTCATTTAAAACACAGACATCAATAATCAACCTGTGAATCTCAACAATGGTGACAATAATAAAGCATGTTGCAGTGGCTGCCACCAATCACAACTCATTAATGGCTCCCATCATGCATTGCGGTATGAATAAATTATGATCTGAATTGTCTATGTAATTTACTTTTCCTAATTGAATATTCTGCTCCTCACCATTGTTGAGATGCATAGACTGAATCTTGACATCTGTGTGTGCCTAAATGAATGATTTCTTGTTTTTAAACAACTTTTAAGAAATCCTTTATATTATATCAACAATTCTGGCCATTTATGCAGAATCACAGTTATGCTGTAACCAACAACATAAATCGAAGTCAGAAAGAAGGATTTTAATGAGTTCAGTGATCAAGTTCAAATGATGATTGTCATAATATAACCAACACCATTAGATCACTTTTTTTATCTGTGTTCAACTGGCAGTTATAACTCAGATACAACAGCCAAACAAAATCTAAAGTTAATAATCTATGGGTCAAGAGTCCAACTAAAGCAACCATTGATCGCCATAACGGTGGCTTACAATTTGCATCTAATTACACCTTCAGTGATTCTGCTTGTTAACATCAGGTGTCTTCAATAATGTTCAATCATCACTAAATTAATCACTTAATTATCTCATTAACTTAAACATTCTTGAGTGTGGACTCATACACTCCCAGGAGTGTTAATTTAACACTGGAGTTTTTGCTGTGTACAAAGAGCCGTAGTTAACTGACAAGCTGAGCCATATCACATTAAATATCGCTGGCGATACGTCCGCGATATTAATGCGATTTGGCTCAGCTTGTCAGTTAACTACGGCTCTTTGTAGTAAATGCCGCTCCATCTGAAAGCAGGTGATGGCGATTTACTACTAATCAAGGAACCGGCTTTACTGACGAGATGCGCATAACAATATCGCGATTTAAATCGCCCAGCCCTAACTTGCAGTTAAATAGTTTTCATAAGTAAACTCAACATTGCAGTCAAAAATTTGCCCACTCAACTTACATTTTTAAACTGAGTCAACAATTTGCAAGTTGGATTTTTTACAGTGTAGACAGTGCTCTAGCTTCAGTGATAGTGTTTAGGACTCTCTCTGTGTGGTCCCCGGATACCCGTTGAGGGGCCACACATGAAGGGCCCACAAGTCTGGGCAGGGGTGCCAAACCGTCCCGTTCGCCTGTGTGAGGAGGTCTTTCCTCAGAGGTATCGGCCAGGGGGCTGTGCTCAGCATCTGTGCCAGCTCTGGGAACCATACCTGGGTCTTCCAGAGGGGAGCTATTAGAAGGACATTGCTCCTGCTCTTCCTGATCCGCTCGATGACCTGAGGGATCATCGAGACAGGAGGGAATGCATAGAGGGGGCAACTGGGACAGGCATGGGTCAGCGCGTCCTTGTTCTTCGAAAAGAACGCTGAGTAAGGGACGCGCCATGACTTCATGAGCTCTTTGTGTACCTTAGGGAAGAAAGGCGCTGGTTTGTGACGGGGGGGCCTGCTGGCGCCCGGGCGAGACCATCCATCCAATCGGCTCTTCACAGGCTCTTACGCAATACGAAGTGACCGTTCTCGAAAAGGAACTGGACATTTTTATGTTCTTGGAATGTTACAAATGAACGTTCCTAGAATGTTGAATTTTAAATCAAAATTAAGTTGAAAGAACATTTGAGGAACATTAAAACATGTTCCTCTAACGTCAAGAAAACTGGACATTTTTTACGTTCCCAGAACCAACACTGAATATTTGGAGAATGTTCTTATAACAAAAGTCTGTTAGCTGGGGAGATCTCATTATTCTCCCAGCAGAGTTAATTTAACACTGGAGTTTTTGCTATGAAGTTTCTAAACTTTAAAATGACACCTATTTTGTGTTGGTTAAACAAGAATGAATGTGTGAATTAATGATAACTTTTAATGATATTAATACACACATACATTATTTCAGGTGCTGAATGTTTGGATTATTTGAAGTTTTTGAGGATTGTGCTGATCGGGAGGACAGGAAATGGAAAGAGTGCAACTGGAAACACTATTCTGAGAAGAAATGAGTTTGTAAGTCAACCAAGCATGGATTCAGTGACGACCGTTTGTACGAAGGGAGTTGGTGAAGTTGATGGTCGATCAGTAGCTGTTGTTGATACTCCAGGACTCTTTGACACTGAACTTTCAAATGATCAAGCGGTGGAAGAAATAATGAAATGTGTTTCACTGTTGTCACCTGGACCAAAGGAATATCTTTGGTTCAAAAGCTGCTCAGTTCAGCATCGTTCTGTTCACTAGAGGAGACGAACTTGAGAATGTGTCCATAGAAGATTATGTGGAAAGAGGAAACAATACAGAACTTAAGAAACTGATCAGAGATTGTGGAAGCAGATTCCTGGTTTTCAATAACAGAGAAAAACAAGACAAAACTCAAACTGTTAAACATGATAGAAGAAGTGAAAAATGGTAATCAGGGACGCTACTTCACTAACAGCATGTTTGAGGAGGCAGAGATGTCTATTAAAAAGAAAATGGAGGAAATACTGAAAGAAAGAGAAAGAGAAATTCAGAATCAACATGAGACATTAAAAGCCAAATATGAGATGGAAATGGAAAATATGATAAAGAGACTTGAGGAAGAAAAAAAAAGAGCAGATGAGGAGAGAATGAAAATGCAGAATCAGCTGAGAGAAAAAGAGGAAAATCTCAGAAAAGAGTGTGAGAAAGAAAAAGAAGAACAGGAGAAACGAGAGACTGAAAACCAGAAACGATTAGAAGATGAAGTACAACTAAGAGCTGAATATCATAAAAAAATAGAAGAAATGAAAAAAGAGACTGAACATCAGAGATTACAGTATGAAAAACAGCAAAAGGACAGAGAAGAAGAAGATAGAAAGAGAGAAGAGAAATACAGACAAGATCAAGAAAAGATGAAAAATGAACAAGAACGTATTATATCAGAATTACGAATAAAACAGGAAAAAGAAATAAAAAAGAAAGATTCGGAGGAAACAAAGCGGATCAAACAAGAAGAAAAAGAAAGACGGAAATGGGAAAAACAAATAAAAGAGGCTGAAAATGACAGAAAAGAGATTCAAGAGGAAATTAAACAACAACAGAAAGAATGGGAGAATGAAAAGAAACAACAAATGAGAGAACGAAAGGAAGAAGAAAGAAAGAGAAAAGAGAAACACAAGGATCAACTGAGAGAAAAGAAGAACTGGAGAAAATGGAAAAGAGATTTGAAAAAGAGAGAGAAGAAAAAAGACAGAAGATAGAGGAGGAGAGAGAGAAACAGAGAAGAAAAAGAGAAGAAAATGAGAGAGAATATGAAGAAAAGAAAACTGAAATGGGAAGATATTATGAAAGACTGGAGCGAGAGAGAAAAGAGGAGTGGGAGAGAATAAAACAAGCAGATGATGAGAGACGAGAAGCAGAGAAAAAGAAATGGAATAAAATAACAGAAGATCTGAAACGAGAGCGAGAAAAGGAGATCAAGAGAAGAGAAACAGAAGAGATGAAGAGAAAAGAAAGAGAAGAGAAAGAGAGAAATGAAATGAAAAAGGAATATGAAGAGAAAATAAAAGTCATAAAGAAGAAACATGAAGATGAAGCCAGAAAAAAAGCAGAAGAACTGAATGATTTCAGAGAGAGAAATGAGCAGCACGTTCAGGAGCTCAAACTGATGCTGGAAGAACGTCAGAAACAACATGAACTACTGGAAAAACTCTATCAACATCTGCAGGTCCAGAAAGGAGAGGAAATAAAAGAACTACTAAAAGAAGTTGAAAAACTGAAAAATAAACCAGACAGATGTGTCATGATGTAATAATTCTGAGAGAAAAACAAAACAAAAACAAAAAACATTAATGCTTCTTTTTATTATTATAGTTACTTATGGAAGAAAAATAATGGCAAATGTCTTATAAAAAAAAATTAAAAAAACGTAAAAAAATATACACATTGCATTTACACCGGGGATTGCATTTTAATGAATTGTATTTTTAGTGTTTGCATTTTTATGGGCTGAAATTCAACATGGTTGTATATTTGTGAGTATTTGGTAATGCTGTAGATTACAGCCCGCAATACTGCGTAATTAAAATGAATTTACAGCGGAACTTTTGGTAATTATAGTGTACCTATAAAGTACTTCTGTGTAAGTATAAGGGAACAATATGTAAAGTTTGCAAGAACATACTGTGCACTGTTAACCCTTGCTGTAAAAATACCATTTTCCATTAAAACATTAATATACCATAGAAAACAATGCATTCTGGGTTATATTTGTTGTTTTCGAGAAAATAGCTACAGGAATATACTGTGAATTATCAGCGCTCAAAGTCGACACTCAGAGGCTGTGTTCAAAATCACACCATACCCTCATTCACTATTCCCTACATTAGTTCGCTAATATAGTCGACTCAAATGAAAAGAAGTGAGTGAATTGAGACACTGATGAACACCTGATAAGCAGAATCACTGAAGGACAGAGAAACAAGAACAGAAAAAAGAGAATCACCAGAACTGACTTCCAGAGTGTGATTCTCTTACGTAATTTTCCTCACACCGACAAATTTGACAAGCTACAATAAATGATTTGAGGGTATTTTGAGCTGAAATTTCACAGACACAACTTGGGGACACCATAGATTTATATTACAACTTGTGATAAGGGGCATAATATGTCACCTTTAGGACATATTTCGAGGATGTGTTTTTTAATCTTGCAGAAGATTCTTTTTAATTTCTTGTGTTTCTATTTTTTCTGTTCTTCTTGTTTCTCTTTCCTTCAATGATTCTGCTTATTAACATTAGGTGTCACCACTAATCATCACTTAATTAATCACTTAATTATCTCATTATCTTCAACACTGCTTCAGTGTTAATTTTAACACCCTGTAGTTGGGCCTATATGTACACCGAGGAGTGTTAATTTAACACTGGGGACAAAATATTGTATATAAATAACTTTTTGTTAAAATAGTCCACGTGACTACAGTGGTTCAACCTTATTGCTATGATGCGACGAGAATACTTTTTGCGCAATTTTTTTTTCCGCACTATTACATATTTTTGCATCGCTTCATAACATTAGGTTGAACCACTGTAGTCACATGGACTATTTTAACAATCTTTACTACCTTTCCGGGCCTTGAAAGTGGTAATAAAATTGCTGTCCATGGAGGAGTCAGAAAATATCTTAATTTGTGTTCCAAAGATGAACGAAGGGCTAACGTGTTTGGAATAAGGGTGGGTTTTTGGGTAAACTATCCCTTTAATCTCTTCTATGAGTTTATACAGACTGCAAAATGTGTAAAATTCATTGTTCTTATGTTTATTTGAATTAAACATGCCTTTTCAATGTTATAGGTTATTGATGGGTTAGAATAAAAACGTCAAATTTACAGAACTTTACAATAGTTTTAAGTGTAAATTTACATCACAAATTTACTGACTACTGAATTGCATTACTATGTAATTTTTGCTTAACCTCAATCATGTTACTTTCAGTCCTGTTACTCATGGACAGCAGAAGTGTGTTGAAACCGTTTACACACTAATGTGTTATAGCTACACAACTTGTGTCAGATATGTGTCACATGTGACTGTAGTCGGTGTGTATTTGTAGTCTGTAGTCGGAGTGTTTGGATGAAAACTGAAACGTATTGTTAACTTGTGTTTATGTAGTCCAGTGACGTTTAATAAAGAGTTTGTTTGAACATTTTATTACCTGGATGTTTTAGACATCATGAATCTACATAGACGAGCTCTTATTAAGAATTAACTGAGGTTTGATGTTTCATTGAATGTTTTATTTGAAGTCACCAGAATCGTGATTAATGGCTCCTTTATTACAATACAAAACCAGTGCAAACACATCAAAGGAAGATTAGAGAAATAATGATATAATTATGAGTGAATATCTAACTGCTCATTAAAACACATACATATGTTAGTTCACTCAGATACACATTTGGAAACACTCATTATGTGTTTTATAATAAAATAGAATAATAGAAAAAAGTGACAATGGGAATTGTGTATTACATAAACAAATGTCAAATAAATCAAAATTTTATTTTAGCTTCTTCAAAGAAAACACCCTTAATTTGCAGAACTGCACATTTCACAATATTTAGTTTGTAAATAAATAAATAAATAAGCATAATCATATGTTTGTCTACAATAAAAATAATAATTCAAGCAACTAAGCTCAATCTCTCAGATCAAAAGGTGCAGTGTAAACAATTGCCAGAAATGTACATGTTTAAAGAGTATTATTTTACAATAACGCTGCTGAGAATCGTCTTTGAAAGATGTGACATCATCAAGAAACTCGACAGCATAATCTATTCATGCCGCACTGCATGCTGGGTAATACAAATGCACTGTAGAAATACAGTATGATATTCTAAGCGTGCAGTTAGATACAAGAGAAGTCCTTCTGTGGAATTACTGAGAAAGTCATGCAATTATTAACCTGAAATATATACTGTAATTTCACACTAAAAATGATAACAGTGTGTTTAAGACCATGAGAAACATTTTTGAATGGTGTGCATCTATATACAGTATTATTACCTAGTAAACAATTGTAAGCTAACTGCTAAACTTTCCTTCAGATGGTCAGTTCATCCAAACACACTAATGAGGGAAGATCAAACACAACTCGATGTATTTCCATGTCATGATGTAAATATAATAATTTACTGCACACGTCACTTATAAGCCATGTCCCAATTCAGAGGCTGCATCCTTCCAAGTCCACAAAGTTTGAATCGAGCGTTGTTGAATAGGGGTGGGGGAAAAAATCGATTCTTCGATGCATCGCGATGCGGACGTGGACGATTCTGAATCGATTCACAAATGTCAAAACATCGATTTTCTAAAAAAATATATATATATATTTTTTCTAATAACGTAATATTGACGGAACGCAAAAGGCGGAACTATAAGCGGACGTGCAGTGCGCGGACAATCTGTGGCGTGCACATAACAGAGACGCGCACATAACAGAGTCGCGCACATACATAACAGACTCATGATGGCTGAGCGCCAAATTCGAACGGCACCTTCTTCGTTAAAAGCTAACGTATGTAAAATTGGCAATTTCATTGTTACCTATTTAGTATTTTTGTATGAGAGCTGCTTTCTGTATTGTTTAGTTTTCACATCAGTACACTGTGTAAACCGATCTGTTATACGTACGTTATACTGCAATAGGTGCAATTTCAGTCACAAAAAGTTACATTTTGACTGTGCTCTCTGCAGATGTTCATTCACTTTTTTTGTATAAGCTGTTTTTGATTGTAGTATACAGCAAACATTTCAAGTCATAACTCTTTATTATTTAGTTTAAGAGTGGCTTTGTATGTTACTAATTGAAGCTACAGTAAGTTGTTCAAAAATGTTCATTTTGTCTTCTTAATGATTAAATTGGACAATTTTCTTCTAGAAAGACAAGGTGTTCAGGTGGAGAAAAAAACGTTTTCTTTACCTTGACATGTTTCGACTGCAACCTGCAGTCTTCTTCCACCTGAACACCTTGTCTTTCTAGAAGAAAATTGTCCAATTTCTACAGTATGTTGGTTCTGATCTACTTCCTAAAGGAAATAAGCCTTTCATTTATTTGTTATTGTTTAGTTCAACTTGATGAGTCACAACACAATGTGATGTATTCATTTCTGTGTTCTACAGAACATAAGCTACATACAAATAATTCTGAAGTTATAACTACACGACACAGAAAGTGCTTTGAGTTGTTGTTACTCAATTAAAGAGTTAAGTAATTCAGCAGCTGACTTTTTTTAATACTGCAATCACTTTGTAGTGTATTTTCGTTTACTGTTGTGAAATGGAAAATCAATAATCGCTAATCGAGAATCGTTAATAATCGAAAATCGACTGTAATCGAATCGGGACTTCAATAATCGTAATCGAATCGGGAAATCAGACAGATTAACCACCCCTAGCATTAATAAATGCATAAAATTTCCTTATTTCCTTATTCCTTCTTTTTCTTTTCAGTCACATATATCGTGATATATCGTTGATGAAATTTCTTCCAATATATTGAATATCGTAGATATCGCGAATCGTGATATTATCATATCGTGGACCACATATCGCCACAGAATTGAATCGTGAGGTACCTGTATCGTCCCACCCCTATTGTTGAATAGGGCGGTCTGGCCTACGGAGGAAAGCTGTTGTCACTAAGCAACTGTGACAACTAAATGAGCGGCAGTAACGTTTGCACTGGACTTTATTGAAAGTTATACTCAACTGAAAACAAAACAGGTTTCACAAACTAAATATGTTCTAAACATGTTCACTTCGGTCCATTTATGTACAAAATAAAGAAAAACATAAATCTATAAGATTGCTTCTTGGTAAGATATAAGCGACATTTAAACAGCTTAAAATTGTTTTTTAAACATTTGCATTGTTAAATATTTGAGTAAGTTGAAACCCAATAGTTACATTTTAAATAATAATTCAGCATTTTCTCTTAAGTCTGGTTGCAGTCTGGGATCCTCACTCATGTGACACAATCACGTCTGAAACAGGCATTTGACATCTATTGTAGCGCTGCATAACTCTCCATTTCTGTGTTCTCCTGTAAATGTAATCGTCTGTAATTTTATAGATTTCACCAGATCCACATTGGGACAACGTTCTATGAATTTCAGCCCAGACTGAGCCTCAATAACGTCAATGTCCTTCCGATAGATGGATAGTAAATCTTTTTTTTTTTTTTCGTCTGGTATGTCTTCCATGTCGGTTTCATATATTTCTAAGGTTGTCTTGTATTCTGGATTCGTATTGGGCATCCGATAGCAATCTGGCCTTTCTACTGTCCCATCCTCGTTTTCAACAATCACCACCTTAAAAAAGTGAGTTGGCTTTACTTTTCCTCCCAAACGCTCCATTTTACTTGAGACGCTCCATTTTTCAGACGGATAAAACTTCTCAGACCCAGACTCAGACTCAGTATCAATTCCTTCTGGTGGCTTTTTTTCACTCAGGTAAAGTGGTCCAGTGTACACATGCACATTACGGACGTTGTCTTCCAGAACTAGGCCTCGACAATAATTCTCAAGGGTTATCCAGAGTCTCTTGTTTAAGTCCCTAAGCTGTGGTGCCATGTTGCTCATCAAGTAAGTGTCATGATATGCTTCCATACACCACGTGTGATTGGCAGCCGCAGCAAGATGACCTTGATGATAGTGTTCGTCATTAAATGTGTTCGTTCCAAAGCTCATTTGCTTCGGACACTTTGGATCCCTTTCAGCTATCATATTTTCAGGTAAAGTACTCTTGTTCAGTATCTCATACACCCATTCAGCATTCTTGGTTCTATTGTCGAATGACATGACATAAGATTTTCGTATCCTTATGTCAGTGTCTGAAGGAACTCCGTCAATTAATTTATAGGTTCTGCTGCCATTTTGTTTATCTTCACTAGATGTACATTTATCAATGATTTGTTCATTATTAAGCATGCCTGAGAATGGGATCCGTATGAAGAAAATCTCTGAAGCCTGATTTGAATGTTTGGATTCCGATTGATCTTTTGCTGAACATCTGCGTTTAGAACCTCCGTACTGAAAAAAAATAAAAAAAATGCGTGTTGGATTTACATGATTTGATCATGTCCATCGGTTCCACATGAATCAATTAAGTTAATGTTCATATAATTTCAACATATTATAAAGTCTTTTTGTAAACAACCCAATTAAGTTAATTGAACTGAATTTCTTTTATTTTTTGTCACGTCTAAATAATAAGATTGCATTAGCTAGCTATCAAACTATTAGTTCTAATTAGTATTGTCGAGTTCACGCGCGTGATCATAGGTATAACTAACTGTGTGAACTCAACAATCGATAACAATCATTTAATATCTAACGTTACAGATACACGTGGACACAAAAGTATGTTCAGGCCACTTCACAGAAGAGTCTGAAGTGTATTTACATCCTGTTTTCGGTCTAAGTCCACAGTAATCGATTGTCGAGTTCACGCGCGTGATCATAGGTAACTAAGCAACAGTGGAGAACTCGACAATCGACTACTGTGGACTTCGATCGAAAACAGGATGTAAATACAGGTATGTGCGCTGGCTGAAATAACATCACTTTTATTCATATCTTTCACATCTACTGCAGTCAGATTCACTCGTGTTCACTCTGAAGGAATCACTCACATGGCTGTGCACTTGTAATGACACATCAAGGATGTTAAGAGGCTTAACCCTCTGAGGTCGAGAAACGCGCCGACGCGTTTTGCTGGATTTTTTTCACATAGCAGCAACATAAACTTAAATTACTCCGTCATTTATGGTTATACAGAAAAAAGAAATATAAAAAAATAATCTGTGATATTTCTACTTTTGTATGTGTCCACTTACAATCAAATCAAAACATTGTGCTTTTGTAAAATAAAGAAAATAAACAGGGTGTGCGTTCTGCCTCTCCGTCGCGGTGAACTTTTTTTTCTTGAGCACGTCTATAAACTGAAACAAAACGCAGCGAATCCTTCTCACACATTTATCAGCCATATACCTTTATACACATTTAAGTGTGTACTTTTAAATGATCGGATTCAAACTGAAAACAAATATTCTCTGTTTAAGTAATTTGTATAAAACCAACAGGATGTCCAGTATCTCAAACGCTTGCTAATTATTTTTTAATTCGACACGCCCACTCGCGCAAAAGAGATTCACATGCAAATCTCCACATGGAACGCGAACGCCCTCCTTACCTCAAACACAAAACACCAAAACACTTCACAAGTCTCTGCTTTTCGTCGAGTTTGGAAGACACGTCTGAGCTTACATTGGATTTACCCCCAGATGTACCCCACGCGTTTTGAAGACAAGAAAGATGTAAGGTAAGAAATTCTTACTTATTAGTTTATGGTATTGTTGCATAAACTTCACATTGCAGTTGAACTGTTGCTAGATATATGGTGAATATTATACTATTTAGACCCGTGTTTCCTGTTAAATACTGTTTGTGGATATCTGCTCAAACATAGATATGTATAACCATAATGTTTAATATTTTGGAGCGCGCTGTGCGTTTGAATGCATCATGTTTTGGAGCGCGATCGCGTTTGAGTGTATCATTTTGGAGCGCGATTGCGTTTGAAAGGAAAAATGCACCAAACATTAGGCTTTATGTTTTTACTATTATCTCATTTCATATCATCATAACGAATGGAAACATTTGAAGTAACATATGATAATCAATATATTTTTCTCTAGCGTAGTTGTTCTTGAAATCTTTTGGAAGATTTAATTTATTGTTATTATTTTATGCAGCACTGCGTAGCCTATGCCTACAAGGCACAACAGACCTGGTGTTCATTATATATTGTTATAAAATATATATTTTACAAAATATTTTTTACAAAAAAAATACTATAAAATCAAAGCCATATATGTAACCAAGTTGTGTTCCAAATTTGAAGTTGATATCACAAAAATTTAAGTTCCCATGAGATTTTGTTTAGGCGTATTACCAAAAATAGCCATCGGGTGTCATTGAATTCCATTGAATTTAACTGTATGCATTCTACCATAACAAATTAATAAATTTCTGTCCAAATATCACTTCTGTCACAAAATATGGAACCTTGAGACTCAGACCTTTCTGACAATATGTGTTTTGTCAAGATTAGAAAATATTTTGATCATAAATTATGAAACATAATGATGCCCAAAAGGGGAGGAGCCTGATCAAATAATTTAGAGTACCGTTTCTATGGTAACACAATGTCCAATTTCAAAACAATTTTCACAGATCGTAAGCTTTCAAATGATACCTAATTTATGATAACTACTAAAATATGTAATGTAATAAAAAAGGCGATAAAAAATAGAATATTATATTTTAGAGGATAATATATATATTATACTTTTTAGAAGATAATATTATTTTTATATTTTTTTATTGAATTTTATTATGAAATTTTAGCATTACAACCAACGTTTCAATTATTAAAAGTGTGTGTGTCGACTTTTTGTGACAAAGGTCAAAACTCCTGTTATTATGTAGATATTTTGAGGTGCACTCTTGTCATAAATTCATCTATTTCTGTTCCTACATAATTTATAACAAAAAACAGTGCTAAAATATCTATTTAGGAGTCTTAGACCTTTCCAACGATATATAGTTTGTCATGATTAGATTAGGATTTAATTGTAATATAGTGAAGTAAACGTCCCGTATACGGGACGGTGACAGTTAGTTAAGGGTATTAACATGCCTAAGACTTTTGCACAGTACTGTATATCAATCAGAATAGCAAACGAATTTGAGAAGAAATACAAAAAATGGATAAAACCCCAGATGATAGAAAACAATGTGCTTATGTTATAATTGTGCAGATCGGATAAAGATACACATGAAACATTTAACTTTAACATTTAAGACTTTAAAAAATAATTAACTATCATCTGTTCTAGAGTGTCATCAGGTGTGTTTCTTCTCGGGAAGTGGTTTTACCTTCGTTCGCCAACAACTCATCATGATGCAACAGAGATTTCAGAACAAAGTTGGAATCAAGCACTCTTGACTCAATCTGGTGTTATCACTTCTTCAAGATCTTCAACGATCTTCTCATCAGGTCTGGCTAATATAATGGAAAAACAAACAAACCTTTGTGTCAAAATTCTGCTTGATTCAGAACTGAAGTTTATGTAGTAGAGACAGAAGACAGACAGAGAAAGATACTCACATGATGAGGTTTGTTGTGATCTGTCAGATTAACAGAAACTTCTGCTGCTCTGATTTACGCCTGTTCTGTTTTACTCTGCACACAGCAAACACACACACACATACACATACACATACACGTACACACGTACACACACACACACACACCAGGTTTTATAATGCATTATTTACTTAGCATGTAGACTACAGTGTTATTAAAAATAAAAAGTCAGTTGCTTGTTGGCTCCTACAATTAGCCTAGAAATCGTACTCGGTTACTAACGTAACCTCGGTTCTCTCTAGAAGAGGGAACGAGTACTGCGTAACTCTTTTCCGCGAGATATTGAAGCCAAAAATTATCCTTAATTTTGAAATAATGTAAAACACGTGGCATGAGCCTATAAACATAGCTCGACAGGCTGATTCCACTGGTTTTTCATCACCGAAGCGAACCAGAGCGTGTTGCAGGCACTGGTCTGATGAATATTATGGGTCTTACACACAGCCCATAGAGCTGCGTGATCGATCAGCAAGTGTTTGCTCAAGCAGTTTCAGTATTCTGGGCCGAAAGCATCGGGGCAGACAATACTGATTTATTAGACCGAAAGCAGCTTAGCCTGCAAAGCGGGAACCTCTAGGTTATAAAACCTTATAAATGTAGACGGGGAGGCCCAGCCTGCCGCCATACATATATCTTGCAAGGCAATCCCACTAGACCAAGCCCACGACGAGGCCATGCCTCTTGTGGAGCACGCTCTGACACCTAACGGGCACCAAGCCCTTAGAGGCGTAAGCCAGCGCTATAGCATCAACTATCCATCTGGATAGGCTCTGTTTCGACACGGCTAGTCCCTTAGAACATCCGTTGAACGAGACAAAGAGCTGCTCTGACTGTCTGAAGACAGACGAGCGAGACACATAAGCCCTTAATGCCCTGACCGGGCAAAAGAGGCTGGCGTCCTTCTCCTCGTTAGAGACCGGCAGGGCAGACAGGGAAATCACCTGAGCCCTGGACGGTGTGTTGAGGGATTTAGGAACGTACCCGTGCCTCGGTTTGAGTATGACTTTCAAGTCATTTGGCCCAAACTCCATACATGTCGCGCTCACTGAAAGCACTTGTAAGTCCCCTATACGCTTTACTGAAGCGAGAGCCAGAATAAACACTGTCTTGAAAGACAAGTGTTTGATATCTATTGATTGGATCGGCTCGAATGGGGCACCTTTCATGGCCCCCAAGACCGTAGAAAGGTCCCACATGGGAACTGAGGGAGGTCTGGGAGGATTTAACCTCTTAGCTCCTCTAAGGAAGCGAATGACCAGATCGTTCCTTCCAAGTGACTGGTCAAGCGTTGGTTTAGTAAACGCTGCTATGGCCGCCACGTAAACCTTGAGCGTGGATGGGGTTCTGCCCTTATCCAGTAGCTCTTGCAGGAAGGAGAAACCTCCGTCACCCCACAATTTGGGGTGATATGCCACGGGCTGTATACCAGCTAGAGAACACAGACCATTTTGAGGAATAGAGCCGTCTCATAGAGGGGGCCCTAGCCTGCATGATCGTGTTTAACACTCCCTCCAGGAGGTTAGCGGGTACCCATTGATGGCCCACGCATGTAGGGACCAAAGCTCCGGGCGAGGATGCCAGATCGAGCCCTTGGCCTGAGAGAGGAGGTCCCTCCTCACTGGTATCGGCCATGGGGCAGTGCTTGTCAGCTGCATCAGAACTGGGAACCAAGCCTGGTTCTTCCAGAATGGAGCCACTAGTAGCACTGAGCATCTGTTTTCCCTGATCCGCTCTAACACCTGAGGTAGGAGCATGACGGGGGGAAAAGCATAGAGCCGGACGAGGGCCAGCGCATCCCTGCTCTTTGGAGAAAAACTGGACAGTGAGCAAACAGGTCTACTTTCGCTCTGCCGAATGTCTCCCACAGCAGTTGGACTGTCTGCGGGTGTAGAGACCTTTCTCCTGCTGGAACATTGTTCCTGGACAGTCTGTCTGGTCCCACATTCAGGTGGCCAGGCACGTGCGCTGCTCTCGATGAGCGCAGATTGTGCTGAGCCCAGACCAGGAGGCGTTCCGTCAGCCTGTAAAGGTTTCGGGACCTGGTACCTCCCTGGCGATTTATATAGGCCACCACTGACATGTTGTCCAAACGGACCAAGACGTGGTGTCCTGTCATCTGGGGACAAAAGCGCCTCAGCATGTTGTCGACTGCCATCATTTCCAAGCAGTTTATGTGTAGAAGCTTTTCCCATTCTGACCACTGGCCGAAGAACGTGGAGGCGTCCGTAGACACCACCTTCACACTCGAGGAAGTCCCCAGGCTTCATCTGACTGGTACCAGTCGATCGCTTCCAAGGTTTCAGAGCTGAGACGCATTTCTGATCGACATTGAGGCGAAACAGACCGGAGGTCCACGCTCGACGCGGTACTCAGCACTTTCAGCCAGAACTGCAGTGGGTGCAAGAGAAGCAGACACAACTGAAGTACTGATGATGTTGAGGCCATGAGACCCAGCATCCTTTGAAACTTTCTGAGTGGGACTATATAGCCGCAGCGGAAGGTTTCCGTCATGCGCTGAATATCCAGTCTGCGCTGTGGCGATAGCTGAGCTGTCATAGACAGCGAGTCCAGTTCTGTGCCCAGAAAAGATATTCTCTGACTGGGAGACAGTGAACTTTTCGCCCAATTGACTTTGAAACCCAGATTCTCGAGATGCTCGAGTAATATGGTCCTGTGTTCTATGAGCTTTGAGTGTGACTGAGCTAGAACCA
The DNA here is from genome assembly GCF_965113295.1 of Leuciscus leuciscus. NCBI lineage: Eukaryota > Metazoa > Chordata > Actinopteri > Cypriniformes > Leuciscidae > Leuciscus > Leuciscus leuciscus. Next base: position 30,131,818 of record NC_138725.1, on the reverse strand, counting down.
GCCAATCGTCCAAGCAGTTCAAAACTCGCATTCCGCGAAGTTTCAAGGGAGCGAGGGCCGCGTCCATGCACATCGTGAATGTACGGGGTGCTAGGGACAGGCCAAATGGTAGGACTGTATATTGATATGCCTGGCCCTCGAAGGCGAATATCAAAATTGCCTGTGACCTGACGCTATTTGTATTAGGAAATACGTGTCCATCAGACCTATTTGCGAGAGGATTTTCCTGGTTGTGAGCATTCTGAAGCGGCGTTTCAAAAGCGCTCTGTTCAGCCATCATAGATCTAGAATGGGTCTAAGACCCCCGTCTTTTTTCAGTACCAGAAAATATCTGCTGTACAGACCCCCTTCGCTCTGAGCTTGAGATAAAGGCTCTATGGCCCCTTTGCTCAACAGTTTCGCAATTTCGGTTCGAAGTAGATGTGCTACTTCCTTTTCTACCGTAGTTTCGATTCGCGCCATGCAACAGCGGGGGCGTCGAGCGAACTGTAGCGAATAGCCTCTATCTATAATGTTCAGCTCCCATTCTGATACCCCGGGAAGCTTTACCCACGCATTTGCATGAATAGCTAGGGGTTGAATGAGATCTGGGCTCCGGCCGTGACATAGTGGTGTTGAATCGTGAATCGTGAATCGTGGTGTTGAATCATAGTGATGTTGAATCGTGACATAGCTGTAACATAGACGCCGCGCTTGCAGCGTTCAAGATCACAGCGGGCAGCCTGCAAGATCTGATCACAGCGGGCAGCCTGCCCGCGCTCGACTCTCTTACGGCGGGTTGCTGAGAGAGAGCGAGCGGGGGGGGGGGGGGGGGGGGGGGACCACGTGGGGCTTGTCATGTCTGTGAGTGAATGTGCCTCAGCGGGACTAAAACACTCTCTTCCTCCTTCCGCCGGTGAGAGACGCACGCGAGGGGCGGGGTAGCTTTCTTGTAACGTAAAGAAAAGCTAGCCCCTTTGAAGGAAAACATCCATCCAGAGAGGGTCATCATGTCTTGTGACGGCGATCGTTTGCAGGCGTGCGTGTATTACAACAGGCTCGTACACTGCAATATTAACATTTCCAGTCACCTGAACTTAGGAGGGAACTGAGAAATGTGTGAGAAATGGAGGTTGGTCCAGCCTCGCTGGGACTAAAACACTCTTTTCTCCTTTTGCCGGTGAGTGACGCGTGGGGGCGGGGAAACTCTCTTATGATGTAAAGAGAGCTAGCTGCGTGACCGCCCGCGTGTCTGGTGGTTTGATCTACTGTTAAATGGGGAAAGAGAAAAGAACAGCTTAGATATCACGTGATATACATATGCCACACTGAGAGATCAATTTGTGTTTAGAACACCAGTTTAGTGATTTGTGCCACTCCTTGTAAGTTTTGTTTTTGTTAGTAAGAATAGTTTATTTAGGGCGTCTTTTTGACGCTGAGGATGTTTTGTTTGGTTCTTGCTGGACGAGTACTTTCTAGTCAGATTACATTGTTGTTTTTTTGTTTTTTAGTGAGACTGGTTTTTGGTTTTATTTAGTTCTTTGATTTGGCACAAATCTAGTTCTTTTCTCTTTACCTTTCTTTATTATAATCTAACTAATTACTTTGAGGTGTCCTTCTCATGTTGAGACTCATTGTAATAAATCACTTCCCTAAGAAAACTCAATCGGGTGATGTGTTTGATGTTTTCCAGTACACGCTCATTATTTTAATGTTACATTCCTTAATCCCTCTAGATATTAAATAAGGTTGTAACATTAATGTAACATTGCACTCTTCTAGTGCAATGAGAGCGTGTGTCGCGGCGGCGATGAAAAACCAGTGGAATCAGCCTGTCGAGCTATGTTTAATAATAATAATAATAATAATATGTTTATTTTATATAGCGCCTTTCTGAGGACTCAAGGTCGCTTTACAATAATTACAAATACACATAACATAGAAACATGACATAGAGACTATACATATAAACTGTGAAGGATAACATAGTAGAGGTATAGTACATATAGAATCAGAACATTCAGGGGTCAGGGAAACAACATATTTTTGGCTTCAATATCTCGCGGAAAAGAGATTTCCCCCATAGCGTAAGATATTACGCAGTACGAGAGAACCTCTCGTAAGAGAACTAGACGCACCCTAGCGGCAGCAAAATTTATTTTGCAGCCAGGGTAGTCTAGCAACTCTCCGTTGACTTTCGGAGCTGTAAAAACCTAAATTGGGTCAGGCCAATCACATCGTGTATAGAGTAGGCGGGGCGGGCTTAAAATAATGATGACAGAGTTGCGACGGTTCCCTGCTACTTGAAAACAAAGAATGGCTGCTGCTGCTGGAGAACAGTCTTTCGAATCGGCTTTGGCCGCGACTCTGGAGGACTTGGAGTTAAGTTTTTCTTTGAGAAAAGAGCAAAAAATGGCACTTAAGTCATTCTTAAAAAAGGAAGATGTGTTCGTAGTTTTGCCGGACAGATTCAAAAGTTGAATCTATCAACTAACGTTAGCTCCGCTGTTGGGAAAACGCTCTGGTTGGTTGAAGCTCTGTCCTATTGCGTGCTGAGGGAATTTGAAAGACAGCCGTTTATCCCGCCCCTCGGATTGAGCCGTGTCTATAGTGAGTTGCCAGACCTAACATCTTGATGTAGCATTTTCCTAACAATTGAAATTTCACAATTTCATACACTACAACATTTTGCTGAAATACCTATATGACTAATTTGACCACTATAAAAAGTGCAGTAAAATAATGCAGTAAAATAATGGTAATCTACTGGCAGCTGGTTGCCAGTAATGTACTGCTAATTTACAGCCTTCTACCCTAAATTTAAAGCTCTTCTTTTTACAGTATGTTACCGTAATGCTACCAAGGAAATTAACTCACTTCATTTGGAAAACCAATTGCTTCCAACAGTTTGAGTTTAACAACTAATAACATTTAATTATTTTTGCCATATGACTGCAATTTTTCTAAAACTAAAGAAATTTGTAATGTGAGCTGCAAAAGATTACAAACTCAAGAAGCAATTAATGCATTTAATGATGACCTGAGAGTGCAGGATGACCTGAATGTTTGTGGAGAGATAGACACAGTCACATCTTTATATGATAAGCACTGCCCCTTGTCAGTGTACAGTAAACAGAATAAATATTTTGAATGTCCCTGGATGACTAAGGTTTACAAAATGAATGTAAAAAGAAAAATAATCTCTATAAATCATTCATTAAATTAAAAACAAAAGAAGCTGAGAATAGATATAAGCTGTATAAAAACAAGTTAACTGATGTAATAAGAAGAATAGCCAAGAAATTATATTATAAGAAATGATTTGATAATAAAATCAATATAAAAGGAACATGGGATGTATTAAATAGCATTCTTAAAAAAGGCTTTAAAAGAACCACTTACCCGGAATATTTTGTTGACACAAATGGTGAATATCGCAATATGAACAAGGTAGTTAACAGTTTTAATAACTTTTTTGTAAACGTTGGGCATGACTGCAGCGAGAATCCCAGATGAACAAATAGAGCACAATATTGAAAAAAATTTGAAAAATTCAAACACCATCTTTCTTTCAGCAATTAGTGAGAATGAAGTAATGGATATTGTCCAAAAGTCCAAAAACAATTATTCTATGGACTGTTATTCCATCAGTATGGCAATACTAAAAAAAGTTATAAATAAAATTAAAACACCTCTAACGCACATCTGTAATCTGTCACTTCTAAATGGCTGTGTTCCCATGAAAATAAAAATTGTGGGGAATGGCAGAAAAAGTTTGTGAAACACTGCTCTAACGTCAAGAAAACTGGACATTTTTTACGTTCCCAGAACCAACACTGAATATTTGGAGAACGTTCTTATAACAAAAGTCTGTTAGCTGGGTAGTGAATCACGTGACATTAATGAAACTGCTGTGGTACATTTCAGAAAACCACCAGCTAACAGGAAGAGTTTGATGAGAACAGAAGGTTTCAAATATGAGACAATTTGACATGTATCATCTTACATGTTTGACAATATGACTACAATTATGACACATTATTGATGAGTCCACAGTCCCAATAAAATTTTAAATAATAAACACAATACATTTTTTTTTCTTATCTGCATATATTGTACAGTCAGACCTTTGTTAATTCATTTGCAAATAGTAATTTTTTTTTTGTGCAAATTTTGAAGAACACCTAACTCCGTAAATTGTATTATAAATCAAAATTCAAATTTAACACTAGATTATATATATAACACCTCATATTATAAATTACAGCTGTAGTATTTTTACATTTATTTAGTTTGTAAAATGTGTTTATCCTGTTGTACCTATAATAATAATAATAATAATTATAATTATTATTATTATATATAATAATGTTATTATAAAATTATAATTATTATAATTATAATTCTGATTCTGAACTTTAAAATAAATACAGACATTGAATAATTGAAAAACGTATTAATTAATAGGCAAACCTTGATGTTGTTGATGTCGCTCTCTGTGTGGCATCTGTCCATTTCCTGAGTTCTCAATAGAAAGTGAACCTTCTCTGCATGCCTTTATATAGACACAAAAACAATGTCTGCTTTCTGTGAAATCACATGACATACCTAAAAGTAAAAATGTCTTATTTTCTCTCTCTCTCTCTCTCTCTCTCTCTCTCTCTCTCTCTCTCTCTCTCTCTCTCTCTCTCTCTCTCTCTCTCTCTCTCTCTCTCTCTCGTACACATTTAATTCATTAATAATTGCATTATCGTGTGTGCAAACATTTGCCAGCTTCACAACTGATGATTTCGTCAATAAATTGGTTTTAATTTTGTTATAATGATGAATCTATCTGATGTTGATGAATCAACGCTTTCCACACATTTCTGCACAGACATGTTCTGCAAATATACTCTTCTTGCTACCATTGAAGCATGTGATAAACAGTGTTGGTCAAGTTACTTGGAAAAAGTAATTAGTTACTGATTACTGATTACTTCTCCAAGAAAGTAATCCAGTTACTTTACTGATTACTTATTTTCAAAAGTAATTAGTTACTTTACTAGTTAGTAGTAAGTATGCTATGGCAAGTGTCAAAATTATTGATGGCTTCCGGTTGTCATTGACCTTTCCGGTTGCCCTTCCGGTCACTATTGTTATGGATTGACCTATTGACCCTTCCTATCCGTCGATCATGTGGTTTTGACAGTTAGTTTTGACCTATGACCCTACCTATCCCTCGATCGTGTGTTTTGACAGGTTGACCTTCCGGTGTCTTTCCGGCCTATGTTGTTATGGTTTGCCCTGTTGACCTTGCTTTAATCATGTGGTTCTGACAGAAGCTTTTGCCCTATTTGAACCTTTTTAGCCCTAGATCATGTGATTTTGACAGAAGCTTTTGCCATTTAACCTTTTTAACCCTAGATCATGTGTATGACAGAAAGTTTGAAGGTGCTGTTAGGATATGTGTCAGCATCTCCTCCGCATTCCAGAGCACATTGTGTGCCCCTTTGGAATGAGAGAAGAAAAAAGACTGTGTAAGTGTGTCATACTACATTGAAAAACAATTATACAAGCAGTTAAATGTTTATAGAGCGCTGAAGAAAAAAACAGTTTATGAAAATCAGCGTGGTGTCTATCCCACAAAAGAATAAATGAATAAGGATAAAAGAATACATCACACAATATATAATATCATACTAAAACCTACCACAAAAAGTTGAAAAACATTCTGTTCTTTTAAAAGTATATAAAATAAAATAAAAACTACTGAAACCAATTAATTCAGTTTTAGATGAATAAAAGAATAAAAATTAATCTTACATTATTTAGAGAGTTGAAGAAGCCATCCATACCATGGATGTGCACAAAAATACAATGTATGAAACAGGGTCACAGCTCCACCTGATGGTCTCTGACTCCTGGGGTTTATTCACCGATCAGAATGAGACATAGTGTTAGGGCTAAATTTATTTCAAAGTTTAAATGATATCTTTATAAAATGTAATATATTATTAAAAGTCGTAATAATGTTTTTAAATTCAATACATTATTAAAACTGGTAAAACAAAAACACTGTTTTTCCTGTACGAGCTCACCAGAGCACTCAGAGTGGCGCGCGTGCACGCGTCTATGCGCGCGTTCTCTCTGGCTGAGTTCTGACCCCCCTCAATATAAAATAGGATATTAAGACAACTATTTTGTGACTTAACGCTGATGTAAGCGTCTTTGTAAAACAATCATTATCTCTGGTGCACTGGGTTGAATATGGTAGTCATTAAAAAAAAAACAGAGATCCTGCCTCGTGATAAAGCATTTCCTCGGACACGAATTTATTCCTTATACAATTCGCCTTATTCACCTCGAACGTTCCATCGAGCCTGAGGGGTACACTTACCACTTCCGGTAGTTCTCACAACGCGATTTCTCTCAGTGCAATGGCGCCTCACTGCTGTGTTCCCCAATGCACTTCATCACACAGGAAAAAATCGAACAGAGGACAAACGTTTCACCGTTTCCCCAAAGATCAGGGACTACGTCGACAATGGATAATAAACATCAGAAGGGATCCTGGTCGTAATTTTAAGGTAAGTTTTATTATATGTCTGTCTGGTGCTGTGAGGCTGAGCCGTCTCCGTAACTAGCTTGTATCGCTAGCAGCTAGAACTATCACGTTTTAGAAGATAGATTAAATCAGAGAGCCAGGTTGTTGAAATATACAGCCTAGTCCAAAATTAGTAGTATGTTATTAAAATCTAACGTTACCACCACAGATTTACTAGTATAAGCATATTCTGAGTGACCTTGTTTGTATTAGCTTCTAGTCACAAGCTAACCTAGGGAACACATCACATCAGTTTTCCTAGCTAGGAGGAGGATGTACAGGAGTCAGATTGAGTCTGATCAATAAAATTATACATGTAAAAATGTTTATATGATTGCATTTTATTTGCTGATGCAGATGAACACATACACAAAAGTGTGCTCGGAGCATTTCCTCACAGACTGCCTTGTGAAAAGCAAGACTGGCATCACCAAGTTGAAACAGGGAGCTGTTCCAACTGTGTTTGCATGGAGTTCTGTCAGACCAGAGAGGAGGAGTGTTGTTAGAACTGCAAGGTAGTATTTAGATGAATTAAGTTACTAGTTTGTAATGCATTTATTAACTGTGTAGTGACAGTATTTCTCTGTTGATGATTTCCAGTAATGTTTCCACGGATCTCGACGATCGACATGGTGTGAATGTGTTGAGGTACGTAAAAGATGTAATTGGTTACATGAATTGAGCATGAGTATCATTGTAAAACACCTAATGTGTCCATCAATATGTTTCTCTTATACTTCCAGTGAAGAGACACCCCCTCCGCACCCAGACCATGAATATGCTGCACTGCCTCCCTCACTTCAAGATCAACTTGAGGAAGCCCGCAAGACCATCGGTGATCAAGAACTTTTAATTTTAGAGCTTCAACAAAAACAGTTTTTGATTTCAAATTTTCAAGGTGACGATAAACAGATTTCATTTTATACAGGGTTCCCAGATTACGATACATTTAAAGCTGTGTTTATGGCCCTGCAACCTACTGCAGAAAATATGGTGGGATGGAGTCAGGCTCAGCGACTTAAACATACAAGTGGGGAGGTACTTCGTCAAGGCTTTAGCGCCTCTAAATTGTCCACTATGGACCAGTTTTTTCTTTTTCTTTGTAGGTTGAGGCAGGGACTTCCTGAGCAGGATCTTGCAACCCGTTTCCATGTATCACAGTCAACAGTAAGCAGGATCTGTGTGACCTGGGTCAATTTTTTGTATTTTATGTTGGGATCACTTCCAGTGTGGCCTTCAAGGAAAACTGTGGATGAACTTATGCCAGATTGTTTTAAATGCACGTTCCCGGCTACTAGAGTTATATTGGATTGCACAGAAATTCATGTACAAAAACCCAGCTCCAAGGTCCTTAACTCAGCGATTTATTCACACTACAAAGGAAACACCACATTTAAGGGCCTAATAGGCATTGCCCCCTCAGGTGAAGTGACTTTTGTCAGTGATTTATATACAGGTTCAATATCTGACAAAGAAATTACCAAAAAATCAGGTATCCTTTCTCTTCTCGAAGAAGGAGATATGGTAATGGCCGATAAAGGCTTTCTCATCAAGGACCTTCTCTCTGAAAGACAGGTCGCCCTTGTAATCCCTCCTTTTTTAGGTCCAAGTGGACACTTCACTGCAGACGAAGTACGAAAGACACAAGCGATAGCAAGACTACGAATTCATGTAGAGCGCGCTATTAGGCGGATTAAAGAGTACCATATTTTTGATAAAGTCTTACCCATGACACTGGTGGGCTCCGTTAACCAACTGTGGGCCGTCTGTGCTCTTTTAACTAATTTTCAAGGTCCTCTCTTTTAAAATTGTAATGTTAATGTAAATATCTACCAATGTTATGTAAATCTCTACAACTGAAATCTTAATATCCACAAATGTATTCAAACCTTGAATAGAAAGTGTTCATCTTTACGAATCTGTACAAAGCCTTAACCATCATTACTGTTCTTATTTATGAATCTATACAAATCCTTAACCATCATTACTGTTCTTATTTATGAATCTATACAAATCCTTAACCATCAGTACTGTTCTTATTTATGAATCTATACAAATCCTTAACCATCATTATTGTTGTTCTTTATGAATCTATACTTTGGGGATATTTAATTTAATTTTATCAATCAATAAATTCCTCTTGAAACAAACTTTGTTGTATTATTTTAAATTTAATACTGTGAAGCTGCTTTGATGCAATCTGTATTGTGAAAAGCGCTATACAAATAAACTTGACTTGACTATACAAATATGTGAACTTGTATTGTTACCATAGCACCTTATCATGGTCAGTGTATCACAGGATCAGTCCCTGTCAGACCTTATAATCACTTCTCATGCTCTTTACTTTTACATACCTGTGAGTGATTTGATTGTTTTACGTGTATGTGTATGTATCTAAAGAATAAAGTACAATTGTATTACACATGGATGATGTCCTTCATAACTTTATAATTTAATATACCGGAACCAGAACAGGTCGGAACATCAGAAAACATTAAAAAAACATTGATAAGCACAATGGTCTAGGTTTGTAAAGGTAACCATGTACATAGAAGTATGGAAAAGGAACCAGAACAGGTCAGAACATTAGAAATTACATTAGGAACAAACCATTTAAAAACATTAACAAAAGAGAACTATATACATAAACAGATTATAGGTGATGTATTACATGATTTTGTTACACAAAGAAGGCAGAAAGTGAGAGAAAAAGAATGTGTCCAATTTACATTTCATGTTCTCCCACTCCTTTGGTTGGAAGTGCACTCGCTCCAAGTGATGGTCATCACTGCACTTCACAAAAAAGTCACACCACTTCAACCCAGTGATGCCCATCTGCCCCATCACTTGAAAATAGTATTCGTGTGTGGTCTTCAGGCTAAGGCTACCATCAGCCTTGCAACGCAAGTACTTGCAATCCCTCACGCTCCCTTTGTTGGGGCACTTGATCTCCAGGAGGCCGTGCGTTGGTGAGGCACTGGGGTCAATCACTTTTCGGTCAGGTGAGGCACCTAGGTGTGGGGCGTGGTGGTTGATGACGAACCCACAGGGGAAGATCTCATAGCCAGTGAGCTCTTGATATTCGGCCGTAGCAACAGGCTCCAGTTCCAAACCTCTCTTCATCACCTTAGTCTGCACTATTTTCTTTTTCAAATTGGCAGCTAATATGTTGTAGTCTGCCACCCTTGAACAAATCCTCTTGAAGGAAGAGGAGGTAAGACGGTTGGCTCGAACTTTATGCCAGGTCTTGCTATGGCTCTGTTCCCTTGTCTCTATCTCCAGCTGTATTGCAACAGCCTGAGTGACCACCAGGCCACCATAGTAGCACGACTCAGTGTCATCCAGGACAGTGTAAAATGAGCATGGCTGTGATGGTAAGGGAAACAGGGGATCATCATTAGCCCTGGAAGACTGTGTTGCGTGGTAAGTAAGCACAGATCCCTTTGGAAGGTCTCCAAAGTCGGTAGAGACAAGAGCAGCAGGCTGTTTTCTGTTCTCCTCCAGCAGCTTGAACATCTGACTCTTGCTTTCTATTTGACTCAGGTTTCGGTGTAGGTTCTCGGCAAAGGCATTTGATGGAAGCGGGAGTGGCACAGGACAGTACAGGTTTGACATCACCCCTTCAGACGAGCGCTGCCTCTTTGGCGGAGGTGCATTGGTCACCGGTGGTTTTAGCTTTGAGACACTCACAGAGCTCACCGTTCTTGGACTGACACCCAGGGCTCTCGATGGAACGTGCCAGGCTTGAGGCAGTGACGTCTTGCTCGTTGTTGGGGGGACAGATGTGTAGCCCATCTTGGCAAAGTGAGCGAGAGTGTAGAGCAGCCCGATGAGATGGTTGCACTGTCCCAAGCCAGCTTTGCAGTTGCACTGCGTCTCCCTTATAAATGGCTGCTCAAGTGACAGCTCCACCTGAAAAGATAATCAAACTTTAGACACTTGACACTTCAGAGTTGCTATTAACAAATTATATATATATATATATATATATATATATATATATATATATGTATATGTATGTATGTATGTATGTATGTATATATATATATATATATATATATATATATATATATATATATATATACACATACACACATATACATACACACACACACTACCACTCACTCACTCACTCACTCACTCACTCACTCACTACCACACACACACACACACACACACACACACACACACACACACACACACACACACACTCACTACCACTCACACACACACACACACACACACACACACACACACACACACACACACACAACACACACACACACACACACTACCACTCTCACACACACACACACACACACACACACACACACACACACACACACACTACCACTCTCTCTCTCACACACACACACACACACACACACACACACACACACACACACACACACACACACACACACACTACCACTCTCTCTCTCTCACACACACACACACACACACACACACACACACACACACACACACACACAACCACTCTCTCTCTCTCTCACACACACTCACACATACACTGAGTGTGCAGTGAATTAGGTACATCTGGCATTTAAATGATCTGCCTTGAAAATATTATAGCTACATGTTGGTAGTGGTAAGTTGTTTACAGCTGTGATACTTGCGAACACAACTTGAAAGATACCTAATATCTTGGACACTCATTGTACAAAAAAGTCAGGGTTGTGGAAAAGCTCATATGAACAGTGAACATTGAACAGTATGGATTCCATATTATGTCCATTTTAAACAGACAAGTGATTTGTAAGCTAATTACATTTTGAAGAACCTTCCTCAACCCTGGATACACTGCTCCAAGAACTGAGCAACTCTTATCTTAACATAAATGTTAATACTTACCTTACCTTATCACTTACCTGATAGTTATAACGTTACTGTCATTACACTATCATTGTAAACAAGCAATAGCAACATGCACCTAGCCCTGTCTGGCTTTGCTAATTTGAAACAAGATAATATTTGAGTAGATATCAATGAGGATTATGTGATATTACATCAACTACAGATAACATGTTAATGAGATAAAATCAACATGTTATTTTCAGTCAGACAGGGAAAGGTACATTGTTGATATAAACTCATAATGAACATTTGTGAACATAATGAACATTTGTGAACATAATGAACATTTAGCAAGCTGATTTAACTGTGGCACTGCTCTGCGAACTGAGCAGTTTGTCCACTTAGCACTAGCACCTGTATGTTGTAAGGTGCCTCATTTTTCCGCACCGAGGGAAAAGACCTAGCCCTCACAAATATATGTGATGGGCTCCTATTAACTGTCGATTAAAGACATGTTAAGTGTTAAATAAAATCTAACAGTTCACAGAGTCAACAACTCCATATCACGGCTAAGCTAGCAGAAACTGAGGTAAATTAGTTTTAGTTAAGTTTTAGTTAAATTAGTACATACCTTCAATGTCGTGGATAAAACCTTCGATCCAGTTACTGTATCCCTTAAGTAATACAGCCCGGGGGATGTTGCAGTCGGTATTGGCCCACTGCTCCACATTTTGTATAGTTAATTCGGGCAGACAGGAAAGATTGGTGGTCCACACTGGAGTTTCCATTGCTGGTGCGTATGCGTCGGAGTCAAACTTCCGGGTTTGTGTACCCCTCAACAGCGTTCGAGTTTTCAAAATGGCCGCCAAGTGAATAAGGCGAATAGCTCCATCTCGTGGCGAAAGTATCGTTTTTTCACTACAGTTTCACTACAGCCAACAGGCCTATAAATAAAACGTCTGGATTCCAGCCAAACCATCAGTTTTGCCAGTTACTCTCTACCCTGACCATCTCTGCTCACCTTTTCAAGATGCAAAAAAGTAAGTGTTTTATGTTATATTATTCCGCTGTTTTTATACATTAGGAATAATTCATTTCTTTTTTAAGCATTGATTGAATAGTTGCTGGCCTGCTATTGCTGCAGTGTTTTATCTAAAAAGATTGTTTTAACTATTGTATTTTTATCTGCTTTCTGCTGTTTTTAACTGCTTTGTCTGTTATTTTTATCTGTTGGCTTATCTGTTATTTTTATCTGCTGTCTGCTATTGCTGTTTGTAACTGTTATTTTTATCTGTTGGATGCTATTACTGTTTTTAACTACGGTCTGCTGGTTTTTACCCGTTGTCTGCTATTGCATGGGTCATCTGTTACAATCTTATAGTTATATTATTTTCATCGTTGTTATGATATTAATCTGCTCTGAAAACTGTTTAGTCAAAAAGACGTCCGGGTGACGGCTGATGGGTTATCATTATCATAATTTCTCGGTTATTAGACTCTAGACACATAAATCTGATCGTCATCTAGTTTTGGTCCATGTTTCAGAAAAACACAATTATAATTTCGTGCGTTTCCACATCGCATTACCCATAACTTTTATTATGAAAACACGTGGCTTCCCTCGGCTATTATTTTGAAAAGACGCTGCCATCCTGTTGTTACATTAGTGTTTTAATCATGCTATAGTGGTTTATTTTTTTACCCCCTGCAACATTGTTTATTTAAAAGAGCACTTATTTGTCGCAATGTTCTAGCCATCTGATCTAATTTCTGCATCCTATTAGACTTCGTGGCTTAGCATCATCTCCCTGCTAACTGGGGTTTATGTTCTATGAGTTCTACGTGTTATTATTTTTCGGCCGTCTACATGGTTTCTGAAGCTAGGTCAATTTGTTTACGTGATGTTTAAAAACATAAAAGTCTGTTTTAACACTGTACAATGGTGAAGGCGGTCCATTCGCCATGTTTGTTGTTGTTGATGTTTAAACCGACGTTACATAGCTCCCCCTAGCGCCGGGGAGGTAAGAACTACATCCTGGTTTTGGTAAAATAGTGCCATCTTGTGGTTGTTATTGATATGACAAGCTGTTTTGTGAAATAGTGTCATCGTGTGGTTGTTATTGCTATGACATGCTGTTTTGAAATAGTGCCATCTTGTGGTTGTTATTGCTATGACACGCTGTTTTTGAAATAGTGGCATCTTGTGGTTGTTATTGCTATGACACGCTGTTTTGAAATAGTGCCATCTTGTGGTTGTTATTGCTATGACACGCTGTTTTTGAAATAGTGCCATCTTGTGGTTGTTATTGCTATGACATGCTGTTTTTGAAATAGTGCCATCTTGTGGTTGTTATTGCTATGACAAGCTGTTTTTGAAATAGTGCCAGCTTGTGGTTGTTATTGCTATGACACGCTGTTTTGAAAAAGTGCCATCTTGTGGTTGTTATTGCTATGACAAGCTGTTTTTGAAATAGTGCCAGCTTGTGGTTGTTATTGCTATGACATGCTGTTTTTGAAATAGTGCCATCTTGTGGTTGTTATTGCTATGTCATGCTGTTTTTGAAATAGTGCCATCTTATGGTTGTTATTGCTATGACATGCTGTTTTGAAATAGTGCCATCTTGTGGTTGTTATTGCTATGTCATGCTGTTTTTGAAATAGTGCCATCTTATGGTTGTTATTGCTATGACATGCTGTTTTGAAATAGTGCCATCTTATGGTTGTTATTGCTATGACATGCTGTTTTGAAATAGTGCCATGTTTTGGTTGTTATTGCTATGACAAGCTGTTTTTGAAATAGTGCCAGCTTGTGGTTGTTATTGCTATGACATGCTGTTTTTGAAATAGTGCCATCTTGTGGTTGTTATTGCTATGACATGCTGTTTTTGAAATAGTGCCATCTTGTGGTTGTTATTGCTATGACACGCTGTTTTGAAATAGTGCCATCTTGTGGTTGTTATTGCTATGACAAGCTGTTTTTTTGAAATAGTGCCATCTTGTGGTTGTTATTGCTATGACAAGCTGTTTTTTTGAAATAGTGCCAGCTTGTGGTTGTTATTGCTATGACATGCTGTTTTTGAAATAGTAGGGCTGTACTCAACCAAAGAAAATCTTGGTCGACTGAAGTCCTGAAATTTTCGACTAAAAATCGACTAAAATCGACTAAAAATGACAAAAAAAACAAAAAACGTTAAATTAATTAGATGCGCACTGTGCGCAGTACTTGGTAGCCTTATTGTCCGCCTAAATGAATTATAAATAAACATAAAAAACTAATAGGCTATTTGCAGTATATTAAATAGTTTTTGACCTAAGAGTCTGACACTCGAGTCTGTCGGCTCTGACAGCGTTGCATCACGTGCACCTGCGCAATATCATTGCTTATGATTTCCGAAAATAGTACTATGTTGTCAACTAGTGATATCATCACAAGAACTGTTGAGGAATTTGCAACATAATTTAGACAATTATTTTTGTCATATGTTATAATAAGTTATAACTGTCAGACACTATCATTTCACCGTGCATGTCCTCGCAACGAGCGAGGCTGAACATGAGCTCAGCTTCGCAGCTGAGACACGAATAGACTATTAACTTAAAGCTTTTACTCTTAATAAACACAAAAGGCACGTCCACTTTAATAAAAAAAGAATATTTATTAAACAAACCAGATCAAGAGCAGAAACGAAATAAAGTGCATAACTGAAAAATAAAGCATCCTAGGCTCAAAACTAACAACCAACAGCACAGCGCAATTGCGCATTAGGCTCCAAATAAAAAAAAAAAAAGTTAGGTTATCACACTAAAACATTGAAATATGCTAATTCTGATATGTTCATATAGCCTACTCAAAACAGACAGGGCAAGCTAACGCAGACAAGTGAGCTTACCACTTTTAGTCATGTTTGTCGTCGAGCTGTGGAAAACTGTTGCTTGCAAACTTTGCATTCAACCTTTTTCCTGTTATCAATTTTAACAAAATGCTGCCACACTGTCGATTTCTTTGTTGTTGACATGTTAGAAGAGGACTGACTATTAAACGCTCTCACAATTAAATAAATAATATTCAGCATCAAACCTTCTGTTATCGCGCTCTCTCTTGGGTTGGGCTAATCCAAAAAAGGTGAAAACAAGGGGGGTGTTCTGAAGACAGACTGTTACAGTGAAACAAGGGTACTCTGAAAACACCCCCATTAGCAGTTAGTGCTTTCCACCTGATGAAATGGTCGCGCCTCAGCGCGGCAAAACTGATGAAATAAATGCGGCCAAACTGATGAAATGAATGCGGCAAAAAATCGACCAATCAGAATTTTGGTCGAACCAGAACGTATCGACCAATTAATCGACTAATCGACTAGGACAGTACAGCCCTATGAAATAGTGCCATCTTGTGGTTGTTATTGCTATGACATGCTGTTTTGAAATAGTGCCATCTTTTGGTTGTTATTGCTATGACACGCTGTTTTGATTTATTTTAGGATTGATAATCTTTTAAACTTAATTATTTTAATTATTACAATTATTATTATTATAATTTTTTATTTTTTTTTTATTTTTTTATTTTAAAAAGGCCATGCTGTGTGTGTGTGTGTGTGTGTGTGTGTGTGTGTGTGTGTGTGTGTGTGTGTGTGCGTGTGTGTGTGTGTCTGTGGGTGTGTGTGTATATGTGTATATAATATTATTACAATTTAAAATAATGGTTCTCTTTTTTAATATATTTTAAAATGTAATTTATTTTTGTGATGCAAAGCTGAATTTTCATCAGCAAGTACTCCAGTCTTTGGTGTCTTATGATCCTTCAGAAATCATTCTAATATGATGATTTGATACTCAGTTATTATCAATGATGGAAACAGTTGTGCTGTTTAATATATTTTTTTGGAATACTTTTTTCAGGATTCATTGATGAGTAAAATGTTAACAGCATTTATTCATAAAAACAGCATTTATTCCAAATAAAAACATTTCTAACAATATAAATCGTTACCATCACCTTTTATCAATTTAACGCATCCTTGTTGAATTAAAGTACTAATTTCTTTAAAAAAAATAGTTATTGTTCCCAAACTTTTGAACGGTAGTGTATATTGTTACAAAAGATTTCTATTCTAAATAAATACAGTTCTTTTTAACTTTTTATTCATCAAATAATCCTGAAAAAAGTATCTCAGGTTATAAAAAAAATATTAAGCAGCACAACTGTTTCCAACATTGATCATAAATCATCATATTAGAATGATTTCTGAAGGATCATAAGACACCAAAGACTGGAGTACTTGCTGATGAAAATTCAGCTTTGCATCACAAAAATAAATTACATTTTAAAGTATATTAAAAAAGAGAACCATTATTTTAAATTGTAATAATATTTCGTAATATTACTGTTTTTTTTGTTTTGTTTTGTTTTAACTGCAGGCTTGATGAGCATAAGAGACTTCTTTCAAAAACATTAAAAATAGTAATGTTTCCAAACTTTTGACTGGTACTGTATATATATATATATATGCTCTTTTTAAAATATATTAACTTACATTATTTTGATTGTGGTGTCACATTTAGATTGAGCAGCTGTCCAGAGTTGGTGGATCTGTAAACAAAGTCATGAACAGGTCTGTTTTTACTAGGGCTGTACTCAACCAAAGAAAATCTTGGTCGACTGAAGTCCTGAAGTTTTCGACTAAAAATCGACTAAAATCGACTAAAAATGACGTTAGAAAAAAAACGTTAAATTAATTAGCTGCGCACTGTGCGCAGTACAGCCTTGTTGTACAGCCTTGTTGTCCGCCTAAATGAATTATAAATAAACATAAGAAACTAGTAGGCTATTTGCAGTATTAAATCGTTTTTGACGTAATTAATTTGCACTGAAATGAGTCTGACACTCGAGTCTGTCGGCTCTGACAGCGTTGCATCACGTGCACCTGCGCAATATCATAGCCTATGATTTCCGAAAATAGTACTATGTTGTCAACTAGTGATATCATGACAAGAACTTTTGAGGAATATGTAACATAATTTAGACAATTGTTTCTGTCATATGTATTATAATAACTGACAGACACTATAATTTCAGCCGCTCTGTGCAGCTCGCACAGAGTGAGGCTGAACCAATTTTTACAGTCTATGGGCTGAACATAGGAGCTCAGCTTCGCGGCTGAGACACGAATAGACTATTAACTTAAAGCTTTTACTCTTAAACACAAAAGGCACGTCCACTTTAATAAAAAAATAATATTTATTAAACAAACCAGATCAAGTAATATTCAGCAAACCTTCTAGTAGCCTACTTTCTTCAATCTGTCCGTCTTCTCCGGTGAGTTGGGCTAATCCAAAAGAAGTGAAAACAAGGGGGGTGTTCTGAAGACAGACTGTTACCTGTGAAACAGGGGTGCTCTGAAAACACCCCCATTAGCAATTAGTGCTTTCCACCTGATGAAATGAACGCGGCAAAACTGATGAAATGAACGCGGCAAAACTGATTACCGGTAAATGAACGCGACAAAACGAATGAAATGAACGCGGCAAAAAATCGACCAATCAGAATTTTGGTCGAGCCAGAACGTATCGACCAAATAATCGACTAATCGACTGGGAGAATACAGCCCTAGTTTTTACCTTTAATTGTTTTAGTGTATTGCTGCATACTATTTATGGTGAAAAATGTGTGTGTGTGAATCATGTAAAATGCCTTAAAGAATGTCCCCTGAATAGATACAAGTTAATAAAAATGACATTAATATTATACAAAGATTTTTTTTGAATGTCATAAGGCCAAAATTAAATCATACAAAGGTGTAGCTTTGAATGGCTTCTTTTGACCACAACCCCTCATATTGAAATTTGCTATTAACCCTCTGAGGTCGACAAACGCGCCCACGCGTTTTGCTGGATTTTTTTCAGTTCAGTTCAAAAGAAATTAATTTTGCTCTGTTGACTTTGATATTACAAGCAAGTTTCATACATCAATCGATTCTGTTAAATGTGTATTATTTTTGTGTATACTCACAATAAAAACAAAGTGTGGTGCTTTTTGCCAAATAAAGAAAAATAAACACGAAGCTAGGTTCTGCCTTCTCTCTGTCCGTGTAGTCCATTCCGAAACGCGTCCGAAAATAAATCATAACTCAGCGAATACTTCTCACACAGGCATGTGTAATTTATATAAAACACAAATGTTTTCAACTCATGTAATCCGTTTGAAAGCAAGGAGAGGTACCGTTTTTTCCTTCTGCCTAATTATCTCTATAATCAGCTGCGGGCGCCCCGCCCCCGGCGCGATTCACATGTAAATAGTTTAGGTGATCTAGTATGCATCGCATACGCCCCCCGATCAATGCCATAAAAACACAGTTTCTATCAGACTTACTGATAGTTCATCGCGTTTTGAGTATGGCACGCTTCTCCGGTAATAAAGACGCCCTTCAGATGATTCTGGACAGCGAGGAAGAATGCACGATACCGGGTTGTTTCCTCAGAGGAAGATTGTAACAGACGACGAACGGCAGCATATTGAAGAGCGAATTCCGCCGAGGACACAATTTCGGAGTAAGTTTTACTTAAAAGTCTTTTGTCTTTTATTTTTCGTGTTCGCATTTATGAGGAAAAAAACAATATTACGTGACAGTTCTCCATTATGGACGCGAGCGCTCTAAGCACTAAAATACTTTCAAACATTCACAGAGACCTCAAAACAGAAAGTACAAATCCTTTCTTTAAAACGAATTTCGTTTTGTATCAATTGTATCTTAATTTTAATAATTTTTTCATTAACAAATTTCCTGGATTTAAAGTAAATATAGGCTAGCAATCACAACATAAGGTCTGAACTGGAGATCATCATGAACCCGTAGCCTACTCGCCTCACATGTCTAAAAAAAATTTAATATATTTACAGAAAGCTGGTTCTAAACAAAACCATCCAAAACAAAAAAACTATGTAGCCTAATAAATGTGCATTTCTCCGGTGCGTTCACAACGTTACAGTCAGGCGAAATATGAAAGACAACATTTTGTTTAGTAGATTTGGGTACAGTTTTTACTGTAGAATATACTGCCACATCAAATAAGCTTTTGTTTAGCAATTTCTATATATAAAATAGCCTACTATTTTTGTCAAAAATAAAGTCATCAACTAAGATGTTAGCTGTTCCAATGTTGGCTATATTCAAAGTAATGAATACATAGATAAAATGTAGGCCTATAATCTTTTTTTTTTTTACAAAGAAAGAGTACACTTGAAATATTGTTGAAATTGTAATTATTGTTGTTGTAACCTTTTTAACTTTGAAATATGTATGATAAAATGTATACTTTAGTTTTTACAAAGAAAGATTACACTTGAATTGTTGTTGTAATTGTAACCTTTTTAATAAAAAAATATATTTACAAGGTAGATGTAAACAAACTATTAAAAGGTAAATATAAGCCTTTTCTTTAAATAATTTTTATTGTGTTTTATTAGTGACAAATTTGGGGAGAGGATAAATATTCCAAAACTGAAAATACAGTATGAGAATTAACTGCACAATTACTAGACATGTTTTCCTTGGATATTATAGGCCAAATTGCAAGCACACTATGTGGAAAAATTAAAAATAATTGAGATGCTTCCAACTGTTGCTCTTGCATTCTTGTGGCTAAGTGACTCACCTGAATGAAAGGGTCATTAAGTATGCGGTCCTCAGGTGTGAACCACTAAATATGCATGATCGTTGACGCCCACTCCGCATATTGCCTTTCCAAACAGAAAGTGCTTTGCAAAATTCAAATCAATGTATTGTGTTATGTTAATGATAAGGGCAGGATGATTTTCACATCATTTTGAAGAAAAAACACTAGGCAATGACATCTATTAGACAAAAGTCTTATTGGCACATATTTAGTATGTGTTTTATGGCCTTATTTCAGAAACTTTAGTTTTTAGTTTTTTCAATAACCACGCATAAACATTATTCTCTCAAAAATGCAGACATGTACATTCTTGTTGCTCACATATTATGGTAGCCCTGTTTGTGCTAAATAGTGTGTAATTTTTTTTTGCCATTAATATGTTTATAAGCAACTGAAAAAAGCACAAATGTCAGGGCATGTCAGAACATCTCAAGGACCCCAAAAACCCCTCAGACCTCAGAGGGTTAACCCTCTGAGGTCGAGAAACGCGCCCACGCGTTTTGCTGGATTTTTTTCAGTTCAGTTCAAAAGAAATTAATTTTGCTCTGTTGACTTTGATATTACAAGCAAGTTTCATACATCAATCGATTCTGTTAAATGTGTATTATTTTTGTGTATACTCACAATAAAAACAAAGTGTGGTGCTTTTTGCCAAATAAAGAAAAATAAACACGAAGCTAGGTTCTGCCTTCTCTCTGTCCGTGTAGTCCATTCCGAAACGCGTCCGAAAATGAATCATAACTCAGCGAATACTTCTCACACAGGCATGTGAGTTATGTCTTTATGAAGCTTGAAATCTCTTCTTTTAAATGAAGTAATTTATATAAAACACAAATGTTTTCAACTCATGTAATCCGTTTGAAAGCAAGGAGAGGTACCGTTTTTCCTTCTGCCTCATTATCTCTATAATCAGCTGCGGGCGCCCCGCCCCCGGCGCGATTCACATGTAAATAGTTTAGGTGATCTAGTATGCATCGCATACGCCCCCCGATCAATGCCATAAAAACACAGTTTCTATCAGACTTACTGATAGTTCATCGCGTTTTGAGTATGGCACGCTTCTCCGGTAATAAAGACGCCCTTCAGATGATTCTGGACAGCGAGGAAGAATGCACGATACCGGGTTGTTTCCTCAGAGGAAGATTGTAACAGACGACGAACGGCAGCATATTGAAGAGCGAATTCCGCCGAGGACACAATTTCGGAGTAAGTTTTACTTAAAAGTCTTTTGTCTTTTATTTTTCGTGTTCGCATTTATGAGGAAAAAAACAATATTACGTGACAGTTCTCCATTATGGACGCGAGCGCTCTAAGCACTAAAATACTTTCAAACATTCACAGAGACCTCAAAACAGAAAGTACAAATCCTTTCTTTAAAACGAATTTCGTTTTGTATCAATTGTATCTTAATTTTAATAATTTTTTCATTAACAAATTTCCTGGATTTAAAGTAAATATAGGCTAGCAATCACAACATAAGGTGCTTGAACTGGAGATCATCATGAACCCGTAGCCTACTCGCCTCACATGTCTAAAAAAAATTTAATATATTTACAGAAAGCTGGTTCTAAACAAAACCATCCAAAACAAAAAAAACTATGTAGCCTAATAAATGTGCATTTCTCCGGTGCGTTCACAACGTTACAGTCAGGCGAAATATGAAAGACAACATTTTGTTTAGTAGATTTGGGTACAGTTTTTACTGTAGAATATACTGCCACATCAAATAAGCTTTTGTTTAGCAATTTCTATATATAAAATAGCCTACTATTTTGTCAAAAATAAAGTCATCAACTAAGATGTTACCTGTTCCAATGTTGGCTATATTCAAAGTAATGAATACATAGATAAAATGTAGGCCTATAATCTTTTTTTTTACAAAGAAAGAGTACACATGAAATATTGTTGAAATTGTAATTATTGTTGTTGTAACCTTTTTAACTTTGAAATATGTATGATAAAATGTATACTTTAGTTTTTACAAAGAAAGATTACACTTGAATTGTTGTTGTAATTGTAACCTTTTTAATAAAAAAATATATTTACAAGGTAGATGTAAACAAACTATTAAAAGGTAAATATAAGCCTTTTCTTTAAATAATTTTTATTGTGTTTTATTAGTGACAAATTTGGGGAGAGGATAAATATTCCAAACCTGAAAATACAGTATGAGAATTAACTGCACAATTACTAGACATGTTTTCCTTGGATATTATAGGCCAAATTGCAAGCACAATATGTGGAAAAATAAAAAAGAATTGAGATGCCATCATGAACTGTTGCTCTTGCATTCTTGTGGCTCAGTGACTCACCTGAATGAATGGCTAATTAAGTATGCAGGCCCCATTGTCTCCTAAGGTGTGAACCACTAAATATGCATGATCTGTGACAACATTTTGCCTTTCCTCCGCTCCGCATATTGCCTTTCCAAACAGAAAGTGCTTTGCAAAATTCAAATCAATGTATTGTGTTATGTGAATGATAAGGGCAGGGTGATTTTCACATCATTTTGAAGAAAAAACACTAGGCAATGACATCTATTAGACAAAAGTCTTATTGGCACATATTTAGTATGTGTTTTATGGCCTTATATCAGAAACTTTAGTTTTTAGTTTTTTCAATAACCACGCATAAACATTATTCTCTCAAAAATGCAGACATGTACATTCTTGTTGCTCACATATTATGGTAGCCCTGTTTGTGCTAAATAGTGTGTAATTTTTTTTTGCCATTAATATGTTTATAAGCAACTGAAAAAAAGCACAAATGTCAGGGCATGTCAGAACATCTCAAGGACCCCAAAAACACCTCAGACCCCAGAGGGTTAAAAGACCACCTGTCTTTATCAGAAATGTCCTTTTCACATTTACACAGTTGCATACCTAGTTAAGGGTCTCTCTTAAGGGCACCACAGTATTGAAGAGGGCTTTTTTTTTTAAGTTCATGTCATTTACCTCAAAATTAACCTTTTTGTTTGTTTGTTGTTTAACCATATTCTCTTCCCTCAGATGCTGTGAAGATGAGGAGCCCAAATGCTAGACTCAGACATTGATGCAGCAATGGCAGAACACCTGAAGCACACTCCAAGAAGAGTTGGGGGTGGTGGATATAAAAAATGAGCCATAAACAAAACCATAAAGCCATAAACAAATTTCATAGACTCTAAAAACTTTTATTTATGGCTGTTTAACAGTAATGCAAGACTGCTAGTAACTGGAAGTTAATACTGCCAAGGCTCTGACACAGTGATGGAATATTATAGAAAGACTGTAACGTATAATGTGTTGACTGTTCCTGTACTTTTGTTATATTCTAGTTTGATTGCATGGCTGCTTAACCTTAATGTAAAACTGTTAGAGAAATGCCATTGCCACAGAATTTACCACATTGAACTATTTTTAGTATCTTTCTTTTAATCCTGGCTGTTTAACAACTGGGAGACAATTTCAAGTGTAATATTCACAATAAAATGTTGTGCTACATTACGACATTCTTTTTGTTTGCTTTAGTCCACAAATAATGTGTTGATGTACACGTGTTAAAACCGTTCTATAGACGTCCAGGTCTGACCGGACCGATTTTGGACCTTTTTAGAACCTTTGTCAAGTTCAGATGTGTAAAACCAGTATAGGTGCGATTTATTTTATTTGTAGGCTTATATAGACACCTACATTTGGCAGCAACGCACCTTATAAACATCCAGAAGAAGACTAATTCTGACGTCCAGGGACGCGCTGAAGAGACGTGGAATTCACGGCCAGAAAAGATGTTGAATTCACGGCCAGATGACGTCAAAGACGTCGGCTCAACTTTCATTTTGGAACTATTTTTCAACCATGACGGGACGTGTCGGACGGACGTCTTTTCAACGGTCATTACACGTCCAAATGTTTGCTGGGTAACTACATAATCGTACGTTTAAAAATCCAAATTGAACCAGACCATTAAGATTTTTTGCTATTTTCTACACAACAGGCTCAGCCGGAAAGCATGATGATGTGATGGCTTGGGATAGCGATCAACTGGAAACATGGGAGTGTGGTTCTTGGGCGAGTGAGTGCGACGACGAGGTAACGGTCATAAACGCTAATCAAACAATTGATGAAAACAACGGTTTTCACCAATCGTCGGAAGAAGACGAAGGAGACATTGAGGATGAAGAAGTAGCACCAGCAGCAGGGTCTCAGACAGTTAATGATGACAGTGCTACTCCTCTGATGTATGCGCTTATTGATTCAATAGAATCATTGAGACAACAGTTTCGCGATGCACACAGCGAAACACAAAACCGTTTAGAGACACTGCACGGGGAGGTTCGTGCACACAGCGAAACACAAAACCGTTTAGAGATACTGCACGTTCAGGTTCGCGACGCACACATCGAAACACGTAGTAGATTAGCCGCATTGAGCGGTGATCTTCGCAGCTCTCAGCTCGAGATACATAGCAGAGTGGATGCGCAAGATCGATTTATTCAAAATCTGGCCGATGAAATATTTCGACGTATCAATAGAAACGAAGGCATGTTCACCGAATACCATCGTGAACTGGTACTTTTGATCCATCATCTTCTTCTCATTCTCGTCGAACAGTCAGATGAGTAAAATAGATGTGTTCCATTAAATCATGTAACGATTTTTATACACTCTGATTTTATATTGTACTATTTCATGTATGCTTTTTTATACTTTTTACATATACTCTGATTTTGTACTATTTCATGTTTGCTTTTTACATATACTCTGATTTTGTACTATTTCATGTATGCTTTTTATATATACTCTGATTTTTTTACTATTTCACGTATGCTTTTTATATTTCATGTTTTGGTCTGAAATCTAAAATGGACGCTGCTAAAAGCTTTGATGCAGAACTGTCGCCGGACGAGATTGAAATGCTAAGTATGCTTCCGGATTCTTTAGAAGAGTATTTGTTTAATTTAGAATCTTCACAACCATTCACTAATTTGGATCTTTTTGAATTAGCTGTAAATCCAAATATGAATTTGTACGATCATGTGCTAAGCGTAGACAACGATCCCGTTGTGCAATTCGGCGGTGTTTTAAACAACCAACCACCACCAGTGCACCCTGCCGGTAATGATACTTCACAACCATCGACATCAGGTAATGTCGACCCTACTACACAGACTCGATTAAGCCGTACGGACATTGATAGATTGATTTGTGAGGGTGGCGACGTTAACGGATATCATGTTTTACCACGACCTCGTTTCAATAGCGTGACGTTGAGAAGGACTATGAATCTAAGAGAGATTAACTCTACAGATCTGGCCTCTTATCACACTTGCATACACGACATGCAAATGAGAACTATTTCGGACCATACCCCGACAAAAAGTTCTACATCTATGATAACATGTCTGATAAAGACCGAGAAAAGTTTGATGCGTGGTACCGCACGGTTGAGGGTAAGTTCTTTGACTTCAAGAAAGAACTGTACGCGTACGGCGTTAACGACGTCGTCTTATTACGCGAAGGGTGTATGAAATACAGGGAGTCATTCTTACAATGCACCGAACTTGACCATTTTGGGTTCACGACGATCGCCGGCTGTTCGATGGGGGTCTTCAAAACACATTATCTCGCCAGAAACATGCTCGCCCTCACGCATAACAAAGCGTACGTCCATCAGAATAAGTCCTACTCAAGCGGTTCGATCGAATGGCTCGAGTATGTAAAAAAGACTAGAAACGTGGACGTTCACCACGCCGTAAACTACGGCGAAGTATCGATCGGTAAGTACTTTTTAGACGGTTACTACGAGCAGGACGGTGTTAGGCGCAGATTAGAGTACGCCGGTTGCATCTTCCATGGTCATTGCTGTCGCTTTGCACCCCATCAGAGGCACCCCTTGTCGGGAGTGCCCTACGGGGTTCTCAGAAACCAGTTTGACGATAAGGTTGCAATTCTGCGGAACGCGTACGGTTTGCAAATCGAGGTTCTTTGGGAATGCGAATGGGACCACATGAAAAAGGCCGATCCCTCTGTGATAGAATTTATGGCCGATTATTCTGCCCCAGAGAGGTTGAACCCCCGAGAGGCCCGCCTATAAACTCTATCACAAAGTGACCGGTGATGAGAAAATAAGGTATCTGGACTTTACCAGTCTTTTTAATCCCTTTTGTCAGGCGAGGAAAAGCTACCCGATCGAACACCCCCAAATCATTTTCACAGATTTTGAACCGATTGAAAATTATTACGGGTTTATCAAAGCGACCGTCTACCCACCCCGCAAATTACTGCACCCGGTTCTCCCTTACAGATGCCAAGGAAAACTCATGTTTCCGTTATGTAGAACCTGCGCTCACGACCAAAACCAGACCACGAGCTGTACCCACACGAACGAGGAAAGATCGCTCTCGGGGTGTTGGGTCAGTATCGAGCTTTTAAAAGCCATCGAGAAGGGTTATGTGGTAGCCAAGATAGACGAGGTTTGGCATTTTCCACAGCGGTCAGACACGTTGTTTGCCGAATACGTAAAAACGTTTTTGCGTTTGAAACAACAAGCGTCCGGCTACCCGTCAAATGTTGTCACGGATGCGGAGAAAGAGACTTACATTCGCGAGTATTTTGAAAAAGAGGGGATTCAACTCGACCCAGAAAAGATAAAGTACAATGCAGCCCAGAGGGCAATCACGAAATTAATTCTGAATAGTGGGGCCGTTTCTCTTTAAGACAGAACTTGCCTCAAACGACTCTGGTGAGTGACCCCGAAGATTTCACCAGAATCGTTTTCGGCAATACCGACACGTTGACGTATTTCTCATTCGTCTCAGAAGACGTGGCTCTCGTTCAGCATAAACCATCAAACGAGGATGTTTGCAAGGCGCGCGACGTGAACGTTTTTGTAGGTGCCTTTACCACCGCGCACGCCCGACTGGAATTGTACGAATTGATGGACAAGCTCGGCGACCGACTGCTATACTCTGACACAGACAGCGTCATATTTGTGTCTAGGGAGGGGGGCCGGGAGCCGCCTCTGGGTGATCATTTAGGAGAGCTGACTAGCGAATTGGACGATGGGGATTATATAACTCAATTTTCGTCGAGCGGCCCCAAATCGTATGGTTTTGAAACAGCCAAAGGTAAATCGTGCATGAAAGCTAAGGGGATAACCCTTAATGCTAAAAATTCCCGAGCTATCTGTCTCGAATCCCTGATTGGTCTGGTGGACAGCTATGTGACGTCGCATGATAGATCCAAATACATCCTGGCTCAGACGGTAGACATTGTCAGGAATAAGAAGACTTTCACATTGCACAACAAATCAGTCGTTAAAAGGTTTAAGGTAGTGTACAATAAACGTAGACTTTTACACGATCTCAGTACTCTTCCTTATGGCTACTGATCAGATGATGCACAGAGGCTCTCAGGATGTTTCCGATTTTGATTTCAGACTACAACACCCTTTCAGTTGTGTCGTGAGTGGGCCGTCCAACTCTGGAAAGTCTTATTTTGTAAAACTTTTGTTGGAAAAAGGTTTGAATATCATTTCCAAGAAAATTGAAAACATTGTTTGGTTGTATGATTGTTGGCAGACTTTGTACGATGATTTACTTCAATTGTATGACATTAAATTTGTGCAAGGAATACCACAGACTCTGAATGATGATGGTTTACTGCCTGTCACCAAGACAAACCTGCTCGTGGTGGATGATTTAATGGAGCAAGCTAGCGCTAACTTGGAACTTCAACGTGTTTTCACGCAATACTGTCACCACCGCAATCTCAGCTCTATTTACATAGTGCAACATTTATTTGCCCAGGGTAAGTCCAGCCGAACCATAAGCCTAAAAGCCAATTATATGAGTCTGTTTAAAAATCCTCGGGACGTCAATCAAGTGGCGATGCTAGGACGTCAAATGTACCCGGGAAACACAAAATACTTTATGGAGTGTTATCATGACGCGGTCGACCGTCCTTTCGGGTACCTAATGATAGACTATAAAGCAAAAACTCCGGAGCAGTACCGTCTCAGAACAGGATTGCTTTCCGACCGTCAAGTGGTTTACATTCCGAAAAAAAGAAGAACGTGATAAATCGTCATGTCCGCCAGACTTTGTAAACATCTGCCTGTGTTAAAACTGCTACATAAAGCCACTCCTAAACAACGACGCCTTATTTTACAATCGGCGTCCGACGAATTCATTTTAACCCTCTGTGAAGTGGCTCTTAACATCCTATATGGCACAATTCCGGTCAACAGGCAGCAGTACCAAAAACTGAAAAAGAGAAAAGCGGATATTAAATTTGTAGCCGATAAAAAAATTGGCATAGCGGCCAAGAAACGAGTCTTCAACCAGAAGGGTGGATTCCTGTTACCGCTCCTAAGTGTCGCTGTACCCTTTATTTCGAGCTTGATAACAAATCGATAGGATGGAGTATGCCGAGAAGATGTATTTAGTCCCGCACCATCAACTGGATAAGATCAAGAGCGAAAATGTTCGCGAGAACATTCAGCGGGTCGTGGAGAACGATTTGGACGGGTCCATAAGAAATATTTTACAGCGGACTGATTTGAATACTTATGAAAAAGCCAAACTTTACACCAATACCCTGAGCAGGTTTTTGACCATCGTTAAACAAGGCGATCGCGAGAGCAGTGTTTTAACGCTATCGTTACCCAATCCTGACCTCGCTTATAAAGATGAACCACCAACTGCTGCTAACGTCGAAGACAGTAAAGCCGTGGAGGCTGTTGTCCAGTGATGGGCAGTAACGCGTTAGAAGTAACGCGTTACTGTAATCTGATTACTTTTTTCAAGTAACGAGTAAAGTAAGGGATTACAATTGCAAAAGCAGTAATTAGATTACTGTTACTTTCCTGTAAGCAGGCTGCGTTACTGCGTTACACTGCGAGACTGTCTCGCGAAGTGAGCCGTGACTCGTGAGTGACAAATGACATGAGCGCCGCAAAGTCAGTGGTAAACACTATGGCAAGCGATCGCGTTCAAAAGTCTTTAAACGAAACGCATGAATTTTGACGCGTCAACACGCACCGTTTGTCCGTGTTCAGACGTCATGTTTATTCATGAATGATTTCGTAATGGTATGAACATGCAAACACGTTATATTTGTTCATGAGGGATAATGCATTGGTACGTTGTGAGTGATGTCAGTCTTTATGTCATGATTTGTCATGCCTTTTTAAGTTGTTCGTTTAACATTATTTCCCAAGGTAGAAAAGACAACAGCTCTTAGAATGGGTCTTTTATTTTAGCAAACTGCCAAAAAAACCTTTTCAGACTGTGTGCAGCTGAACCAAGAAAAGCTTAAGATTGCATGGAGCTGATAAGCATGAATGGCAGAAGAAAAAGACTGCAATTAAAAAACAAAACAAGAGAAAATTATTTTAATGCAAGCAATAAAAAACTGCACACATCAGCTGTGGAATAAAAGAAAAGAAATGCATGATCAACTAGATTAAGGCAAACTCCTGTCTTAATTTAAACCCTATCCACCACCCCCAAAGGTATCACAAAGTTATTCTTGCCACTGTAACTTATGGCTTCCTAAAGACAGGTTTATGGGTAAATAAATGAATAATAATTAGAAAAATATACCAGGGCTTTGCATTTGTCCTTCGGTCGGTCATTCACTTGTCTGAGTAAAAACACTTGTTAGAACAGGAATTTTTTTTTTTTTTTTTTTTGTGTGTGTGTGTTGTAAATATCATTTATTCCGAATCAGTATTCTCATCAGTTCAGTCAGCTTTAACATATATAAATCGGCATATTTATGATATTTTAACCTTTATAAAGGGCATTTTTCCCTAATCGTTTGCTTCATCTTTCATTTAAAATTCTTAAATTTGATCAATAAATTACAATAGAATAATAACATGCTAAAGGGCTGTTACCAATCAAATAAACTGCATTAAATAATGTAATGAGATTATTTAAAATATTTTTTGAATATACAAATAAGAAATATTATTTGTGCATAGAAATAATATTTATAAACCGCCAGTAGGAGGCGGCAGGCGACCATCTTAATGAGTGAGTCATTGATGCAATGTGCATAAAGTTAAAATACTGAAACTAATAAAACAAGTTTTAAAAAAGAATGTTTAATTTGATTAAATTTTAGATGATGGAATATGCAGAAAGAATAGAATTAAGCAGAAAGGTCTATGGCTTTACATAGCTTATTCATTTCGTGCATCATGTTTTTGAAAAGTAACTAGAAAGTAACTAGTAAAGTAACTAATTACTTTTGAAAATAAGTAATCAGTAAAGTAACTGGATTACTTTCTTGGAGAAGTAATCAGTAATCAGTAACTAATTACTTTTTCCAAGTAACTTGACCAACACTGCTGTTGTCGACGAAGTTCTGAAGAATGTACCTTCGAGAAGCGTGAAAAACAGCAGATACATATTAGACAAGATGTCTAAAGCTAAAGGACTAAGCGCATGGAACGAATCGGGGGAGTTTGTGTTCAGGGGTAAAGTCATACAAGGTTCACACATGCTCGATTTGTTAAGAAATGTTACGGCCTCGCACAAAGTTAGGGATGACCGGAGACCTCTAGGATGGTCAGAGTTTCTACACGCCTTCGCCGAATTAAACATCCCATTTTCTACAGTGCCGAATCAACAGGTCAGACTCACGATTAACTCTCTAAAGAGTAAACCTGTAGAGCCCGCATCACCTCCTGTTAGACCTTCTAAAAAAAAGGCCTGGAGATATTCACCTCGCTTGGCTCCAGAGTTCAAAGACTCACCATTTAAATCACCGTCTTCCGAACGAGGACAATGGTTAGAATTTTAACGACTACTTATATTTTGTGCGCTACATTTTATCTCATGATTAAATAAAAGACGATAAAAAATATAATGGTTTTAAGATGTTTTTATTTATATGTCAAACACGTCTGCACACAATGAACGCAGGATAACATTTTATCATTACAAACATATGGTCTTAATCTCTTCACAAAGAGGGACACCATTTTATCATTTTTGATATAATCATCGGTGTATAGTTTCATCACGTGGTTATAGTCGCGACCTCTTGCTAAATGATACAGAAAAAACACACAATGCTGCCCGCAGGTATCCGATGAAAAATCCTGGACGCGCCTGTCGGAATATAACACGTCAACGTCGTTGGTTGTTAGAAAGTTGTTGATAGTGATTGGAAAGCGGGGGCTGTTGGGTGGATTACCGAAGCTGTCGAAAAAACAAGCGGTTCCCTCTTGGGTTAAATAAACCGCGACCCAATGCTCCCCCGGCAATCGAGCAGGGTGGGTATTAATGATACCCATCGACGGTAAGATCCTCAACGGTTTTTTGGGTAGTTGATCGCTCGGTAGAACTCCGAGAAAATGAGTCCTGCACGTTATTTTATCCATGATGGCGGTGAGTTGTAGCGTGTTCATCTCAATAATAGTCGAGCAGTACCTGTCTGCGGTTAGACACTTCAATAATGCTGTCGAATACGGCGTAAATTAATAAGTTAACGGTATTCGGCAAGGGTTGTCTGAAACGAGCTTCGAGTCTGATATTCCCGGACTTGATGAGCGAAATGTGCTGACCGCAGTCTTCATCAGGCGTAAGGTTAAATGCGTAAAGCGTGTATCCGTTCAGGAAATCGACCCTGTCGATAGAGAGCGATTGGTTTTTAAGGTGTCTTCCTGTCGTCATCGCCAATTGATAAAATTCACGTACTGCCGAACCAGCTTCGAAATTTGGTTGTAGAGGCTTGGCGGGGAATTGTTGTCCGTCGACATAGATGGCCAGGAACTCCAGATCGTAATGTTTGAATGCGAATGGATTTTTTTCGTAGGACCCTGTAAATGCGTCCATGTCGACCATGGCAATGACGATAGATTTTGGCAGCGTTCCCAAAAACAGATTTTCTTGATTTGAGACACAAGTCCCCTCAGGTATGGAGAAATTTTTTACACATACCCTATCTATGGGGTACTTGGCCGTTGTCGAGAGTAACGCCTGTGCGTGTCCCAGTCTCACCGGCGGTGATACAGAGACTTTCTTGACAAATAGGGACGCTGACTCTATTTTTATTTTGTAAGCCACGTCGTCGGACCTCATCAGACAGAATTCATCTTTTGCTCGAATGAAGCGTATCTTAATGTCCACGCCGTTTAACATAAGTTTTTCTTGAAAGAATATATCGCTGTGTATAGGGGTCAGCATTTCCACCCCATTGCTTTCGCTGGATAGAAGATAGTAAAAATGGATATAATAATAATGTTAGTACAACAAAATCTAAGTAAAATTGAATATAGTACAATTGGATATAACGACGTTACATGAATAGTCTAAGTAAAATGGATCACTGATAGTCTAACCACCAATTCCGCACTCTTAAGTTATACACCAGCCCAACAGGAAATGAAAATCGCGACAGGGCATCATGTTTTTGTCTAGGATGTAATCGATGTATATTTCAACAATTTCGCCGATGGTGACATCCATTTCGATAATTTTAATAGCATCGTTCTCATCATTGACGTCATATTCTTTTGAACTCAAGCTCATCTCAGTAAACACATCCGTCACATACGTACAAGTACACAGCAGATCGGTGATCCCGAGTGGGGATTGTGATTCACACATCATATCTAGAACCTGTTTTATCATTACACCGGGCGGATCGGTACCATGAACGCATTTGTCCGTCAAATTATCCATTCATTCAGGTGTGTCACCTATAGCCACAAGAAAGAATGCAAGAGCAATATATATATTCTACCAAATTGGTTCACAGTTGGAAGCATGTCAATTTTTATTTTTATTTTTTTTGCTTGCAAATTGTATAATATCCAAGGAAAACATGTCTAGTAATTGTGCAGTTAATTCTCATACTGTATTTTCAGTTTTGGAATATGTATCCTCTCCCCAAATTTGTCAATAATAAAACACAATAAAAATTATTTAAAGAAAAGGCTTATATTTACCTTTTAAAATTTGTTTACATCTACCTTGTAAATATATATTTTTTTAATTAAAAAGGTTACAATTACAACAACAATTGAAGTGTAATCTTTCTTTGTAAAAACTAAAGTATACATTTTATCATACATATTTCAAAGTTAAGGATTCATTACTTCGAATATAGCCTACATTGACAAAACATACTATATTTAACATATTAGCAAAAATTGGCAAACAAAAGCTTATTTGAGGTGGCAGATATTTTACAGTAAAAATGTGTAATCTATCCAAAACTAATCAACGTAATGTTGTCTTTCATTTGTCTGTAACATAGGTCTTTCGTTTTTATTATAAGGAATATAAATGTTAATTTGCAGTTTAATACGTTGCTTATACAAATACATTTTATTTCAACATATTTCAGTCGATTTTTACTCAGTATAGCAAAATAGTTTACTAAAAGCAGATAATTCATTCACACACAGAAACGCAATTCAAATTTAAACTGTCTTTTTGCGAGTTGTGGTAAACAGCGCATCTCTGCCGTTCATTCATTCACACAGAAACGCAATTTACTTGAGAATGAAAAAAAACGTACTACAGTATTCCATCCGTTGCTCCTCGAAATACCAGCACTTCTGAGGTACGTTTTCCATTATTATTATTCCTCACAGCGCTGCGAGACAATGTAGACAAGTACACTGATCTGAATAAACTTGATGTGTTTTCTCGAGCTGATATGTGGGCGTTCACAGTTTGTATGGGATCGTCTCAGTCATTTGCGTTTGAATAGCGCGCGCTCTCCGTGGGCGGGGCCGATTAAAACGTAATGAGCTGAGATGAGCTCAACTGGAATTGCTCTCTTTTAATACAGATTCCACAAGATGAGAATATTTGTTTTTTATATAAATTACTTCATTTAAAAGAAGAGAATTCAAGCTTCATGCCTGTGTGTCTGTATGCCTGTTTGACTGAGTATTCGCTGAGTTATTGTTCATTTTCGGACGCGTTTCAGAATGGACTTCACTGGCAGAGAGAAGGCAGAACTCGCTTCGTGTTTATTTTTCTTTATTTGGCAAAAAAGCACAACACTTTGTTTTTATTGTGAGTATACACAAAAATAATACACATTTAACAGAATCGATTGATGTATGAAACTCCTATGGAAAATCAAAGTCAACAGAGTATTTATGAGTTTCTTTTACACTGATAAAAAAAAAGCGAGCTGGTATCGCAGGCGATACAGCCGACCTCAGGGGGTTAAACAGGAATTCCATTCAACTCTTTAGGCTACAGGCTGCACCCATGTTGGAGACAGCTTGGTCACTCGCCATTCACAATCGAGAGACGTTCCCAGAGATCAACGACGTCGTGCACTATTTCCTCGCAGGGTTTGTCCAGAAGTCTCACGCTGATTTCTTCTAGCTTAGCGGCGATGAATGGTTCGTCTTTTAATTCGTGCAGAATAGTCCCGACTGTTCCTTGAATACGGTGGAGGTGAGATTTTAACCCCAACCGTCCTAGGAGGATACCGATGATGGTATGAAAATAGGGTCTAAACAGTTTGGCTGAAAGTTCATCAAAATGTGTGTCAAAGTAGTAGTTAGGGGGGTCGAACAGGCAGGAATGTTGCAGTTGACTGGGATGATCAATCTCACACCCCTCGCAGTCGTTCTTCAGCTTCTTGCCGATAAGATGTTGGAGCAAAACCACGGTCGCGGCTTTTATGATTTTGAACCCCACGTCACTGAAACACCCATCTGTGACGTCGAAGCCATGATTAGCATGATGCAGGGTCCGGTCGATTGTAGATGTGTCGTGCGATTCCCGATCGTTATGGATCCCGAAACTTTTGTCTGGCTCGTGGGGACGGTCGCACTCGATCCCCGAACCCCAGTCTTTGTTGGGCTTGATATTGTTACCCGGACCGTAGTAGAATACATCGCAGCACGGTCCCAAGTCTATAACGTTAGCCGGACTCCGGTCGTTTTGGAGGTCCGATGGTTCAGGGTTGATAATGTTACCCGGACCCCAATCGTTTTCAATGCACGATTCAAAGTCTATGCGACGTTTGATAGTTTTAGCCTGAGCCCAGTCTTTGTGATGATCAGTGGGTCCACGGGCGTTGTCGTCCGGAGGGTCGAGAATGCTGTCGAAAGAGATTCCGCAGCTGCACACATGATCGGGTTCTGAAGCGCCGTCTTCAGCCATGGTTTATAAATGCAGCATGGGGGGTCTGGTCGCCGGAATTTATGGTCGTTGTCGTAAAGGGGGTGGAGACGCCGTAGCACTTGAGACCTGATTTATAAACGACGCTTGGGTAGGTCTGGCCGTCGAGCTTTATGATGACTGTAGTGAATGGGCGGGGACGGCAGAGCGTATGTACTGCTACGTGCTCATCTCTCAGGGTGGAACAGCTGCACTTTAATTTTGTTGTATCTGTCATGCATGTCGCACCATTTAAACATTTTGTTGATTATTGAAAAAACCCTATTCAGCAAATCCAGATCTGTATGAAATACAAAAATTGCATTTCATACAGATCGTGATGCTCGTTAGGCAGGATGTGCCCTGACCGAGTGTTGTTGAGCTTTGTCTTGTCTTTGCAGCAGAATATGTAAACAGAATCATTCGGCATCTTTTGAGTATGGTCACCTATCACGCGGTACCGGACGTTCGGGCTCACCCCGTCCCACTCCGCCACGTACAAAGGCTCCTCGCCGCCGTCGTTCAGATCCTTCCAGACACGTTTGTAGAAGAGAGACCAGTCTTTTTCAGGAAATACCACACACACGTCTTCCCCAGCCTGAAACTCACCGACGCCATCAGTGGTGTAGAGCGTAACAACTCGAGTTGGTTTGTGAAATTTGTACCCGAATACACGGTTACTACACATCATAAATTCAGCTTTAGTCCATTCCGAAATTTCATGGAGAAAATTTGTCAAACGGATGTGACCAAAAGGTTTTCTAGGAGCCATAGTCAGACTTTCCATCATCCTGCTGCTCAGCCCCGCATCTGACGATTGAGGGGTGGATAAACCGTTCATGGTCATGTAGCTCATGTTTCTAGTGGTGGTGGTGGTTGTAGAACACACTGACCCCATTTATATATATATATATATATATATATATATATATATATATATATATATATATATATATATATATATACAATGTGCTCTGGAATGCGGAGGAGATGCTGACACATATCCTAACAGCGCCTTCAAACTTTCTGTCATACACATGATCTAGGGTTAAAAAGGTTAAATGGCAAAAGCTTCTGTCAAAATCACATGATCTAGGGCTAAAAAGGTTCAAATAGGGCAAAAGCTTCTGTCAGAACCACATGATTAAAGCAAGGTCAATAGGGCAAACCATAACAACATAGGCCGGAAAGACACCGGAAGGTCAACCTGTCAAAACACACGATCGAGGGATAGGTAGGGTCATAGGTCAAAACTAACTGTCAAAACCACATGATCGACGGATAGGAAGGGTCAATAGGTCAATCCATAACAATAGTGACCGGAAGGGCAACCGGAAAGGTCAATGACAACCGGAAGCCATCAATCATTTTGACACTTGCCATAGCATACTTACTACTCTAGTTACTTTACTAGTTACTTTTCAAAAACATGATGCACGTTTACAGTCATTAGCTCCGACCAACAGGAAGTCAGATATTTTGGTTTGAAGTGTTTTTTTTTTTGGGAGAATTTTCTCTCTCTCTCTCTGTCTCTCTGTGTGTGTGGGGTGCGGGGGATTTGTCTGTTAGGAGAGACTGCTTTTATAATTGTTTTTCAAGGTTTCAGGGGCTTTTGGGGCCCTAAACGTGCTCGAAAAGTCATGAAACTTTGCACACAGGTCAGAACCTGCGGCCATCAGGACCTGGCTGAAGCTGGTACCCGGGCGTTGCAGGGGGGCTCAACATCGCCCCCTGGAATGGGGTCCGAAAACTTGGTCCTTAGATCAAACTAGCTTGCCTGAATTAATATGAAACTCAGCACACATATAGATCTCATCGGGCCGAACAAATTTCGCACTCTTAAGTTATACACCAGCCCAACAGGAAGTCAGCTATTATGGGTTGTTTGGAGAACGCTTGCTGTGGAATTTGAAACACTCCTCCTAGAGAATTAATTAAATCCCCATCAAACTCGGTGTGCATGAGGGCAAGACATTGAGGATGCTAAATTGCGGACGGATTTTTGATATCTCGAACGGTTTGGTCGTGGCGAGGAAACGAATTTACGGCGAGAAAAGAGAAACACGAGGTGTTATAACTTCTGCATACATTAACTGATCTTGATGAAACTTCAGCAGTGTGTTCGTGGTAAGAGGCCGATCAGATGGATGTAACTATTGTGAGTCAAAGTTATAGCGCCACCAACTGGCAGCAGGAAGTGTGTCAATTTCAAAATGCTTTTGACAAAAGTGGGGGGGTTAGTTTTACCCACAGTTACAAAAATCAGGACGTATATTGGTCTCATCGAGCCGGAAAACGTTCTAATTTACAGTCATTAGCTCCGACCAACAGGAAGTCAGATATTTTAGTTTGAATGTGGATTTATTTGCAAAATCAGCCTCTGCATTTTTACCTACTCCTCTTAAGTGGTTTATTTTATTCCCACCAAACTTTTTCAACATGATGAAAATACATTAA
This sequence comes from Leuciscus leuciscus, assembly GCF_965113295.1. Classification (NCBI taxonomy): domain Eukaryota; kingdom Metazoa; phylum Chordata; class Actinopteri; order Cypriniformes; family Leuciscidae; genus Leuciscus; species Leuciscus leuciscus. The sequence continues at coordinate 30,094,178 of NC_138725.1, read as the reverse complement.
AGATGCTAAATTGTGAACGGATAATAAATATCTCAAACGGTTTTGCTATGGCGAGGGATTAAAGTAATGTCAAAAAAGGAAACAGTAAAAGCCTCATATCTTCTAAAAATGAAATTATACACCATTTATTTCTATATAAAATTATACAAATATCAGAACTAAACCCAGTTTTGGGTTTATTCAGTTTTTTCAATTCAAGAATTATATATAAGTTTAAAAACAGCCAGAATGCGCTATTTAGTTAAAAAAAAAAAGTCATACATAGGGCTATACTGCCCTCTTGCGTTCAAAATCAGGTAGGCCTATTACAAAATGACAGAGTAGCCTATGTTTTTATGTTTCCACTGTTCGATCACGCCCGCGCCTCACACAAACACACACACACACACACACACACACACACACACACACACACACACACACAAACAGACACACACACACACACTGTGCATTCCAGCATTGCAATCTTGACATCGCAGCCGGTTCATTATAGCCGTAATAAAATATAATAATAAAATAGTCAACCTATTTGCAGCAAATGATAGTAGATTTCAGATCAATATATTTGTTTTCCTTACAATTTTAATTAACACTAACTTTATTCTCATCTGAATTATAAATAATTTATTTCTGTATAAAAATAATACTACCGATTGAATATATAGTATTTCCAAAAGAGGGCAGTATTGGATTATTTTTAAACAGGGTTGGATGAATCCTTGAGAACAGTGTTTTACTGTAAAGAAAAGCAGAGCGAAGTGAAGCAGAGCGAGCATTTTCAATTAATTCCTATGGAAGTAGGAATGAACTATTATTTTATGCCTAAACATACCCAGTCACAGAAAAATATTAAAGCTATCCTATGGCTTTATATCACTTTAACACGGTAAAGGGCTCATACTGTAGGCCTACATTTTGGCTAATTATTACCAATGTTATCACGGATCATAACCTCATCATCTAGAAACTGCCACTCAGAATACATACATAGGACGTGAAGATATCATAGGTAATTGTGAACATATTTCACTGGAACTTCATCTTCATTACATCTATATATATATATATATAGTTACATTTATTTATTTATATATATATATATATTAGGGGTGTAACGGTACGTGTATTCGTACCGGACCGTTTCGGTACAGGGCTTTCGGTACGGTGCACCGAATGACCGAATGCAATATTTTGTGTGCGGAACATAGGTACATTTTCGTGTTTCCACACGAACATAATAAGTGGCGGAAGTCTCCGCGTTCAGCGCAAATCCCGCCCTGCAGCTGATTCTAAAGTTTTACCCGTCGTCATTGTAACCTAAACCAATGAAACCGACTGCAGGGCGAAAAAAAGCTTTTCCGCTCCGTGTGCGCCGCCGCACTCTCCGTTCCGTGTGTGTGTGTGTGTGTGTGTGTGTGTGTGTGTGTGTGTGTGTGTGTGTGTGTGTGTGTCGGCGCGCTGCGCTCTCTGCTCAATGTGCAATGTTCGACTCCGTGTTTGCGCTGCGCGTTCTGCTCTGTCGTTAACGGCCCAAAAAACACTCCAATCATGTACAGATCACGCACTGGAAAAGCAAAGTCCGCTCAAATAACGTGAAATTTCTCAGTAGTAGACTTCTGTTTGCTGAGCTGGTATAGTCATGCTGGCAACAATGGTAAAATGACCTGCTCTGATCACATGCTCTGGTAATAATAGCTTTGTAGGACTATATTTTATTTTGATAATTAGTAAAAAAATGAAAAAAAAAAAATCTTAAATTGATTATGTTGATTGATTATTGAAAAATAATAATACATTGATATATTTATGTTTAATATTATTTTAATATAGGGCTATGTTCTGTTCCTTTTTCCCCCCGGTGTTTCATTTAATTAGGTGATTCTAAGTTTAATTATTGATGATTACAAGCTTGGAGGAATTGCAATTAATTACAGCAAATTGTGCAATTAATTTGTTCATTTTTTTTTATCGATTCCCAGCCTTAATTTTTAAATATGAGCAGGCCTACAAGCTGGGATTGGTAATGCTGCACTGTAATCATAGTTATTTATTTATATATTTCATTATATTTTATTATGTGATATTGGTTTGAGACTGAGAGTATTTTATTAAGTGGAGAACTTTGCAGCAGTATTTTATTTCTTATTCTTTTTTTAATTTTATATATATTTTATTATATTTTATTAAAAAGTGTGTAAAAAAGTGTAAACAAATTGGTAAAAAAAAAGTTTATAGTAATAAACAACCTGCAGTTTAATGTTTGCATTTCTTTCCCTTACTGTACCGAAAATAAACCGAACCGTGACTTTAAAACCGAGGTACGTACCGAACCGTGATTTTTGCGTACCGTTACACCCCTAATATATATATATATATATTAATTTATTTGCTTTTGGTGTACTGTGGAGTGGGTAAAACTGTTTTTAATGGCAGGCTAACGTGCACCGTTGACTCGCGCTAGCCCAGCACCAGCGAACTATCCAAAAGTAAGGACTGGATGAATTTTTTTTAAAACTGTCTCCACTGATGAATAACAACCAGGCTCACTTGAAAATGAGGTCTGATGTCGAAAATCCTGAACCACCCCTTTAACAGAAGAGGAAGCAAACGTCAGCCTCCAAACAGTGAGTTTTACATTTAGATCAAATATACACTCACCTAAAGGATTATTAGGAACACCACACTAATACTGTGTTTGACCCCCTTTCGCCTTCAGAACTGCCTTAATTCTGCGTGGCATTGATTCAACAAGGTGCTGAAAGCATTCTTTAGAAATGTTGGCCCATATTGATAGGATAGCATCTTGCAGTTGATGGAGATTTGTGGGATGCACATCCAGGGCACGAAGCTCCCGTTACACCACATCCCAAAGATGCTCTATTGGGTTGAGATCTGGTGACTGTGGGGGCCATCTTAGTATAGTGAACTCATTGTCATGTTCAAGAAACCAATTTGAAATGATTCGAGCTTTGTGACATGGTGCATTATCCTGCTGGAAGTAGCCATCAGAGGATGGGTACATGGTGGTCATAAAGGGATGGCCATGGTCAGAAACAATGCTCAGGTAGGCCGTGGCATTTAAACGATGCCCAATTGGCAGTTGGCACTAAGGGGCCTAAAGTGTGCCAAGAAAACATCCCCCACACCCTTACACCACCACCACCAGCCTGCACAGTGGTAACAAGGCATGATGGATCCATGTTCTCATTCTGTTTACGCCAAATTCTGACTCTACCATCTGAATGTCTCAACAGAAATCGAGACTCATCAGACCAGGCAACATTTTTCCAGTCTTCAACTGTCCAATTTTGATGAGCTCGTGCAAATTGTAGCCTCTTTTTCCTATTTGCAGTGGAGATGAGTGGTACCCGGTGGGGTCTTCTGCTGTTGTAGCCCATCCGCCTCAAGGTTGTGCGTGTTGTGGCTTCACAAATGCTTTGCTGCATACCTCGGTTGTAACGAGTGGTTATTTCAGTCAAAGTTGCTCTTCTATCAGCTTGAATCAGTCGGCCCATTCTCCTCTTACCTCTAGCATCAACAAGGCATTTTCGCCCACAGGACTGCCGCATACTGGATGTTTTTCCCTTTTCACACCATTCTTTGTAAACCCTAGAAATGGTTGTGCGTGAAAATCCCAGTAACTGAGCAGATTGTGAAATACTCAGACCGGCCCGTCTGGCACCAACAACCATGCCACGCTCAAAATTGCTTAAATCACCTTTCTTTCCCATCCTGACATTCAGTTTGAAGTTCAGGAGATTGTCTTGACCAGGACCTGAAGCAACTGCCATGTGATTGGTTGATTAGATAATTGCATTAATGAGAAATTGAACAGGTGTTCCTAATAATCCTTTAGGTGAGTGTAGTACAACAAGATATGTGACCCATGCTTGCAAAATTAGTCGGAATCCACACAGGATAATTACGAGCTACAGACAAAACAAGTGAAAAATGTCAATTTTGGTAGAATTTGAGTTTTTTACAAAAATAAGTTCATTAAGCCCTCTTCTAGCGATCCCAATGCTCCAAATAGCAATTAAACATCTAAAAGTATATTTATTTTTGCGTTTTCTGAGAGGAGTACCTTTCCTTTCCTCATGAAAAATGCTGTTTTTCTCTGCTCGCTTCTCAGTGACTGGCGCTTCTTCTCGGCACAAGTTTGGTATAGTTTTAAAGTGCAGCATTATAACCTTGTGAATATTCATAGCAAATTCTCAATGGCATCAGTATGAACCAAAATAATCCATGCACTAACCACTTAATGATTCTAGGGATTTTTTTTTATTTTTTTTTACTATCTTGGAATATAATGAATACCTGAATTTGAATAAAATCTCCCATAAGTACAAGACATATATGTATATTGTGTATATTCAGTTTCTCTTTCCATTAATTTGAGGCTAACAGCAATAACCATGTTACCAACCTGTCTGTGTATTTCAGTGTCTGTGATTAAAGAAGAGCTGAGAATAGTTTTGTTGGGGTCACACGCAGATGTGAAAGCCTCCTGTGGGAACACAATCTTTGGACGAAACGTGTTCTCAGAGTTGCTGTCCTCCCTACATTTGTTTGAGAGGCATGATGGGATGGTGCTGGAGAGACATGTGTTGGTCATCAACACTCCTGACCTGCTCAATCCTGCTCTCTCTTCTGAAGAACAAGACCTGAAGAGATTCTTCCATCTCTCTGATCCTGGACCTTATGTCCTTCTTCTGGTCCTCAAGCATGGCACATTTACAGAAGATACAGACGCTCTCAAGCTCATTAACGTCATTTTTGGTGCAGGTGCATCTGAGTGTCATGATCCTGCCATAATAGTCCTTGTGTTTTTTTTTTTAGTCTTGAAGCAGGATCATGACAGACCCATGTTTTATGTGCCTTTTGTTGGGCCATGTGCTTGTGTTGTCTCGTCATCTAGCCCCGTCCTCCTTGTTATCCTCGTTTAGTCATTATTGCTTCCCCATTATCACCTGTTTCCTTCATTAGTTTCTCTCTATTTAATCCCCTCGTGTTTGCTGTCCTGTGTCGGTTCATTGTCAAACTTTGTCAAGCACATTTGTGAGTAACCTGTCAAGAGTTGTCATCTTGTTGAGCTATTTCTTGTACCAGTTGTTTGTTTTCTTCTAATTATCTGTCAAAGTCATAGTCTAGTTAGTCACCATTGTCCTGTCTTGTTTTGCCCCCTCGTGGGCTTTGTTTTCCCTATTATTTGTATATGTGACCCTGGACCACAAAATCAGTCTTATGTGTATTTTTTTTTAAATTGAGATTTATACATCATCTGAAAGCTGAATACATAATCTTTCCATTGATATTAGGTTTGTTAGGATATGACAATATTTGGCCAAGATACAACTATTTGAAAATCTGGAAACTGAGGGTGCAGAAAAATCGAAATATTGAGAAAATCGCCTTTAAAGTTGTCCATTTCTATAGGCGATTGTGCTGCATCCACTCACAAAACTATTTTTTTTAATATATTTAAGGTGGGAAATTTACTAAATATCTTCATGGATCATGATCTTTACTTAATATCCTGATGATTTTTGGCATAAAAGAAAAATCGATAATTTTTACCCATACAATGTTTTGTTGGCTATTGCCACAAATATACCCGTGCTACTTAAGACTGGTTTTGTGATCCAGGGTCACATATAATAAACTGTGTGCTGTGACTACTGCCTGCGATTGGGTTCATTCCCTTCATCACCCTTCCAACATCATAACAGAATGAACCGACCAGAACCGAACCCAGCGGACAGTATGTCCTCGCCTGTCGAGTCCCAATCGGACCTTCTTATAGATTGGTGGCACAAAACGATGTCTGACATCAGAGTCGGCAAGCTGCTGATTCCTCCTCAGGGAGAGAGATCCATTAAGGAGTACGCTAGTGTCGCTAATGAGAAGAGACTCTTCCTACCTGATATCCTTCTCAACCGCTACCTCATAGCGGGTCTCAACGCTCCTCCACCCCTTGCTGAACGGGAGAAGTTGGCCTGCCAGCCGTTTGCTGACATGGTGGACTGTTTATCTCAAAGGGAGATGCGGGGCTCCATCTTGTCTCCACCCGCCTCGCTACCAATGGATCCTGGCCGTTGTTGCCCATGGTGATCAGGCTGGTTCCACTTCTTCTCCCGAGGTCTCTTCTGCACCCATTGAGCTCCGTGGCAAACGAAGGAGACGGACTTCGTGGGATTCTCCTTCGGAGTCATCCTCTACAGAGTCAGCACTGCCCGAGACCGCCCTCCCAGCTCCAGTTACGGTCCCTGCGGAACATCTCCAACTGGTCGCTAGTCCGGCTACGGATTCCGCACCGCGTCCTAGGAGAAAGAGGAGGAGGAAAGGAGCCTTCCGTTCTTCATCTCTTCCTGCTCCGGACCCCGCTACTGCAAGCGCTGTCCCAGAGCCCGCTACTGCAAGCACTGTCCCAGATGACGCTGACCCAGAGCCCGCTGCTGCAGTGAACGCGGACCCTGAGTCTGCAGCAGTGGGGATTGTTCCCGAATCTGCTGTCGTGAGCACTGCAGAGAGGATCGCGGCCGATTCAGCTGCTGAAGCTGTCTTGCGGTCTGTTTCAGCTCATCAAAAGATGCCTGTCCTCGTCGCTGCCGAAACATTGTCTGAATACCTTAAACGTCTTGTTCAGATTCTTGAAGTCCCCGTCAAGTCAGTCATTTCTTCTTGTCCTGAGTCCACTGAGTCTAAGAGCGCCGTACCCCAGACGGCTGCGGAGAGCGCCGTTCTAGAGTCGGAGATGCTGAGTTTGGGATCTGAGTCATCATCCGTGAGCTCAGTCCCAGTTTCCCCTCTACGGGCTCCTACTACACTCCCCGTCATGAGTCCTGCTTCGTCTCCTACTGTTTCCCCCATCAAGATTCCTGTCCCGTCGTTCGCAGTGTTCCCGGACTGTTTTCCCTAAGGCCTCCCCTCGTGACTCCCCGAACAAATCACCCCGTGTTCCATGTCCTAAACTTCCTTCCCGTGAACCCAAGAGCCCCAGTCCACCTATCCACTCTGGACATTTCCCCATGAACTCTGTGTTCCCTCCGCCCCCCCTTCCTTGTCTGTTATTTTTGATTTGTCATCCTAACCCTGTTATTGTTTATTCGTGTGTACCTTTATTGTTATTTGTCATGTTTTGTTGGTTCATGTCCTTGTCACAGTCGGTCTTGTCCCGTGTTTAATGTCCCCTTGGGGAGCGTCTGGAAGCCGCTCCTTAAGGAGGGGATTCTGTCATGATCCTGCCATATAGTCCTTGTGTTTTTATTAGTCTTGAAGCAGGATCATGACAGACCCATGTTTTATGTGCAAACACATGGCCTTTTGTTGGGCCATGTGCTTGTGTTGTCTCGTCATCTAGCCCCGCCCTCCTTGTTATCCTCGTTTAGTCATTATTGCTTCCCCATTATCACCTGTTTCCTTCATTAGTTTCTCTCTATTTAATCCCCTCGTGTTTGCTGTCCTGTGTCGGTTCATTGTCAAACTTTGTCAAGCACATTTGTGAGTAACCTGTCAAGAGTTGTCATCTTGTTGAGCTATTTCTTGTATCAGTTGTTTGTTTTCTTCTAGTTATCTGTCAAAGTCATAGTCTAGTTAGTCACCATTGTCCTGTCTTGTTTTGCCCCCTCGTGGGCTTTGTTTTCCCTATTATTTGTATATAATAAACTGTGTGCTGTGACTACTGCCTGCGATTGGGTTCATTCCCTTCATCACCCTTCCAACATCATAACACTGAGTATGTTATTATAGTCTTCATGAATGAGGAGCAGGATTATGTGAGTATTAAAGACTCTGACACTGACAAAAGATCAGTAAAGTCCCTATTGCAGACCTGCAGACGACCACCCCATCAACTACAGAGGAATGGAGACCAGTCACAGGTGCAGACACTTCTGGAGAGAGCATTGAGAAGATGGTGGAGGAAAACGGAGGCCATCATCTAAAGATTTCTGATGACCCAAGACCTTTCCTGATGAAAAAGGACACAGTTTGTCAAACATCAGATAAGATGCATAAAGGTAAACCTTTACCACCAGCTCATTTGAAATATGAATAGAGGGAGTATTGATAAAAATATTTGTGAATTGGATAAAAATAAGATATTTTTTATGCATTTGAACAAACTGCTTTTATGATCTGTAGATGAAATTACATGTTTCCTGTTCTCTTTTTTTAATGTTGAACATCCAGATTTCAGTAGAAAGGCATGTAGCGTAAATCAAAGTAAGTATGAAATGAATATTTCCATCAAATTAGCGTAAGCTTTCTTCTTTTTGTTTGACATTAGTCAGTTTTCCACACTGCAAAAACTCAAGTGTTCAATTAACTCTCCAGTTTATGTGAGACCACACTGAATGGTAAAATAAGGGTGTTAAAGGAAAACTGATAAGTGTTAAAATAACACTGAAGAAGTGTTAAAGTTAATGAAATAATTAAATGATTAATTGAGTGATGATTGACCATTATTGAAGACACCTGATGTTAACAAGCAGAATCACTGAAGGAGATTCACAATTTGTTTTAAAATGTTTAAAGTAAACACTATTAATGTTCAAAACTCTAATAAAAAGTGAAGAGTCAAACTGCCCAACCAAACGAAACACTGATCATCATGATGGTGACTAATTTTTAATAGACATTTTTAATAAAACATCAACATTTTAACCTCTGTTAATTCTCAAAAATAACTTCTGTAGATGAATGGTTAAATATAGTTAATCTGGTTAGTAATAAGTGAAGCTGGTAATGCTGTTTGTGGAGTTTAATCTGCTGAGATCTTGAGAGATTTAAGGCTTGTTGGACCTCATGCAGCTCTGCGCAGACCGATCGGCGGCTGACTTGAAGCAGTGCATGCTGGTTAGAAATTGTGTCCGATTTGAGACAGCACTGACACCGCATGATTGTGACGTATGCCATCAGCAACCAGAGGACTCAGCCAGAGCAGCTTCTCTAGAGCGTTTCACGAGCTCTAATGACAACACAGCTGTTCCACGATTGGCTGGATTCACTGCATGACAAATATCACGTGTGTTTCGTATTTATTAGAACACCTTCAGTTCCACTAATGCTCAGAAATCCGTTTTTTATAACAGCAAAAACAATTTTCATGTAGTCGCAATGTTATATTGTGTCATGTTTTCTAAATAAAACTGATAAAAAAAATGCATTGATAGTATATAGGCTTATGTTGAACTTTATTCTTGTACAAATAGAGACTGTATTAAGCAGTACATAAAGTATTGAATGAAAATGTCTCTGAAAAGATTTGTATTCGACAAATATTGCATTTATTTCACTTCAGCTGTGGTAAAATTTGCAAACACAGCGTGAGCGTCACTACGGGACGCAGAAAGTGTCCGACTCCTCCTCCTCCGTTTTCAGCTCCTCCTCTCCGCCTCTCCCCAACTCTCACCAATCGGTTACATCCACCCGCAGCCAATGTCCAACAAACCTTACATCGTCTTTTATCTTCAGTTGATTTCTAAGGCTGTGGCTGGAGGTCACTTGTAGTTCTTGTGTTCCTCTTTCCTTCAGTGATTCTGCTTGTTAACAGCAGGTGTTCATCACTAATGCTCAATCATCACTTAATTAATCACTTAATTATCACGTTAACTTTAACTCTGATTTATTTTAACTCTCTGTAGAGTGAGACCATATGTTCTCTGAGCAGAGTTCATTTAATTGTGCTGTGAATAATAATTTAGTTAACTAAAATTACAATTGCAGTATGTATTTATTGCATGAAATGTATTTGAAGTATACTTTGCATAAAAAATGTAATTCAAATACATTATATTATATTTATTTCTCACTAGGGTTATTTCTTTCTTTTGCATTTGCACTGTATGATCTGAAAACTGAATACAGCTGTTGATTGATGGAGATTTGTTTTGTTTATATCTTCAAAATCTGGACTTGCGATGTGGAATGTTGCTTGTCATGAATGTGTTTTATCTCACGTTTTATTTCATTAACTCTATTGGTCCGGTTATTTGTTATTTTCAAATATGAGCATTATTAGTGCAACTCACCAGCGCTAATACCGGGCTGATAATTTTTTAAACTGCTGATTGTTGATTATGATTGGTAAATAATGTTCTTCATCTTTAGAACCAAAGACATAGAGGTTTCAGCCAAAGTCAGAAAATTCCAGACAATTAGTGCGATCAAAATGTGAGTATTACACAAAATAACATAAATGTTATTAGAGTATTTATTAATATTTCTGACAGGCTTTTCATAGATGATATATTTTTTTCTCTATCAAGATTAGTTAAGATCTATATGGTGGCGCAGAAATGACACGCTTCATCTTTGTTTAAAGAATCTTGACATTTGTGTTTGTGATTCACAGCCAGCTCTGAGAGAAGCTTGGAGTGTGTGAGAATCGTCCTGATTGGAAAAACTGGAATGGGAAAGAGTGCAACTGGAAACACCATCCTGGGACGCAACGTGTTTCAGTCGAGGGCCAGCATGAAGTCTGTTACCAAGACATGCCAAAGCGAGACAGGAGACGCCTGTGGACGACCAGTGAGTGTAGTGGACACACCAGGACTCTTCAACACAAGCCTCTGCAATGAAGAGATCCAGAAGGAGATCATGAGATGCGTTGAACTCTCGGCTCCTGGACCACACGTGTTTCTGGTGGTCATCGCTGTCGGCCCGATCAAACAAGAAGAGAGAGAAACACTTCAGCTCATTAAGATGGCCTTCGGACAGAAAGCAGAGACCTACACTAAGGTGCTTTTCACACAAGGAGACAATCTAGATGAAAGTATTGAAGACTACATTAAAGAAGGAGATCCACACGTCCAGAAACTGATAAATGACTGTGGAGGAAGATTTCATGTGTTCAATAATAAACAGAAGTATTCTGCTCAGGTCGTGAGTCTGTTAAAGAAGACTGATAAGATGATGTGGAATAATAAACCAACATTTTTCAATGACAGAATGTTTCAGGAGGCCGAGAGAGTATTAAGACTCATGCAGTTCAATAGAGAGAGAGAGGAGGAGGTCAGACGAGATATAGAGGCCATTAAAGGCAAACATGAGTCTGAAATCAAAGAAATTAAAGAGAAACTAGAGGAAGAACAAGCAAAAGGAAAAGTTCGAGAATTCCTGCTCCTGGCGAATACACTCTTGAGAAAATATCAGATAAGCCAAAAGAGAGAAGTCACAGCAGACAGTGAACAAATGCAAGATCAATTTGAATCTAAGTTACATGTTGAGGGAATGGATGATTATCAGATTGAAAAGCAAGAAAATCAGCTTTCAGGAAAAACAGATCTAGGCAAAGAGAGAACAGAAACTGGCAGAAAATCTGATAAAGATCACAAGACAATTGTTAAAAAATGGAGGGGTATTAATTCATTAAAAAAGGGCAAGAAGAAAAGGGAAAAGAATGAAAGTAGGACAGAAGAAAGTAAAACAGCAAGTGGAGAAGAAAATGCAGAAAAGATAAAAGAGACAGACACAGATCAACATATCAGTGAGGATTTACCTAAAATATCAGAAGAGGAGAGAGACGCAGAGAAAGAGCGTCTGCATCAGCAATATAAAGAAATGGAAGAATGCAGACAGAAGTTGGACGAGGCCATGAGGAGATACAAGGAGACCGCTGATATGTATGCTGCAGAACTCAAGATAATTGAAGACAGAAATGCTGAAATCATTGGCGACCGGGTGAAGAATCATGGAAAATCTTGTGTGCTTCAATAGCAGACATTAAATTACTTGATAAATGCAGTGTTGGGGGAGCTACTCTGAAACTGTAGTTTTACACGCTCGTAAGTTAAAGTACACTGTAAAACCTTGCTGTAAAAAAAAAAAAAAAAAAAAAAACGTATAAATTCTGACAGTAACATACACTGTAAAAATAAATCCTAATCTCACAGAAAATAACTGTGATTTTTTTGACGATCATTTTCTTTAATTTTAAATTGTACTCAAAACACTGTAAAATTACAAATAATATCTGTAAAATAAAAATCCAGCTGTTATTTTAGGTATTGTGACATTAATGACAAATTCCAGTAATTCACATTTTTTATACAGAAAATTGATTGTATTTTTCTTACAGTATTTTTTCTGTTTTCTTAAATTACATAAAAATGTATGTAAAATTACAAATATAATCTGTAATTAAACAGTAACAAAACAGTTAAATGATAAAATGGTCAAATGACTGTCAGCTCCCCAAAAAACTGTAAAACATCCTAAATTAAATAAACTGAAAAACACTGTTATTTTACAGGTATTTCCTGAATAATCACGATCATATACCTTCATTGTAAAAAAAATTGTTAAAAAAGGGTCAAATGACTGGCAGCTGCGGCTGCCAAACAAAAACCATAAAATTAAAGTAAAATATTCTAATTTAAATAAACCGAAAAAACACTGTTATTTCACAGGTATTTCCTGCATTATTATGATCAAATACCTTCATTGTAAAAAAATCTTTAAAAAAGGGTCAAATGACTGGCAGCTGCGGCTGCCAAACAAAAACCATAAAATTAAAATAAAATATGCTAATTTAAATAAAGTGTAAAAAACGTACAAATAAATTTGATGTCACCATGATTGAGATCAGTGTCTGCTTTAGTTGGGCTCATGACCCTTGAGTTTTTAACTTTTGCTTTTCTTTGGCTGCTTTAACTGTGTATTTGATACACATTTGTTATAGCAATAACAATTTTTTCAAGAACCTGAAAAATAAATGGCGGCGGCTGCTGTGAGTGGTTTGGGAGGCTCCACTCACGAACGTAAATCGGGATATATTGCCGCTTATACAGTTCCCAACCAGCTTACAATTGGTATTTTAAAGTTTTGGCACAATGCTTTATATGATATCTACAAATGCTTTCTCAAACAAAAGAGAAACTGCAAACATGTGTACAACAACCATATTGCAGTCTTAGCTACCTGTTGCGTTCTGGCATTTATGTCTGTCCTGTTCATATGCGATGTACCAACTAAATCGGGTGAAAATACTAACCGTGCTGCTGATCAGGATCCATTTGGCATTCGGGGTGAGAAAGCCAAACTATATTTTTTTGGTTTTGGCTATGCTACCATCTTCTCTCACACCTTTGCTGCCAATGAAGCACAGGCATCCAAAAGACTGAACCAACGCAACTGCATGAACAAGCAGAAACATGCTCCTCCAAGAGTAATTAAAACTCTAATGTTGTTGCTACTTCTGTCGGGAGATGTACATCTAAATCCCGGGCCTCTACGTAAAGTTGATGTACCCCAACACATCTCTGAACAGCAGTACCAAGCTAACGAAATGTGACAACAAATGTACTCTCTCTGACTAAAAATATGGGTGAGATGGGTCATCACGTCTCACAAGTGGATACAGTTGACGTGCTTTTTCCTGTTGCTGAGTCCGTTGGGGCATCGGGACATCTGAGTGCATCCGTCGGCGGGATGGATGGAGCGGTTGCTGGCGCTGCCGTGCTGGAGCCGCAGCAGACGCGGGGCCTTGATCGCGGTGGGGAGCGGAGCGTTGGAGTGTGTCATCCAGTTCCAACAACGGAGTCTCAGAGTACCGGTGTCTGTAGCCCGGATTCGGACAGTGTGGTGAGTCTTGATCTACACGGCGCATGCATTTCAATAGATGCCGAATGTAAACAACGACGGCAACTCACAAGGTCCAAAAATCCTAATCGGGCAGCGCTCAAGCAGAAAGAGCTGAAGATCTTCCAAACTGTAAATCATGCCCATATCATTTGGAATCCTCAAACAAAACCAAAGGGGATTTTGGGAGGACACATTAATATAAGGAGTATTTTACCAAAAATAGATCAAATTAATAGACTGTTAACTGACTCTAACCTAGATTACTTGTGTGTGACTGAAAGTTGGCTGAATCCATCCACTCCTACAGACCTAATTAACATACCTGGCTTTAAGTGTTATAGGAGAGATAGGGATCAAGGAAGGGGTGGGGGCGTGTTATTATACATTAAAGAAATATTTAAGTGTGAGAAAGTTAACATTGATGTGAAACTGGAATGCCTGCGGCTAAATGTAATTTTGTCTTCAACAATGAAATTTAAATTAATAGTCATTTACAATCCACCTTCACATGGAGCAAATTTCGATGATGATTTAAAGAGTCTTCTATTGAATATTGACAATAGTACTGAATGTATAATTATGGGTGATTTCAAACTGGCAGGAGAAAAACAACAGCAGAACAAAGCTGAAATCTTTGATGGATAAGTTCAAATATAAGCAAATGATAAACAAACCTACTAGAATTACTAGACACAGCGAAACATTGATTGATTTGATTTTTGTAAATAGACCAGAAAGAATAACTAAAACTTATAACCTGATCACAGGGCTTACCGATCATAACATGACATTAGTTGTCAGAAAGTTAACTAAAAAGCGTTTCATTAATCATAATAAAGCAGAGAATAAAATGGAAACAACAGGAATTCCTAAAGCAAAAAGAAATTCCTTTGAAAATGAGTTAAACCAAATTAATTGGAATAGTATTACTGCTGACACTGATTTAAATTTGAGTGCATCCAAATTTGTCACTAAACTAAATGATGTAATAAATAAGTATACAAAAACTTGGATAAGAAAACCAAGAAAGTATTATCTTACGTGGTTCAACAAAGATATTTGGCTAATAGCTAAAAAGCGTGACCTTGCACTTAAAAAGTCTTTAAAATCTAGGAATAATACTGACCATCTAATTTTCACTGATCTCAGGAACAAAGTTACAAGTGAGCTGCGCAAAGCAAAAACAAAATATTTTATAAAAATGATAGAAGACGCAAATGGAAGCAGCTCCAAACTATGGCAACATATAAACAAATTGACAAATTCTAATAAGAAAAACTATCAAATGACAGATTACCTTAAAATTGATGATAATTACGTTAATGACAACCAGTCAATTGCTAATGAATTCAACAATTTTTTTGTTGAATCAGTTTACGATCTAGCTAAACCTTTCAAGGGAAAATTACCTTTTGAGAACAAAGTCCAGCTTAGCAGTACAGATCTTTTAAAAATCAGAGAAGTTTCACATGACAAAGTAAGGAAAATTATTGTCAATATGAAAAATTCTACATCAAGAGACATACATTATCTTAATGCAGCTCTAATTAAAAAACATTTAAGCAGTTTACTCGATCCCATTACTTACCTTGTAAACTTGTCAATACAAACAAACACTTTCCCACAAAGCTGGAAGATTGCTGTAATTACTCCAATCTATAAGTCAGGCGATAAAGACCAAGCCTGTAATTACAGGCCGATTTCCATTCTTCCTGTCGTTTCTAAAGTGCTGGAAAAAATTGTGGCTGAGCAATTAATAGAACATCTTGAAAATAACCAATTGTTGTATCCCCAGCAGTTTTGTTCAGACAAAAACACAGCACAGAAACTGCCAACTGCTTCTTGTTGGAACAGATCAAAGGTTCACTGGACAAAGGGAATGTCATAGGCGCTGTGTTTTTAGATCTGAAGAAGGCCTTCGACACAGTGGACCATTGTATCTTATTGCAGAAATTACAGCAATTTCAATTTTCAGCTGCAGCTCTGTTATGGTTTAAGTCCTACCTGGAGGGTAGAAAACAATGTGTGAAAGTAGGAACCGTTAAATCCAACCTGAGACTAAATGACTTAGGAGTGCCTCAAGGGTCAGTTCTAGGACCGTTATTGTTTTCACTGTATATAAATGATCTCCCAGATTGCTGTCAAGGTGTAAATTGCCAGCTTTATGCTGATGACACAGTTATCCATGTGTCAGCAAAAACAACTGCACTGGCTGGGCAGCAGTTAACACAGGCTTTACATAACATCTCAAGATGGCTTCAGCTGTCTCATTTAACTCTAAACATACAGAAAACTTTCTCAATGTGTTTTTCTATCAACCGGAGGTCCCCTGACATCATCTTTGAGGTTCATTTAGATCATGAACCCATTCATGAGGTTCATGAAACGAAATATTTGGGCATAATCTTGGATAAACACCTGAAGTTTCAAAGTCAAGTAAACCATGTATGTAGGAAAGTCAAATCAAATCTGAACTGTTTTCGTTTTATTAGAGGAGAGTTGTCACATCATGCGGCTTTATTGTTTATGCATGCATTGGTTTTTTTCACACTTGTCATACTGTGTTACAGCATGGTCACAAACATCAGTGTCCATTCTGAAACCAGTTACTTCTCTGTATAAACAGGCAATTAAGATATTTGACAAGAAACCAATGAGATGGCATCATTGTGATATCATACAAAAGCACAAGCTTTTTACTTTTGAAAATTTTGTAAATTTTAGTATTTTGAAATTGACTTTTAAATGTTTGAACAACTATGTGTCACCACTGTTCTCTGGCCTCATGGAGAGGCGTCAGGGCTCTCTTAGACCTTCCACCAGAGCCTCAGTTAGTGGGAATTGTGTGCTCCCAAAGTTTAGAAAATCTTTTGGACAGTCTAGCTTCTCCTTCAGAGGGGCTACACTGTGGAACTCTCTCCCCACTGGTCTCAAATTGCAGAACAATATTAAAATCTTTACCAGAGAGCTCAAACAGTGGTTTAAATTGGGGCAAAGTTGTTCTCATGTGTAAAATGTGTCTTGTTTTGTTTAACAATGTGTTTTTATCTGTTGTAAAAGCCCCCTATGGACAGGTGTTGGAAATTAGCACATGTGCTATAACACTTTAAACAATGCATCTGGTTCGTCCAATGTTATTGCTATGTCCATATTAAATAAATAAATAAATAAATAAATAAATAAATAAAATAAATGCTGGAGAAAATGTCAGATGATATTTCATTCTTGGTCATTCATTGGTGATGTTATAGTCATCATATGAAGATCTGATTCACTGATATGTCTGTCAAATCTCTGAATATATTAGCTTAAATTACATAATATGTAAATGGAGTTTAGCTTTATACAATGTCTATAATGTCATAATTTTTCACATAACCCTTGAAATATTGTGGCATCAGTATTATAACAATCTTAAAAAAAAAAAAAATATATATATATATATATATATATATATATATATATGAAGAGTTCAGATGCAAAAGCCTCTAAGTGCCATCTGAAATTTTCTTCTAGAATGATCATTTTTATCAAGCTTGTATATTTAAGTTCAATAATTTCACTTAAATGGCAATGCAAATGACCTATTAATTGTCATTTAAGTGAAATTACTTAACTTAAATATACAAGCTTGATAAAAATGATCATTCTAGAAGAAAATTTCAGATGGCACTTAGAGGCTTTTGCATCTGAACTCTTCATATATATATATATATATATATATATATATTGTACAGAAAAAGTTTTGAGCTGGTTCATTTAAGTAGTATAGAGACATCAAGAATCAACATATGAATCTCAACAATGGTGACAACCAACAAAGCCTATTTGTGACTTTATAGTAGTTCAGATTTTTTTTTTCATTGTCACCATTGTTGTGATTCATACGCTGATTCTTGATGTCTGAGTGAGTCTATATGATCCTGTCAAAACATTTTCTGTATAATGACATAAATCTGAGTATCACAGCACTGCAAGATCTTCTATAGCACTTTCGTCATGCAAAATTAACAACTAAGTGATTTAATCAGATATTTGGTATCAATGAAGCAGGACAAAACATGATGACTATTATCACTAAAAAGTGACCAACATCATCTGATCTGAGTTTCTCTTGGATTGCTACAATTACAAATATGCATCAGAGGCACACAGTTAATGCAGCCAGAGAAATATTAAAGTTAAACACTAAAAGTTCAAGAGACCAACTAAAGCAAACACTGATCTCCATCATGGTGACATCAAACTTTATTCTTTTCAATAAAACTTCAACTTCTAAACCTCTGTTAATTCTCAATAAGAATGTTAGTATGAAAGAAATAAAGTCTAGATTGTAATAAGTGAAGATGCTGAGATCCTGAGAGATCTGGTAGTGTTTAATGTTCTGTTGGGGTTTAAAGTGTTTCTGTATGGTGTGTTTCGTGTGTCACCATTGTGTTGAAGAGTAGAGCCTGAGCTTCAGTTCAGGATGAGCAGAGAAACTTGCATGATATGCTGCATGTTGCTTTATTTAACAGACAGTAACTGTGTAGTTGCTGATGCAGTGACGTATAGTCACAGCAAATCATGCACGTAATTAACTGCATGTTTTTAAGTTAAAAAATCTGAAAATAAAAGTGAAATAACCGTGTTTCTGTTACAAATGAATTAATGAAGATTTCTGTAAAAGTATTTTGCACTTATTTAAATTAAGATATTTTACATTAATTTTACGGTTTTTGTATGGCAGCCGTTGCTGACAGTTATTTGACTGTTTTATTTAGGGGATTCTTTTACAGTGAAGGTGTTTGATCGTAATAATTCAGGAAATAGTTGTAAAATAACAGTGTTTTTCTGTAAAACATTTAAGGAAAATTTCTGTAAAAGTTTTTTGCACTTCATTTAAATTACGATATTTTACTTTATTTTTACGGTTTTTGTTTGGCAGCCGTAGCTGACAGTCATTGACCGTTTTTTTTACGATTTTATTTTTTACAGTGTACCATTCCATTAAAACAGTAACATACTGTAGAAAACAATGCATTCTGGGTAACATTTGTCATTTTCGATAAAGTAGCCTACAGGAATATACTGTGAATTAACAGTGCTGTGTTTTTAATCACACCCTATACCCTTATTCACTATTACCTAGTTCACTCATATCGGTAATATCGGTATTCACTTGAGAGAGTGAATGAAAGTGAATTCAGACACTGATGAACACCTGATAAGACAATCATCTTCAATGTCAAGCCAACTTTATGTATTTCACTGGGAAACACTTAGCATGAAACTCTGCACGTTATGTTCATATTCTGAGTCTGCTTGCCTGTAGCCTAGTCTACATTCCCAATAAGGTGTGAGCTTGGTCTTTTATATCACTGTATTAGTCCATTACGCTATATGTTAAGTGTCCTGACTGCAGGGGAATCCTGAGTGCAGCACAGTGATGTGATATAAAGTTAAGGAAACTAAACAACTGAGAGAAATATATGTCTAAGCAAATGCTATCATTTTGGAATTGGACTGACTGTGCAACAGAGAAAAGTTCTTACAATTACAGTCTCCAAGCAATGCCATCCCTTAATTAACTCTTTTGAAGACTTTTTTTTTTTATAAAGTTAAACCAAATACATATTTTTTAGCAAAAATAAAATTTTAAAAACCTGATATAGTTTTACCATAATGTTTTTTCTTGCCATGAAAATAGCCACAGAAGCTGGCATGGCATTAAAAACAAAAAAAATACTTTAGCTAAAATAATGTTTTTAGTAATGTCCAATTTGTTTTAAAATAGTAAATTTTGTACTATTTTTAGTTTATTTTGATAAATAAAATAATACATTTTTGTTCAATATGCACAGCAAAATCCCCACAGTGTAAAATTAACACTGCTCAGTGTTTATATAATCCACACTCACTCAGGGTGTTTTCACACTGGCAGTTTAGTTCGGAACGGGGAATGGTTCGCATGAAAAATAATGTGAACGCTGTCATGCGGACCCGGCTGCGCACTGGGACCCAAGACTACCTGGAGGAGTAGCTGCTGCGGATCTGCGCATGCGTTTTAGCTGATTATTCTGATGTATTTAGTTAAATAAAACACATGTAAGGGATGATAGTGTTGATGATTTACCTTGGATACGAGCGAGAGTGAGTCTGCAGTGTATTTGTGCATGGCGTGTGGAATCAAGGCAACAAATTAATGGAAATCCATTGTCTCCTCAAAAGAGTCTGTTTGCAAGCAGCAGAAGGCCACCTTATGCGACATACACACACACACACACAGTTAACCTGTGTTGTTCACTCAGCTGTGCATAATAGCACAAAATTAATAAAAAACACAATATAGCCTGCATTCTGTTTTCTATCATGCCCCATGCACATTTGTGATCATGTAAGATGCACGCAAACGCACCAGGGTACGATAGAAGAGTATTGTTAATTTTCTAAAGTTTCACAGGTTTTCAACACATACTTTTTGACGAAAATCCAGCAGGTTTAAGTCCATCAAGAACACCAGTTTCAACAGAAAAAAAGTCAGAAAATTGCACTTATCAATAAGTTAAAGGTTGCATTTGAAAAAAAGGATTTGGTGATAAAACCAAAAAATATGCATTTTATAAAGTATGGTAAAATAGACACAAACATATGATCCGAGTCAATAATGTACCGGCATCACAGCAAATCTTTTACATATCTGACACATTATTGTCACTGTTGTGTTCTGCCTTCATCGTCTTCTTCAACCTACACCACACCCTGACAATTATGCTGTAAATCCTCTAAACCTCTTTCTTTAATACGTTTTAAATACCGCAGCATCAATATTACAAACTTTTACATAATTTTCAAACTTTCTGACTTACAAAAGGTTTCAGTTCTGATTTCTGCCATAAAAGCTGTTGGTAGTTATTTATATAAATATTGGCATTATTACTATAAAATATCATTATTCTTTTGTTTGTTACATTATTATTATTCATTTTATTTCACAATTAAAACAATGATCTTTGTAATCACAATTGTCATAAAAGATTCATTTGTATGATGGTTTCAATAGCAAATCTCAAAACACACAGGCTAAAATCAATATATTATAACATAAAATGTTTTTATTTATTATACATTTGTTACACAAACATTAAACAGTGTTACACAAATGATCACCTGAACTTTGGGGAATAAGGAAATCCCCATGTGCACATTTGAACAGATTCATGCTAAGTTTGCATGATAAGGGATATGAAATATTAAAGTGATAAGTTTGCAGCCATACTGAGATTGACACGTACATCATAAATATGTGCACTGGTTCATGATTGTGGTGTAAGCCAAAACAGCCCCCTCTATTCCTCCTAATAATTCAGCTGATAAACTCACTGGACCCACAAAACACACACTGATCCCTCCAGCAGCAAAACCACTCAGGACTCCCAGCAGTTTCACAGTTTTCAGGTGTTGTTTGGTACATTTCCCAATCCTTCGATTCCGGTTTCTCCAAATCTTTGCCCAAATGTGTCCTGACGCAGCTCCTGACCCTGCTGATAAGACGCCACTGACACAACCATACAGAAATGATCTAAAACCCCAAGACCCATCCTTCTCCATATTAACACAGCCCACAGTTATCACGAGGACAACACTGACTGCATACAGATATTTAAGCTTCAGATGTACTTTGAGTGACTGAGCTTGAAACATTTGTAAAGTGTAGCATCTGTCCTGATTTTCAGACACCAGTCGCTGGATCTTCATCAGGAGTTTATGGACCTGATCTCTGTTGTTCAGATCTTTGTTGTCCAGCAGGTGAAATCTTCCTCCACACTCCTCTGTTAGTTTGGACAGCTCTGCGTTTCTTCTTATTAGTTCATCAAGAGATTTATTCTGAAGCTCGTCTCCATGTGTGAAGAGGACTAATGTGTGTTTAATGACGCTTCTACCAAACATCTGCTTATATAAGGACAGGACATCACACTCAAAAAAATTTTTTTGTCTAAAAATAAGATTTATGTATTTGAATTGCATAACAAATTTACATGCATTTGGATTACATAGTTTTAACATAAACCAATCAATAATCTGAATGTGATTCATATTTTTAAGTCATATCTAAATGAAACAGATAAGATTTATGTAATTGTATTAATAAACTGAATGTGATTTATATTTGTCAGTCGTATGTAAATGAAACAGGTAAGATTTATGTAATAGTACACAGAAAAACGCCCATGTTAAATTAACACTGCTCAGTGTTCATATGTGTGTGCACACTACAGAGGTAAAGCGGTCTTGAAGTTAATGAGATAATTAACTGATGATTGAGCATTAATTATGAACACCTGCTGTTAACAAGCAGAATCACTGAAGGAAAGAAAAACACAAGAACTACAAATGACTTCAGCCACAGCCTTAGATGAAATCAACTGAAGAGAAAAGAAGACATTAAATCTGTGAAGATCTCAGCAGAGGAGGATTAAACAACTCCACAAACAGATTTACCAGCTTCACTTATTACTAACCAGACTGACTTTATTTCATTTCCGTTTTAATGAAATCAATAGTTGTATTTTAAAGTCACCATGATGGTGGTTAGCGTTTGCTTTAGTTGGGCTCTTGAACATTTTCTCTGGCTGCTATAATTATGTGTCTATAAAACACATTTGTTGCAGCGAAAAAGCCAAGAGAAAAAGAGATCAGGTGATGTTGGCTGTTTATTGATGAAGGTGTAATCATCATATTGTGGCCTGAATCACTTATCTTTTTCAGTGTCTAATGCTTTGATTATTGGGCTTATGTGATTTTGTTTTATTTATTATAGTAGCTGTGTGACCTGACAGCATTAGATCCAACAGTTAATCAAATAATATAAAGAATTTTAAAAACATTTAGTGCTGTAAACTTTCTCTTCAACATTATTACTTAGACATCAAGAATCAGTGTATGACTCTCAACAATGGTGACAATCAATGAAATGCTTCATGCTGCAGTGCATGTTGGGTACAACCAATCAAAATTCACCCATATCTCCCAGCATGCTTTGCTGCATTAATAAATTATGCATCAGGATTTTTTGTATCTTTTGTCACCATTGTTGAGATTCATATGCTGTTTCTTGATGTCTGTGTGAGTCTAAGTAATGCCATAGATGAAAGGTTTTTGTGCACTAACTATAAAAAAAAAAAAAGTATATTGTTTGATAAACAACACTGTTAGATTTCATGCTGCAAAATCAAATGGCTTCGGTTATGAATAAAACAATATTAAAAAGCATTAGACACTGAACAAGATCAGCAAATGAGGCAATTACATGATAATGACTTTGTCATCATCATCATCATCATCATCAATAAACAGCCAACATCACTTGATCTCTTGGCTTTTTTGCTGCAACAAACGTGTTTTATAAACACATAATTATAGCAGTCAGAGAAAATGTTATATTAAAGAGTCAATGGTCAAGAGCCCAACTAAAGCAAACGCTAACCACCATCATGGTGACTTTAAAATAAATCTATTGATTTAATTCAAACGGAAATGAAATAAAGTCAGTCTGGTTAGTAATAAGTGAAGCTGGTAAATCTGTTTGTGGAGTTGTTTAATCCTCCTCTGCTGAGATCTTCACAGATTTAATGTCTTCTTTTCTCTTCAGTTGATTTCATCTAAGGCTGTGTCTGAAGTCAGTTGTAGTTCTTGTGTTTCTCTTTCCTTCAGTGATTCTGCTTGTTAACAGCAGGTGTTCATAATTAATGCTCAATCATCACTTAATGATCTCATTAACTTCAACACCGCTTTAACTCTGTAGTGTGCACACATATGAACACTGAGCAGTGTTAATTTAACATGGGCGTTTTTCTGTGTACTATTACATAAATCTTACCTGTTTCATTTACATACGACTGACAAATATAAATCACATTCAGTTTATTAATACAATTACATAAATCTTATCTGTTTCATTTATGTATGACTTAAACATATGAATCACATTCAGGAGTATTGATTGGTTTATGTTAAAACTATGTAAACCAAATGCATGGGAATATGTTATGCAATTCAAATACATAAATCTTATGTTTAGACACAATTTTTTTTTTTGAGTGCAGTGTCTTGCTGAGTGAAAGTGTGTAAAGGCAGAACCAGAAGGATCGCATGAAGTCCTGAAGAGCACATGTTCAGTCCTCTCTTTATCTCCACGCTCAGATCAATGTCAGCTGAATTAAAGAAGTTTGGGGTGTCTATCACTGTAACTCTTCTGTTGGACACTTCAGCCGTGTGTGTTTGACATCTGTCAGTGATGGAGGTCAGGCTCCGGCCGCACTGAAACACATTTAGACCCAGGATAGTGTTTCCAGAAGCGCTCACTCCTGAACCGGTTTTACCCGTCAGCAGAATCTGAACATGGTCGACGGTTCGCTCCATCACTGAAACACACAAGAAATATTATATCCCAGATACGTCTCTAAGATGTTTGCTAAAGATTCCTTAATTTTGAAAACATCTGTTGTGTACAAACATCTGATAAACATCTGAGAAAAATCAGTTTTATATAGGCCAACATTCTAAATCATACACATCTCAAAGACATTTTCTAAACGTCTATTTAACATCTGACAGGAAATGTCTCAGAGACGTATTGCAGAAGAGCAAACACTCAAAAAATACATCTAAATACAGATGTATGCTGATGCATACAGATATCGAACAGATGTCTCTGTGATGCTGCAGGTTTCAGACATGATGCACAATATCTAGTTAATATTAAAATAAATATGAGCTAATGCGGTACTGAAAAAATTTCAATATTTGCACATGACTTGACAGTTTATTTGATTAAATATCAAAAATCTAAAATGTGTGCATCATGCCTGGCACATACATGAACACTTTACAGTTGGTTTTATGACTGTAAGTCATTCTCTTAAAATGCTATTGAAGTTAGAAAGGGCGTTTCTGCTTAAGGCCCTTTCAGACAGGACGCAGAGTTAATCGAAGACCTTCAGATACAACGCGATTTTTTGCTACGCTGGCCAGAGCAAAAGTAGGCTGAGTTTTCAAAACGCTTGTTTGGATGCCCGTTTTTCCTATTTTTATTGGCTGCGCGGCTAATTGTCACAGAGCACAGTGGCAAAAGTTGAAGTATTTTGAGCTCGCCAATGCTTCGCTCCACTGTGCATGCGCATTGGACGACACAGCAACGAAACGTCCTCGCAAGCCATTGAAATAGCGCTTCTGAGTTTCATAGCGCAGCGCATTCTGCGTCCTATCTGAAAGGGCCATTACATGTAGGTACAAAAGTAACAGTTTAGACGTTAATGCAAACACAGCGTTTGTGTCTTCATCAGTCTTCCCATATATATACTGGCCCTGATAATCATCACACATTCTGACCACTTGCTTTATTTCTGCAAATCCGTTTTTATGAATGAATGAGTCTGTCACCCATTGCTCTATAGTTCTCTTCGTCAACAGCCGCTTGCACCCCCTGTTGGTGAGGCCGACTAACAACTATTTTCTGTCGAATTTGAACCACTGAATTTGTGGAAGCGAATTTGTAAAGCGAAATAAAACGGACTGAAAATTGCCTGTTGAATATTATAGGTTGAATTTTTTAACATTATGAACATTTTGGAAGTGAAATCTGAAAGGTGAATATGGATTATTGAATTTTTAATAATGGACTGGTAAATGGTAAATGGACTGCATTTATATAGCGCTTTCACAGACCTATGGCCACCAAAGCGCTTTACATAATATATAGCCTCACATTCACCCATTCACTCACTCATTCATACACCGACGTGTCAGCCATGCAAGGCGCCATCCAGCTCGTCGGGAACAGCTGGGGTTAATGAAAATAATGAAAATGTCTGTGAAATGTTTTGAACTGAAATATGCACAGCTTAAATATACAACCATGTTTAATTTCAGCCCATAAAAAATACAATGCATTAAAATGCAAGCAGGTCAATGCATATTTTTTTCAAGTTGTGCAATTCAACAAGCTTTTTTGTTTCAAAAACATGTGTCATTATTTTACTTCCATACAGCTGTTTTTGTCAGTTGTAAGTTTTGACTTAAAATGTTTGCTATTTTAGCAGTACGTGTTTAAATGTGTTGCCACTTGCTTGAGTAACTTAATGAGTATATTATAGCCTGTAACTGTACTGTGTACAAAGAGAATCGCAATACTGACAAACGTTGCTAATAACAACTTTTGGAATTGAAATAATAATAGTGAATAAATGTTGTGTTTGTGGTAGAGCCGCGGATCAGTTGTGCACTGCAAACAGAGTGTGTGTGAAACAGGCGCACGTTCATCATCAGCTCGTAATGTTATCGAGTATCCGAGGCGTTAAAAAACAAATACTGACCAAGTAGTCATTAATACGAGTTGTTATGTTTAGGACCCAGAAGCGTGGCCTTACCGTTAGTTGTTCTGTCTCGGTTGTTGGTTGAAACAGGTTAAAATCTGCAGATAATCTTGCACAGGTTTCTGTGATCACATTCACAGCACGGGAAATGCTGGAAAATGGTTCTCAGAGGCTTCATCAAAATGGCGGTTCTGTACTTTCACTTTCGATCGACCCGCCCACTTCTGAACTCTTCTGCGAATCTTTTTTCTTTCAAGCCTACGATTTTTACGACCAGGGTCTGAGATTCAGAATGTTTTGTTATCTAGAAATAAAGGTCAACAAACTAATTAATGTTAATAATGAAGTAGCCTATCATGAATGAAACCAAAACTGTAAAAAAAAAAAAAAAAAAAAAAAAAAAAACTGTACTAGTATTGGGAGAAATCAGGGTGAAATTTGGATTTGGGTCTTGTTAAGGTTTCATTTCTCTCCGTCATGTCTATGTGCAATATGTTGTTGTCATCCATCCATTAAAGAATAATCCAGATATAACTTCTTAGTATTATTTATTTGTTGGTTTACATCTCAACGCACTGGCATAACATCAGTACCCGAGGGAGCAACACGTTCAGAGCACAGAGAAAATGTTTTATTCACTTAACGCGAGTCAAAATAAAAGTCCCGTTTGTTCACACATGCGCACAATGAACTCTTGCACATTTTTGACATACAACAGTCAGAAGCATAATAGTAAGCAGCATAACATAACACAAATTGTATAATTAATGAGAACATATAACTCAACACCCTCACTTGTTCTCATCATCTTATGTACAATGTCATCACAAATATTTAGTTCCCAAACAGAAAACCTTTGAACTTTAGAATTTTAATTTTTGATACAGATTTTGTCAAAATGTCTGCCACCATGTCTTCTGTTGGGCAGTACACAATATGTATTCTTCCCTCACTGACAGCATCACGGATAAAGTGATATTTCACATCAATGTGTTTAGATCTAGATCTATTCACTGGATTTCTGCTCAGTGCAATGGCCCCCTGATTATCACCATACATCGTGGTGCAAGTGTAAACACTACTGTCCATGCCATTTAGCAGTTGAGTTAGGTGCATGCTTTCCTGAGTAGTGTTTGCTAGACCAATGTATTCAGCTTCGCAGGTCGACAGTGCCACTGTCGGCTGTTTCTTAGACTTCCATGAAATAGCAGGGCCTTGTTCTGTCAGGCTGAAACAGTATCCTGAAATGCTACGCCTATCTTTTACAGAAGATGCCCAGTCAGAATCACTGAATGCTATTAGACTTAAAGTCTTGTCTGTTTTCTTGAAACACAGCTCGTAGTCAGCTGTACCTTTTAGGTATCTCAGGACATGTTTAGCAGCTACTAAGTCATGTGTTTTAGGTTTTGCAAGGGTTTGTGACCGTTTACTGACTATCCAGCTAATGTCTGGTCTGGTACAGGTCATATATCAAGCTTCCAACAAGTTCACGGTATTCTTTGGGGTTCTCAATTTCGTTGTTGTTTTCTTCCTCATTCCTATTACACTCCACTTTTAACTCACTTGGGGTAGCTTTTGGTTTACAGTTTGACATTCCAAACCTTTCAAGCATTTTGAGAATGTATCTTTTCTGATTCATTTTAATTTCTCCCTATTTTTGCTCAAACTGAATCCCCAAAAAATAAGATATTTTCCCTAGATCCTTCATGTTAAATTTGGACTTCATTATTTCTTTAAAACTGTTGAGCAGATCCTCACTGCTTGCTGCAATTATTAAATCATCTACCCAGATGATCACTATGATTGTCTCATTTTCAATCTGCTTTCTATACACACAGTGATCAGACTGATTTCTCTCAAAATTGTTTTGTTCCAAATAATCATTTAAAAGTTCGTAGCAATTTCTTCCAGACTGTTTTAGACCATACAAAGATTTCTTCAACTTGCAAACTAACTTGTCTCCTATGTCAGATGTCTCTTCAAAACCCTCTGGTTGTTCTAAGTATATGTCTTCCTCTATTGGAGCATGTAAATATGCTGTTTTGACGTCCATCTGATGAACTAAGAAGTCGTTCTGAGCAGCTATCTGCAATAATGCCCGTACTGAGGTGAGATTTGCTGTAGGAGCAAATGTCTCATGGTAGTCTATGCCTTCAGTTTGGTTGTATCCCTTTGCAACATATAAGCTTGTCTCATGGTCCAATTCACCTATATTTCCCTCCTCTATGTCAGCTGCTGCCTCATAAATCGCTGCTTCAGCAGATGCTGCAGTTGCATCTTTTTGAGATTGTAGCAAGAATAGATCTGCTTCTACTTCTGCTTTTTTCCTCATCATAGCTGCTTCTTTTTCTGCATAAGATGCTTTAGCTCGAGCTGCTTCGGCTTTAGCTCGAGCTCGAGTCGCTGCCACACTTGCTGATGACCGACTTGATCGTTGAGATGACTTGCAGCTAGATGATTGTGATCTAATCTCAAAGCCCTGAGATTTGTCTTTCTCATCACTGTGTGACTCCATACTTTACTTGGTTCTGAAGAGTTGTGCATCGCAATGTAACGCCCGTTTCACACATACTCCGTTTGCAGTGCGTATGCGGTGCGTATTTTTTTCCGTACCATGTTAACAGGTTAGAGCTTTCACACTGCACGCGGCTGCGGTCCGTCGATCCGTTCCAGTTGCGGTGCGTATACAGCAGTGCAGCGATCGTTTCCGAACCGGGTCTATTTTTGCTGTGCTGCAAACGCTGAATTAAAGTGACAGCGCATGTTTCGTGGTCAAAATGAACACAGATTGACCTGAAAATGTAGTAATTTCACCATAAATGCGATTAATTAAATAAAATGTATAATCTCACCTTAAATGTATTTAATTAAATACAAATTTTTACTTTAAGACCGGGGTAAAGCAAGGAAAACTACAATTTACCTCAACAAGGCAACGTACTCGTCTCATTCGTGGAAAAACAAGTTCTTT
Organism: Leuciscus leuciscus; assembly: GCF_965113295.1. NCBI lineage: Eukaryota > Metazoa > Chordata > Actinopteri > Cypriniformes > Leuciscidae > Leuciscus > Leuciscus leuciscus. The sequence goes on along the minus strand of NC_138725.1, from coordinate 30,065,270 downwards.
GTGACATGCAAGAAAAATTTAAATGCAAAAGAAAAGGCATGAGAGTCAGCTGTTTTTGACAATTTTAAGCTTTAATTTAAAATGTTTGCGATTTTTATATGGTTAAATATTTGACCACTTGCTTGAGAAACTTAATATAGAAGTAATGCATTGAATAATAGGCCTACGTTGTTTAAATTGTGTTTAAACGTGCATACGTCTATTAAAGAGTGTATATGCGTACAAAGAGAATCGCAATACTGAGACGTTAAGACCGGGGTAAATCAAGGGAAAATACAATTTACTTCAACAAGGCAACATAATAAACACACGTCTCATTCGTGGAGGTGGAAAAACAAGTTCTTTGTGACATGCAAGATTTATTGTATAAAGATTTAAATCATGCAAAAGAAAGGGTATGAGTCTGCTGTTTTGCCAATTTTAAGTTTTAATTTAAAATGTTTGTGATTTTAATATAAGTAGCCTACATAGTTAAATATGTTACCACTTGCTTGAACAACTTCATCTATATAGAAGTAATGCATTGAATAACACGTTGTTTAAATTGTTTAAACTTGAATACGTCTATTAAAGAGTGTATATGTGTACAAAGAGAAACGCACTGGTGCCAAAACTTTTTTTTTATTAAAGTTAGATAACTACTGGATTTGAAATATAGGCTATGTGTTTTTGTGGTACAGACGCAGATCAGTTACGCACTGCAAACGCAGCATATGTGAAAGCACTATAGCGCGTGCTGCTCCTGCACCACATACGCACCGCAACACGCACCGCATACGCACTGCACACGGAGTATGTGTGAAACGGGCGTAACAATGGCTGTATGGTTCCGCTGTTTTCACCCGCTGTGTCAATGTCTTTTTACTATTCTGTTCTGACCAATTGCGTAGCTTAAGCAAAGGCTTAACAGATAGCGTACAACTTGAAAAAAGAACTCCAGAAAGCAGTCTTCATAACTTTAGTGACTTTACTGGTGATTCACTTCTCAATATTTTTCTGTAAAACTACAAACAAGAAGAAAAATATGTATGAACATTATGTTCACATTTACATACACATATCCAGCTTAACATTACGGTTTGTACATAGTTCCTTTCACATAATTTTTAAGTAATAAACACAGAGAAATTATATTCAAATGAGATTACGTACAAACAGAAGAGAAATTAGAATGTACCGACGCTACAACATTGCACGTTACCAATAACACAAATCAAGTGTGCTTATAACAAAAATATAGCAATAATCTCTGTTCTAAAAATTCTTAAACACTTTAAATCACTAATTAGTGAAAAATATTGCACTTACAGACATATATTTCCAAGGTTTAAATCGATGGAATCAAAAGCCGATAGAAACTGCGTGCCCGTTGTTCTTGACTGCGTTCACTGAGGGAAATCGAAAGTAAACTATATAAACATAGTGCAGTACCTTAAATGTCCAGTGGGAGGCGGAAAAGAAACACAGCTAAACATAAGCAACAGCACACCTGCCATATGTTTATTCCACCCATAAACTCAGTCAGCTGATTTCACTAATTAGTTCTCTCTCCTGTCTGAATTAGCAAATCCAGGTGATTAGAACAAAATACTGAGGAGGACTTTTACTTTCTGAACCTGGACTTTACACTTCTGCATAGCAATGCCACATGTCAGCCAAAAGCAAAGAAATAAACCCAAACTGGACCTCTTAATTCTTTGAAAGCTTCGTCTGATTGTTTTGGGGAAAGATTATAAGCGTCAGGAGTGTCAAAAAACAGTATCATCTTGTGGCAGGTCAAATTTACAGTAGCCATAAACCTGAGAGCGCATTTCTGCTGTTTTATTCATTAAGCACAAATAAAAGCTTGACAATGCTAAATGTGTTTAGTTTTCTGATAATAAAATTCACATATTAAAGTGATGCTATAAATACAGTGTAATAATAATAAGTAATTGGTGGTCTAATTTTTTTTTTTTTTACACTTATACTGCTTATATGACAGAATATATGGTCATGCAATTTATCAAGTCGCACAACATTTCTAACCGGCATGCACACTGAGGAGGACTTTTACTTTCTGAACCTGGACTTTACACCTCTGCATAGCAATGCCACATGTCAGCCATGAGCAAAGAAATAAACCAGAACTTACCACGAAAACACTATTTAACACTTGCGTCCCATGATTGCCTCTCTCTTCTACTACGCAATATCACAGTTTGACATGTCTGTCATTGGAAAGATCCACGTGGTGTCATGAATAATTAAGAGACGGTGTCTTCTCATAGGATAAGAAAACTCAGTCTCATGAATAATAACGATACATTGATGAGTCATCAAAGTACTACAGTGCTCTGCCACCTCACAGCCTGTGACGTGGACACAATGAAGATTTTAAATCCAGAGGATGAAAATAGCAGAAACAAAACTATAATTTAACCATTTTCCCCCTACTATTAAATCTAGCAGATGCTAACATTGTCTTCAATGGTGTTCAACACACATACCTCTGTTAAAATCTCAGAAAATTTGGTTTAGGGTTTCTAGGCCGCTGTACGTGAGCTGTATCGTTCAGTTTCGTTCCGACAAATGGGGCACTACTTTTTCTTTTGCTCAATATGTTCAACGTTAATAAAAGGTATCCAAGCAAAAAGTTCTCCACGCATTATCCTGCAGTTAATGAGAAAAGTGTAATTTATTGGCGCACTGTATTGACTGCGTATTGAGACATGTAAAACTGTTGAGCTAGATTTTCAACCAATCAGCATCGAAAATGTAAGTAGGTCACAGCCGAAATCAAGCCAATATCACTACGCACATGTAAACATGGAGGAGGACGTAAGCAGCGCATCTTCATCTGATAGCGGCGATCAAGCTCGATTAACACCCGTAAAGTGTATTCTTCATGTCGGAAAAGATGGTGGGAAAGGTCCGCAGCCCTTTACTGAAAAAATCAAGCAATGTGCGTAGGAATGGCTCAAAACGTCGGACACTACGGAGCTAACATTAGCTATTGCTAATAAACATGTTGCCCTCGACAAACCGGTCCCTGATGTCCCAACAACTACGGGTTTCACCCGGCCTGCTATCGGCGTTTTATAGACAAAAAACGCTTGACTTGTGTGTATGTGTGTGTGATGGGTAGGTTTAGTGGTCGGATTAGTGTGTGTGTGTGTGTGTGAGAGAGAGAGAGATGGGTAGGTTTAGGGGTCGGGTTAGTGTGTGTGTGTGTGTGTGTGTGTGTGTGTGTGTGTGTGTGTGTGTGTGTGTGTGTGTGTGTGTGTGTGTGTGTGTGTGAGTGAGAGAGATGGGTAGGTTTAGGGGTCGGGTTAGTGTGTGTGTGTGTGTGTGTGTGTGTGTGTGTGTGTGTGTGTGTGTGTGTGTGTGTGTGTGTGAGAGAGAGAGAGAGAGAGAGAGAGAGATGGGTAGGTAAATAAATAAATCAAAATGAAATCTTGTTTACAATAATCATTCCTGTGAATATGTACATGTAGTGCAGGGGCCTATACCATGAAGCCGGTTTAGGTGGCTAGCCAGCTATGTTTCAGTTTAGTTTCCGCCAACCCTGGGTTTTAGGTACTATGAAAGTAGCTTGGCTTTAATCGGTGTTCGTTGCCATGGTATCTTACGCTGCACGGCTAGCCTGCTCCGGGGCAGGTTATGTTCTGGATTCAAGATCTCAGACTGAGGTTTGACCAATCAGCTGAGAGCAAAGAAACATATAGGTGACGTAACTTATTCCCAGTGTCTGTTGCAATGACTTCACCTTTTCTTCCAAATCCTGTGACATCTCAGCGCAAATTGTTTGACGAGCACTTCGTAGAGAAAGAGTTTTTATCCAGACAAAATCCCCTTGCCTTTCCTGATAGTTACTTGTATGAAAGATACAGATTTTCCGCGGAAGGAATGTCTTATCTTTGCGAACTTCTTGAGCCGCACATAAAGAATTTAACACGTCGAATTTATGCACTTACTGTACCGCAAATATTGCGTTGCGTTTTTTTTTTTTTTTTTTTTTGCAAGTGGTACATTCTTGTACGGTGGGTGACGTACAGAAGCTATAGGGGAAAACACAGTTTGTCGAACCATTCGTAAGGTGGTCCTCGCTCTGCAGGAGTACATGAATAGTTTCATTAATAGCGTTCCCGGACATTTATCGGCCATGTCCATAAAAGAGGGCTTTTATAAAATTGCCGGTAAGATATATTGATAGGGTGACATCACATGAACACATTTTATTTATTTTTTTAAAAAAAGCAAATTGCACAAATGTACTATACAATAAAATACATGTTAAGAATTATTTTAAATCTTTATTATTATTCTGTTAATCTTATGATAGGATTCCCTAGCTTTCTTAGTAGTACAAATACGTTCTATATTTATGTAAAATTATGAATGTGTAGCCTATGTGTAATATAGCCTATAGCCTATTTTTATAATATATAAAAAATGTGCATGTATCATTTTTTATATATTATAAAAATAGGCTAGGCCTATAGGCTATATTACACATATAGGCTACACATACATACATAATTTTACATAAATATAGAACGTATTTGTTTAACTTACACATTAACAATCATCAATCTTTCTCCAACAGTCTTCTCTTGCTTTGGCAGCAGAGACCGTATTGTTTCGAGCTTGAAATACATATTTAAATTAATCGTAATTCTGAATGATTATCTCTTGCTCCTCCGCGGGAAAATATATCGCTCACGCTCTACCCGCGATTGGTTGTTCAGTGTCGACGTCACTCTTTTATGTGCACGCGCGCGTGGAGTAATCATAGCTTAAGGATCAAAGCCTGAGTTGACAGAGAAAGTTGATGAGCTGCATCATGGTACCAATAAAGCCTGATTGCATCGGTTTGGTTTTGTCAACTCAAAACTAATCCTGTAACCCCGAGTTTGTTCAGCTACCTTCATGGTACAGGCCCCAGTTATGCTCGTGTATGCAAATGAACAATTCACCATTAAATGTGTAATTTTTAAAAGTTTTTTTTTATTTTTTATATATATATATATATATATATATACTTTTGAGTTTAACTTGGAGTGAGATTTGGGGAGATTAGGGGGGGGGGGAGGTTGCAAAAAAAACTTGCATCACAATAAGTGTATTGTGATTGTCAAAACATTTTAGTAACTAAACTGAATTGTATTAGGTTTAGTGACAACATGTTACAATGTTTACATGGTACAATTTATGGTAAGCTACGCTTTTTTATTATTTCAATTCAATTAAATTATTGTGATTTGATTTAATATTGACTCATTTGGATAAATATTAGGTACACAAGATAGGCATTCATTTTTCTCAAGAAAAAAAAAAACAACTCACCTAATGCTGTAAACATACAGAGAGCCCTATCAGCTGGCAGTATTATTTAAGGTTAAAAATAACTCCAATAAATATAATGCGCTTTTTTTTATTATAATAACAACTTTATTTAATGATTTAAAATATCATTATTATAAAGTAAAACTATAATAGATATGTAATATAGTACACATTTAGCAAAATACTCTCTATAGCTCTTTTTTTCTAACTTAGCCAATAACGTGCTATCCTATATTATGGCCATCAAATGGCTTTCCTGAGGTAAATGTTATGTGACATAATTGTTCTCCAGCTGTTTTATTGACCCCTGTGTTTGATTGATTGGTCGATATTATCTATGAGGAATATACATTTCAGCAAGTTGTACTGTTTCTTTCAATGTTGTTCATTCGTGCAAACAGCAGCTGCCAAATAATAAACTTTTCTTTTGCAAAACTTTATTATTTGCTAATATATATATATATATATATATATATATATATATATATATATATATATATATATATATATATATATATATATATATATATTTTTTTTTTTTTTTTTTTTTTTTTTTTTTTTTTTAAATAAGTAATGTTTAAAATTTCACATTTGTGTTTATAGTTTTGTTTGTGTTTTAGAAACGCATTGCAGGACATATTTCAAGAAATATGTTTTAATTGAATAAACAGTTCAGTAAAAAAAATGTATCTGTGGTATTCAGTGTTTCCACAAGCGGTTGTTTATCTCTGTGCGTTTCAGGGTTCAAAGTTCCAGGTGTTTCAGAGTTCAAAGTTCCAGGTGTTTCAGTAGCAGGTGCTTTAGTGGACACCTGAAATGGCGGACAGTATAGGTAAGAGTTCTACAAAACATGTAAAATGCTACTTTGTCATTAATTTCCTGATTTGTCTTGGTTAAATTCCACTATAGGCAACAATTTGGAGTACCTCGGATGTTTTTTTTGTTTTTGTTTATTGTTTTGTTTTTTATGATTGTAGATTCCACTGTTCCGCAAACCAGGAAATGAAAGAATGAAATAAATAAAATAAATGAGTTAATATGCTGTAAGAAACATCAAAGGCAATGCACTGACATGAATTAAATGCTGATTAATTTACTCAAAGATCTGCCACTCAATTCTTGTGGATTTTGTGTTTGTAGGCATGTAGTTGTGTCGCATGTATGGCTTTTATTGTGTTCTGGTGTTTTCTCTTAGTTGTTTCTTGTTGTTTGTAAAATTGTCTTTTATATATACCTTAATTAGGTGAATATTTAATATAAAACATAGGCATGACCATTTTCAAACTTGAATGTGGAACATTTTAAGTATGAGTGACAAAAAAAACTAAAAAGGTAATTGCAAAGTAATCCTAAGTAATTTCTGTCCAGTGGCACCAAATAAAATATTTTTCAAACAGTTTATTTATTATACCCTATAAGTAATTATATTCTTTTGATAAGATTCATAGGGTGCCCACATGTAAACTTATGTTTTTGAACAGTTTATTTTTATTTTTATACCACATAAATTATTTTGCTGATGGCGTCATTCATTTTGAAAATTTAAAAATATATATATATATATATATATTATTCTATCTTTACATTATTATTTTATTAAGCTATGTCTTTATTTAAAGAGATTTGGCTGCTTAAACGTACTTAACCCCTTAACGCCTGAATTTATATAGCTGTATATATAAACAAGACGAACAAGATGGCGCCGCGGATGGCTGCCTCGGTGTGGAGCTCTCCAGTTATTGTGTTGTTTTTGTTGGTTTGTTCTGCGTTTAGTCATTCTTTTCCTATCAGTTTCACCAAAGACGAACTACTGGACATTAGGAAACACACACCAGACAACTTTTCTACAGATTTTGATTACTCAGACGTTTTACTGGACATTCTCGTCGGAGGGGCAGCGGTGTTGTTCAAACGCGCGGTCAGACGCAAACGCGGGAAGCGCGCTGGCGCGCTGGTGAAACTCCGCGAGCGCGGCCTCCGCACTGCACTCCCTAGTATTCATCTTGCAAATCTCCGATCTCTTCCTAACAAAATGGACGAACTTCTTCTCCTCACCCGCACTAACAAGGATTTTTTAAACTCCGCTGCTCTGTGCTTCACTGAAACCTGGCTGAGTGAAGCCATACCGGACAACGCACTACATCTGCCGGGCTTTCAGCTGTTCCGAGCGGATCGCATCGCGGAACTAACGGGGAAAACGAGAGGTGGTGGATTGTGTTTCTACATTAACGAAAGTTGGTGTTCAGATGTAACAACACTGAAGAAGATGTGCTCTCCTAACTTAGAGGTGCATTTCATGAACTGTAAACCTTTCTACTCGCCACGGGAGTTTTCCTCATTCATTCTCGCGAATGTTTACATTCCTCCAGACGCGTGTGTGAGCGCGGCGATACAACAGCTGGCTGAACATATAGCTGAAATGGAACAAAGGTACCCAGACTCTCTTTTAATCATTCTTGGGGATTTTAACAAAGCAAATCTCTCCCGTGAACTGCCAAAATACAGACAGCATGTTACATGTCCTACCAGAGACAGTAATATATTGGACCACTGTTACACCACGATAAAGAATGCGTATCACTCCGTCCCACGGGCAGCTTTGGGGCTCTCTGATCACTGTTTGGTTCATCTTATACCGACCTACAGGCAGAAACTGAAATCAGCTAAACCTGTAATAAGGACTGTAAAAAGATGGACCAATGAAGCAGAGCAGGATCTACAGGCCTGCTTCGATTGCACTGATTGGACTGTTTTTGAAGCTGCAGCCACCGATCTGGATGAGCTCACAGATACTGTAACATCATATATCAGTTTCTGTGAGGATACATGCATTCCTACCAGGACATTCTTATCATTCACTAATGATAAACCATGGTTTACTGGGAAACTCAAACAGCTTCGTCATGCCAAAGAGGATGCTTACAGAAGTGGGGATAAAATCTTGTATAACCAGGCCAGAAACAGACTGACAAAGGAGATCAGAGTTGCTAAAAGAAGCTACTCTGAAAAGCTGAAAACCCAGTTTTCAGCCAACGACCCGGCATCAGTCTGGAGAGGCCTGAGGAACATCACCAACTACAAATCACCATCCCCCCCATCTGTGGAGAATCAACAACTGGCCGACACTCTCAATGCATTTTATTGCAGGTTTGAGAAGCCCAGACTCACACCTCACACCCGCTCTGATGTGCACTTCACACATCCACCATCACCTCCTGCAACCCCTCTCCTCCCCCCTTCTGCCATCCAACCTGAGCTTAAGGTCTGTGTGGAGGACGTGAGCCGAGTCTTCAAAAAACAGAAGACTAGGAAAGCTTCAGGCCCAGACGGCATCTCATCTGCTTGTCTAAAAGCCTGCGCTGACCAACTGGCCCCAGTCTTCACGCAGATCTTCAACAGATCATTGGAGCAGTGTGAAGTTCCCTGCTGCTTCAAACGCTCCACTATCATTCCGGTTCCCAAAAAACCTAAAATCACTGGACTTAATGACTACAGACCTGTCGCTCTCACGTCTGTGGTCATGAAGTCGTTTGAAAGACTGGTGCTGGCCTATCTGAAGGACATCACTGGACCCCTGCTGGATCCCTTTCAGTTTGCTTACAGAGCAAACAGGTCTGTGGATGATGCAGTCAACATGGGACTGCACTATATCCTGCAACATCTTGACAGACCTGGGACTTATGCACGGATCTTATTTGTGGACTTCAGTTCGGCCTTCAATACCATCATCCCTGATCTTCTCACAGCCAAACTGACTCAGCTCTCCATGCCATCCTCAATCTGTCAGTGGATCTCCAGCTTCCTGACGGACCGGCAGCAGCGAGTGAGACTGGGGAAGCTCACATCCAGGACCCTCACCATCAGCACTGGCGCCCCCCAAGGGTGCGTTCTCTCCCCACTGCTCTTCTCCCTGTACACTAATGACTGCACTTCTAAAGACCCCTCTGTCAAGCTCCTGAAATTTGCAGACGACACCACCGTCATCGGTCTCATCCAAAATGGTGACGAGTCTGCTTACAGACTGGGGGTTGAACAGCTGGCTGTCTGGTGCAGCTATAACAACCTTGAGCTGAACACGCTCAAAACAGTGGAGATGATTGTGGACTTCAGGAGAAAATCCCCAGCACTCCCCCCTCTTACCATCATGAACAGCACTGTGGAAGCAGTGGAGTCATTCAGGTTCCTGGGCTCTACCATCTCTCAGGACCTGAAGTGGGCAAATCACATTGACTCCATTGTGAAAAAGGCCCAGCAGAGACTGTACTTCCTTCGCCAGCTGAAGAAGTTCAATCTGCCACAGGAGCTGCTGATCCAGTTCTACTCAGCTGTCATTGAGTCTGTTTTAAGCACTTCCATCACTGTCTGGTTTGGTTCAGCTACCAAATCGGACATCAGGAGACTACAACGGACAGTCCGGACTGCAGAGAGGATTATTGGTGCCCCCTTGCCAACCCTCCAGGACCTGTACTCTTCCAGAGTGAGGAAGAGAGCAGGTAAAATCATCACAGACTCCACTCACCCTGGACACCCCCTGTTTGAACTGTTACCGTCAGGACGGCGACACAGATCACTGGCCACAAGAACATCCAGGCACAGGAACAGTTTCTTTCCACAGGCCATTTCCCTTCTGAACACTTAACATGCCCCCCAATGCATATGCCTGTAAGTGCAATACTCCCACTGTCTAGTGCAATATTCTATTCTCTAAGTCAGGTGATATTTATATTTATATTATTCATACTACTCAAAATACTGTAAATATGTTCATAATCTGTAACATGCACTAGACTCCCACTGTCTAGTGTAATATTCTCTAACTCAGGTGATATTTATATTTATATTATAATTCATATTACTCAAAATACTGTAAATATGTTCATAATCTGTAAATGTTTATTCAGACTAAACCCAACTGTGACCCCTTTTTTGACTTTCTATACTATTTTTATTTTTTATTTTTTTTATATATTTTATTCTTAGAATTTGTATTACTATGTTTCTTGTTGTATTTGTATTTGTATATGTGCACTGGAAGCTTCAGTACCAAGAAAAATTCCTTGTGGGTGCAAGCACACTTGGCAATAAAGCTCTTTCTGATTCTGATTCTGATTCTGATTCTGATTCTGATATAAAAAAAAATGTATGTGTGTTTTTGCCTTTAAGATGGTAAATAATGTTGAGATTATCAATTTCACTTTTGCACAACAAATAAATAGAAATTTTGGTATGTTGCAAATTTGCGACAACAGGCATAATGGTCAATTTGGGGTCAATTTGGTATGTTGCAAATTTGCAACAACAGGCATAATGGTCAATAATAACAAAAACACAGTAAAATAAGCAACAGCAGGCATAATGGTCAATAATAACATAACAAAAACACAGTAAAATAACAGTGAAAAAACAATGTTTTATTTATTCACCCTTTTTTTTTACTTATTTATTTATATAAATCTGCAACAGCAGGTATTCAATAATAAGAATTATGACCACTTTCATGTCACCAACACAATATACACAAACGTTACTGTTAAGGCTATAGGAAACATTGCATTCATTTGAATTTTAGATTGATTTGAATTGTAAATTAAGTTTTCAAATGTATGTTGCTGAACCTGAAAGAATGAGAGGGAATGCACAGAAGCAGTTCTTTGTACTATAACAATGTAACATAACAATGCTACTCCACTCTTTAATTATTTAAGGAGCAGGGGCCGTGAAACACCTCTTGGGTAGCCCCAGGGTTAACCTCCACACACACACACACACACATTAATTCTTGCAAAATGTAGAGTTAATGTGTTAACAGGGGTGTTGTGTCGATAGTGCTTCCTGCAGCTGATGGCACCCTATAGACGACCACCTAGAAACTGCCCTGCTTAGGCGTTCTCATTGTTTCATGCTGCCCCTATTTTTGTTGCAGGAATAAGGAGGAGGAGGAGTGGAAGTGGTGATCGACCTACCAGTATGTAAACCAATTAAGTATAACAACAGATGAGAGCATAATTGCATTTTTTATTTATTTTTTTAAAAAAAGCAAATTGCACAAATGTACTATACAATAAAATACATGTTAAGAATTATTTTAAATCTTTATTATTATTCTGTTAATCTTATGATAGGATTCCCTAGCTTTCTTAGTAGTACAAATACGTTCTATATTTATGTAAAATTATGAATGTGTAGCCTATGTGTAATATAGCCTATAGCCTATTTTTATAATATATAAAAAATGTGCATGTATCATTTTTTATATATTATAAAAATAGGCTAGGCCTATAGGCTATATTACACATATAGGCTACACATACATACATAATTTTACATAAATATAGAACGTATTTGTTTAACTTACACATTAACAATCATCAATCTTTCTCCAACAGTCTTCTCTTGCTTTGGCAGCAGAGACCGTATTGTTTCGAGCTTGAAATACATATTTAAATTAATCGTAATTCTGAATGATTATCTCTTGCTCCTCCGCGGGAAAATATATCGCTCACGCTCTACCCGCGATTGGTTGTTCAGTGTCGACGTCACTCTTTTATGTGCACGCGCGCGTGGAGTAATCATAGCTTAAGGATCAAAGCCTGAGTTGACAGAGAAAGTTGATGAGCTGCATCATGGTACCAATAAAGCCTGATTGCATCGGTTTGGTTTTGTCAACTCAAAACTAATCCTGTAACCCCGAGTTTGTTCAGCTACCTTCATGGTACAGGCCCCAGTTATGCTCGTGTATGCAAATGAACAATTCACCATTAAATGTGTAATTTTTAAAAGTTTTTTTTTATTTTTTATATATATATATATATATATATATACTTTTGAGTTTAACTTGGAGTGAGATTTGGGGAGATTAGGGGGGGGGGGAGGTTGCAAAAAAAACTTGCATCACAATAAGTGTATTGTGATTGTCAAAACATTTTAGTAACTAAACTGAATTGTATTAGGTTTAGTGACAACATGTTACAATGTTTACATGGTACAATTTATGGTAAGCTACGCTTTTTTATTATTTCAATTCAATTAAATTATTGTGATTTGATTTAATATTGACTCATTTGGATAAATATTAGGTACACAAGATAGGCATTCATTTTTCTCAAGAAAAAAAAAAACAACTCACCTAATGCTGTAAACATACAGAGAGCCCTATCAGCTGGCAGTATTATTTAAGGTTAAAAATAACTCCAATAAATATAATGCGCTTTTTTTTATTATAATAACAACAACTTTATTTAATGATTTAAAATATCATTATTATAAAGTAAAACTATAATAGATATGTAATATAGTACACATTTAGCAAAATACTCTCTATAGCTCTTTTTTTCTAACTTAGCCAATAACGTGCTATCCTATATTATGGCCATCAAATGGCTTTCCTGAGGTAAATGTTATGTGACATAATTGTTCTCCAGCTGTTTTATTGACCCCTGTGTTTGATTGATTGGTCGATATTATCTATGAGGAATATACATTTCAGCAAGTTGTACTGTTTCTTTCAATGTTGTTCATTCGTGCAAACAGCAGCTGCCAAATAATAAACTTTTCTTTTGCAAAACTTTATTATTTGCTAATATATATATATATATATATATATATATATATATATATATATATATATATATATATATATATATATATATATATATATTTTTTTTTTTTTTTTTTTTTTTTTTTTTTTTAAATAAGTAATGTTTAAAATTTCACATTTGTGTTTATAGTTTTGTTTGTGTTTTAGAAACGCATTGCAGGACATATTTCAAGAAATATGTTTTAATTGGATAAACAGTTCAGTAAAAAAAATGTATCTGTGGTATTCAGTGTTTCCACAAGCGGTTGTTTATCTCTGTGCGTTTCAGGGTTCAAAGTTCCAGGTGTTTCAGAGTTCAAAGTTCCAGGTGTTTCAGTAGCAGGTGCTTTAGTGGACACCTGAAATGGCGGACAGTATAGGTAAGAGTTCTACAAAACATGTAAAATGCTACTTTGTCATTAATTTCCTGATTTGTCTTGGTTAAATTCCACTATAGGCAACAATTTGGAGTACCTCGGATGTTTTTTTTGTTTTTGTTTATTGTTTTGTTTTTTATGATTGTAGATTCCACTGTTCCGCAAACCAGGAAATGAAAGAATGAAATAAATAAAATAAATGAGTTAATATGCTGTAAGAAACATCAAAGGCAATGCACTGACATGAATTAAATGCTGATTAATTTACTCAAAGATCTGCCACTCAATTCTTGTGGATTTTGTGTTTGTAGGCATGTAGTTGTGTCGCATGTATGGCTTTTATTGTGTTCTGGTGTTTTCTCTTAGTTGTTTCTTGTTGTTTGTAAAATTGTCTTTTATATATACCTTAATTAGGTGAATATTTAATATAAAACATAGGCATGACCATTTTCAAACTTGAATGTGGAACATTTTAAGTATGAGTGACAAAAAAAACTAAAAAGGTAATTGCAAAGTAATCCTAAGTAATTTCTGTCCAGTGGCACCAAATAAAATATTTTTCAAACAGTTTATTTATTATACCCTATAAGTAATTATATTCTTTTGATAAGATTCATAGGGTGCCCACATGTAAACTTATGTTTTTGAACAGTTTATTTTTATTTTTATACCACATAAATTATTTTGCTGATGGCGTCATTCATTTTGAAAATTTAAAAAAATATATATATATATATATATTATTCTATCTTTACATTATTATTTTATTAAGCTATGTCTTTATTTAAAGAGATTTGGCTGCTTAAACGTACTTAACCCCTTAACGCCTGAATTTATATAGCTGTATATATAAACAAGACGAACAAGATGGCGCCGCGGATGGCTGCCTCGGTGTGGAGCTCTCCAGTTATTGTGTTGTTTTTGTTGGTTTGTTCTGCGTTTAGTCATTCTTTTCCTATCAGTTTCACCAAAGACGAACTACTGGACATTAGGAAACACACACCAGACAACTTTTCTACAGATTTTGATTACTCAGACGTTTTACTGGACATTCTCGTCGGAGGGGCAGCGGTGTTGTTCAAACGCGCGGTCAGACGCAAACGCGGGAAGCGCGCTGGCGCGCTGGTGAAACTCCGCGAGCGCGGCCTCCGCACTGCACTCCCTAGTATTCATCTTGCAAATCTCCGATCTCTTCCTAACAAAATGGACGAACTTCTTCTCCTCACCCGCACTAACAAGGATTTTTTAAACTCCGCTGCTCTGTGCTTCACTGAAACCTGGCTGAGTGAAGCCATACCGGACAACGCACTACATCTGCCGGGCTTTCAGCTGTTCCGAGCGGATCGCATCGCGGAACTAACGGGGAAAACGAGAGGTGGTGGATTGTGTTTCTACATTAACGAAAGTTGGTGTTCAGATGTAACAACACTGAAGAAGATGTGCTCTCCTAACTTAGAGGTGCATTTCATGAACTGTAAACCTTTCTACTCGCCACGGGAGTTTTCCTCATTCATTCTCGCGAATGTTTACATTCCTCCAGACGCGTGTGTGAGCGCGGCGATACAACAGCTGGCTGAACATATAGCTGAAATGGAACAAAGGTACCCAGACTCTCTTTTAATCATTCTTGGGGATTTTAACAAAGCAAATCTCTCCCGTGAACTGCCAAAATACAGACAGCATGTTACATGTCCTACCAGAGACAGTAATATATTGGACCACTGTTACACCACGATAAAGAATGCGTATCACTCCGTCCCACGGGCAGCTTTGGGGCTCTCTGATCACTGTTTGGTTCATCTTATACCGACCTACAGGCAGAAACTGAAATCAGCTAAACCTGTAATAAGGACTGTAAAAAGATGGACCAACGAAGCAGAGCAGGATCTACAGGCCTGCTTCGATTGCACTGATTGGACTGTTTTTGAAGCTGCAGCCACCGATCTGGATGAGCTCACAGATACTGTAACATCATATATCAGTTTCTGTGAGGATACATGCATTCCTACCAGGACATTCTTATCATTCACTAATGATAAACCATGGTTTACTGGGAAACTCAAACAGCTTCGTCATGCCAAAGAGGATGCTTACAGAAGTGGGGATAAAATCTTGTATAACCAGGCCAGAAACAGACTGACAAAGGAGATCAGAGTTGCTAAAAGAAGCTACTCTGAAAAGCTGAAAACCCAGTTTTCAGCCAACGACCCGGCATCAGTCTGGAGAGGCCTGAGGAACATCACCAACTACAAATCACCATCCCCCCCATCTGTGGAGAATCAACAACTGGCCGACACTCTCAATGCATTTTATTGCAGGTTTGAGAAGCCCAGACTCACACCTCACACCCGCTCTGATGTGCACTTCACACATCCACCATCACCTCCTGCAACCCCTCTCCTCCCCCCTTCTGCCATCCAACCTGAGCTTAAGGTCTGTGTGGAGGACGTGAGCCGAGTCTTCAAAAAACAGAAGACTAGGAAAGCTTCAGGCCCAGACGGCATCTCATCTGCTTGTCTAAAAGCCTGCGCTGACCAACTGGCCCCAGTCTTCACGCAGATCTTCAACAGATCATTGGAGCAGTGTGAAGTTCCCTGCTGCTTCAAACGCTCCACTATCATTCCGGTTCCCAAAAAACCTAAAATCACTGGACTTAATGACTACAGACCTGTCGCTCTCACGTCTGTGGTCATGAAGTCGTTTGAAAGACTGGTGCTGGCCTATCTGAAGGACATCACTGGACCCCTGCTGGATCCCTTTCAGTTTGCTTACAGAGCAAACAGGTCTGTGGATGATGCAGTCAACATGGGACTGCACTATATCCTGCAACATCTTGACAGACCTGGGACTTATGCACGGATCTTATTTGTGGACTTCAGTTCGGCCTTCAATACCATCATCCCTGATCTTCTCACAGCCAAACTGACTCAGCTCTCCATGCCATCCTCAATCTGTCAGTGGATCTCCAGCTTCCTGACGGACCGGCAGCAGCGAGTGAGACTGGGGAAGCTCACATCCAGGACCCTCACCATCAGCACTGGCGCCCCCCAAGGGTGCGTTCTCTCCCCACTGCTCTTCTCCCTGTACACTAATGACTGCACTTCTAAAGACCCCTCTGTCAAGCTCCTGAAATTTGCAGACGACACCACCGTCATCGGTCTCATCCAAAATGGTGACGAGTCTGCTTACAGACTGGGGGTTGAACAGCTGGCTGTCTGGTGCAGCTATAACAACCTTGAGCTGAACACGCTCAAAACAGTGGAGATGATTGTGGACTTCAGGAGAAAATCCCCAGCACTCCCCCCTCTTACCATCATGAACAGCACTGTGGAAGCAGTGGAGTCATTCAGGTTCCTGGGCTCTACCATCTCTCAGGACCTGAAGTGGGCAAATCACATTGACTCCATTGTGAAAAAGGCCCAGCAGAGACTGTACTTCCTTCGCCAGCTGAAGAAGTTCAATCTGCCACAGGAGCTGCTGATCCAGTTCTACTCAGCTGTCATTGAGTCTGTTTTAAGCACTTCCATCACTGTCTGGTTTGGTTCAGCTACCAAATCGGACATCAGGAGACTACAACGGACAGTCCGGACTGCAGAGAGGATTATTGGTGCCCCCTTGCCAACCCTCCAGGACCTGTACTCTTCCAGAGTGAGGAAGAGAGCAGGTAAAATCATCACAGACTCCACTCACCCTGGACACCCCCTGTTTGAACTGTTACCGTCAGGACGGCGACACAGATCACTGGCCACAAGAACATCCAGGCACAGGAACAGTTTCTTTCCACAGGCCATTTCCCTTCTGAACACTTAACATGCCCCCCAATGCATATGCCTGTAAGTGCAATACTCCCACTGTCTAGTGCAATATTCTATTCTCTAAGTCAGGTGATATTTATATTTATATTATTCATACTACTCAAAATACTGTAAATATGTTCATAATCTGTAACATGCACTAGACTCCCACTGTCTAGTGTAATATTCTCTAACTCAGGTGATATTTATATTTATATTATAATTCATATTACTCAAAATACTGTAAATATGTTCATAATCTGTAAATGTTTATTCAGACTAAACCCAACTGTGACCCCTTTTTTGACTTTCTATACTATTTTTATTTTTTATTTTTTTTATATATTTTATTCTTAGAATTTGTATTACTATGTTTCTTGTTGTATTTGTATTTGTATATGTGCACTGGAAGCTTCAGTACCAAGAAAAATTCCTTGTGGGTGCAAGCACACTTGGCAATAAAGCTCTTTCTGATTCTGATTCTGATTCTGATTCTGATTCTGATATAAAAAAAAATGTATGTGTGTTTTTGCCTTTAAGATGGTAAATAATGTTGAGATTATCAATTTCACTTTTGCACAACAAATAAATAGAAATTTTGGTATGTTGCAAATTTGCGACAACAGGCATAATGGTCAATTTGGGGTCAATTTGGTATGTTGCAAATTTGCAACAACAGGCATAATGGTCAATAATAACAAAAACACAGTAAAATAAGCAACAGCAGGCATAATGGTCAATAATAACATAACAAAAACACAGTAAAATAACAGTGAAAAAACAATGTTTTATTTATTCACCCTTTTTTTTTACTTATTTATTTATATAAATCTGCAACAGCAGGTATTCAATAATAAGAATTATGACCACTTTCATGTCACCAACACAATATACACAAACGTTACTGTTAAGGCTATAGGAAACATTGCATTCATTTGAATTTTAGATTGATTTGAATTGTAAATTAAGTTTTCAAATGTATGTTGCTGAACCTGAAAGAATGAGAGGGAATGCACAGAAGCAGTTCTTTGTACTATAACAATGTAACATAACAATGCTACTCCACTCTTTAATTATTTAAGGAGCAGGGGCCGTGAAACACCTCTTGGGTAGCCCCAGGGTTAACCTCCACACACACACACACACACATTAATTCTTGCAAAATGTAGAGTTAATGTGTTAACAGGGGTGTTGTGTCGATAGTGCTTCCTGCAGCTGATGGCACCCTATAGACGACCACCTAGAAACTGCCCTGCTTAGGCGTTCTCATTGTTTCATGCTGCCCCTATTTTTGTTGCAGGAATAAGGAGGAGGAGGAGTGGAAGTGGTGATCGACCTACCAGTATGTAAACCAATTAAGTATAACAACAGATGAGAGCATAATTGCATTTGATTTGGCTAATCGGATAGATTATAACGTTTTTACTGTAAAATACTGCCACATCAAATAAGCTTATAATGTTGCCAATTTCTGCTCATATGTTAAATATATATATATATATATATATATATATATATATATATATATATATATATATATATATATATATATATATATACATATATATATATATATACATATACATATATATATATATATATATATATATATATATATATATACTATTACTATATATACTACTAATTGTTGTTGTAATTGTATAACCTTTTTAATAAAATAGCAATATATATATATATATATATATATATATATATATATATATATATATATGCTCTCATCTGACCATATATATATATATATATATATATATATATATATATATATATATATATATATATATATATAAGGTTAGATGTAAGAAAAATCTTAAAAGGTCAATATAAGCCTTCTCTTTAAATAATTTTTATTGTGTTTTATTAGTGACACATTTGGGTAGAGAATATATTCCAAATCTGAAAATACAGTATGAGAACAATTAACTGCACAATTACTAGAAATGTTTACCTTGGATATTATACAATTTGCAAGCACAATTTGTGGAAAAAAACAACAACAACAACTGTGAACCATATATATATTTTTTGTCCTTGCATTTTTTCTTGTGGCTCAGTGACACACCTGAATGAAAGGCTAATTATGCGGGCCCCATTGTCTTCTCAGGTGTGAACTACTCAATATTCATGATGGTGTTGGATCGTTTACACCCACCCGCATATTGCCTTTCCAAACAAAAAGTGTCTTACAAAATTTAAATCAATGTATTGTTTTATGTGAATGATTAGGCAGGATGATTTTCAGATCATTTTGGAGAAAAAACTCTAGGCGACAAAATGCATTATTCAGAAGTCTTATGGACACATATTTAGTATGTGTTTTGTGGCCTTATTTCAGAAATGTTCATTTTTTGTTTTTTCAATAACCATGCATAAACATTAATTTCTCATAAATACAAACATGTATATACATGTTGCTCACATATTATGGTAGCCCTGTTTGTGCTAAATAGAGTGTAATTACACCTTTGCCATTAATATGTTTATAAGCAACTGAAAAAATGTAAGGGCATGTCAGAACATCTCAAGGACCCCAAAAACACCTTAGGCCCCAGAGGGTTAATCTCGTTGTCAGTCGACCATGATCGCGCACCTAGGTAGGCTATTACTCAGAACTCCGACATGGATAAATGTATGCAGCAATATATAATGAATGTATATAGCCCCCCCACATAATAAATCCCAATTTAACCCCTGTGTGTAACATAGTTCTAAGTGAATGAAAACATCCTGCAAAGTTTTACATCTGAAAGTGCACCGTATATAAAGTTATTGTCTTTATTAAGTAAGAGTCGACTTTGAGTCAATTAAATGAATCGTTTTTCAAACGAGTCATAAGCGGTTTTGTTGTGACGTCAAGACGAAACATTAATTTTGCCCGCCCACTTATTGCGCGCGCAGGCACCAGGGAAAACTTCACTCTCATGTTGAGAAGATGCTCTACAATGTGAAGGTAAAGTTTTTTTTTTTCTTTTTCACTGCCCAAGGCACTGCCATGCGCGTGCCTGTGAAGAATCAGTGGTTAAAGTTCATCTTTACCACGATATCACAGCAGTATAATCCAACATTTTTGCTGTGTTCCCTTTATTTTACTGACGACTGCTTCTTAAATCTCTGAGTTCAATGTAGGATTCGCAAACCGTTTGCTCTTGAAAGATGGCGTGCAAAATACTTAGTTTTGAGTTTTTATATTGTGTTGGTCTCCTGCTAACTCGCTAACTCTTACTGAGGCCCTGTCCACACAGAGACGCGTTTAGCTCTATCCGTACACATTTTGTATCGTATTGGCGTTTCGTCCAGACGGATCCGGCGTTTTCGGAAACTGAAACCGCTATTTTTTTAAACCGGGTCCTAAGGTGGATAAATAGAGGTGGCAGAATTACAGCGCCACATACTGGAATGGCATGTATACTACATCGTTTTGAGTCGGTTTCAGTGGTTTCGTGTGTGCAGATATTTCTTGGGACGACACCGTGTTTACGGAATTTTTTTTTTTTTACGTAGAAAAAAAAAAAAACGGAGAGGGAAAGCTCTGGCTTCATGGATGTGGCCTGAAATACATCTGCTAATTAGTTGTGGGCCACTATTACCTATAACTGTGTCTATTAATGCAGATTGTCTGTCGTTCTCACTAGTTTGAGTAAAGATTAAGCATGGAGCAAGATTTGTTTTACCAACATTTATGTTACATAAGTCATTCACGCTAGAGCTTGACTATATATACATTATACATTGCTTACATGCACTGTTATTGAGACAGTTTCCACGTGTTCACCACAATATATTAGAAAAAATACTCAGCATTAACATGTGCATGTAAATAAATTAGCACAAGTAAAATAATCGGTTTGTTGATGGACATGCACATGTTAATGCTGATGGTGAGGAATTACAATTGTACACTCGCTGTACATGGTAGACCAATCACAACAGACTGAGCTGTCTGGCCAATCAGAGCAGAGTAGTTTGCGGAAAGGCAGGATTTAGAGATTCATCTGACGAGTCGTTTGAGAATCATTGAAAATGTGGTGATGTGCAAATGTATATTATGAGGACATTAAACAGTATTTTGACCTTTGATGCTTGTAAACATGTTGTAGGAGACTCCAAAACAACATTAGGAAACTTTAAAATGTAAAAGTTTCAAGCTTTAGGTATATTTATCATGTCTGTGAGGCAAGTATACGCTGAATTTCGGTTAATTTATGTCGACAGAAAGTGCTGTTATTTTACAAAAACACAACGTTTTGTTGTTATTGTGAGTTTACAGAAATAAAAGTAGACCCTTTACAGGTTGCATTACTCTTATCTGTATGACCAAAAATGGCGGAGTATTTTAAGTTAAATGCAATTGATGTACCGACGCCTGTTTGTCATGCAGTAAGAGCTCTTCATACAAACACTTAGATATGAACCTAATAATAGTGCACATTTGTCTAGGCTAACATTAGAGCAAGCAGACTTGTAAAGTTGCTGCTACTTACATGTTTCAAGTGATAAGCCATATTTGAGGTCGATAAATGGTAGGCGAATGTTTGGTTCCTTTAGGAGAATGTACTCTCGTATTGCGTTGCAAACGCTGTGGGAAAACTCCTTTTCTCGAGAATATTGAAGGCTTTATTTTAAAACGCATTGCAGCTGCATAGCGAGAGCATCATAGCTCGTCTGGGCGAGCTGATTGGCTGTGCTGTGGCAACTGCACAAACCTATGGCGAGTCAGCAGAGGCGTGCGGTCCAATGGGAGCACTTGGCGCCTTGCCAGCCTTGAGCGCGCCAAAATGGGCGTGGCTGGAGAGTATAAATTCAGAGAAAACTCACCATATGACAGATTTAATCTCCTTCAGCTCTGAGATTTAGCTCGTCACTGACTTCTCTGGATACAGAAGCCTCCTCGCCGTCGAACAGCCCCTGCAGCGGAACAGCTTCAGCGCCTTGGCAGACCTCGCCCAGCTCAACGTTTCCCTGTGGCATCCGGCGAATATCCTTTATAAACGCTTCCTTTCTAAAAGAGCAGAGCACGTTGTTGCAAATGCCGCTCCCCGTCTGCGAATCCTGCGGGATTCCCCTTCACTTGTCGGACCGACACACCCAGTGAGCTGTCTGTCTCGGCCCTGAACATGCAGAGGCAGCGCTCAATAAAGGCGGCTGCCTTTCATATGACAGTATGCCTGTTGCAGTGCTCCGATCCAGACTCGCTCTCACTACGTCAGAGAGCGAGCCCGCCCATCTTCCGTCTCCGGCGCCCCACGAGCCCCGAAGGAAGAAGCGGCGCGAGCAGAGGATCCACGAGCGTGGTGATCTAAGCGTGTGCACACTGGGTCCCTCCCCGCGTGCCTCGCCCACACCAGGATCTGATACCTCTCCGGTTCTGTTCACTAAGAGTGACCCTCTCTTGAAGCGGCGGGACTCTTTTCTTTCGGCGGATCTGCTGAAGAACTGGATGACGCTGTTTCGGTGGTGGCATCTGAGGGTGAGGATTGGTTGGGCTCCACGGACCCCGCCCCTCCCTCTCAGTCTGATCGTTTCGACACTAGAACAAACATTGACGCCGAACTTCTCCGCGTCGTGACTCGCGCTGTCGACGAGCTGGGTCTCGACTGGCTTTCCCCAGCTGAGCCTGCTAGAAGCCGCCTTGATGAGTGGTTCCTGCCGGGGTGCCAACATGCCCCTCGCCAGCGCGCCGCTCCATTCTTCCCCGAGGTCCACGAGGAGCTCACAAAATGCTGGCGTGTGCCCTTTTCAGCGCAAATGAGCTCTTCTGCTTCTGCTACGCTCTCTACTGTTGACGGCGCTGAGGAAAAGGGCTATGTGTCGCTCCCGCCACTTGAAGAAGCGGTCGCCGCTCATTTGTGCCCTCCCACTGCAGACAGTTGGAGAACAAAAACGACACACCCATCTAAGCCGTGCAGGACTACTTTCGCTATGGTCAGCCACGCATATTCCACCACCGGTCAAGCTGCCTCTGCACTGCACACCATGGCGATCCTCCAGGTGTTCCAGGCTAAGCTCCTCCGCGCTATGGATCCGTTCCCGCGGCGGTAAATTGCGGGTGTGTATTTGCAGCCTCTTACCACTAAGAGGCGCTACAATCACAGACTTTGCAAAGTGTCAGTTTATTCTCCCTCCTTTACGTAACCTGCCGCCGCGCCGCGGCTCATTGAGAGCGATTGAAAGCTGGTAGCAAGTCAATTCAAATGAAACATTGAACGAATTCATAATCACAGTACTGAAATTACTGAAATTAAATTGAATAATGAAAAAAAATTCAACATAAAACATTGCAATAGAAAAATATTAGGCCACATCAATGAGACTTTTTAAGAGCATAAGACATCACTTTAACAGTATTTCAAACGATAGCTCTGTGGTCAATGCAACAACATGAGCCTCGCGGACCTTCAAGCGATCTGAGATCGAATCTCAGTGTTGCCGACAGTGTTTATGTTTTTCCGTTCTTGATGCTTAAATATGTATCTGTTTATTAAAGTCAAGCATCTTGTTTAATTATCAATTGTACATTACAACATACATGTGCTACATTCCAGTTGAGCCGCTGCAAAGACGACACAACTGATGAAGGAAGACTGTCAGCCGATCGCACCAGAAAATGAAGATGATGAAGCTCGTCTTTAATCTGCTATTTAAAAAAAAAAAAAAATTGTGAATCATTCACGAAATTGAGATGACTGCGTGATACCCGGCCATAGCAATGGAAGACATTTTTCAAAACAGATCGAACAAATCAGAAAAATACTTTCAATACAGTATTGCTTTCAATAAAAAAAATAATAAACAATGAAAATGTAAAATAAAAATAAAATTAAGTTTAAAAACACATCGCACATTTCAAGGTATATAAATAAAGTGTCGGGACAGTTTATTTATTTAAAACAGGGTTGCATCGATAGAGTTTATTCCCTTTGCGATGCAAAATAAGAAACACAGAATCTTATTCTTGCAACATTTTAAATTTCTATTGTCAAAGAAATTGCAGCTAAGTTAAAAAATTAAAACGGTACAAAACGAAAATAGTTCACAGCAACATAAATTAAGAACAGACACTTTTCTTTGCCTCTCTCTCACGCTGGATATTTTTTTAGTAAGTTTATTTTGTCTCCCTCACTGTGCGTGCCGGGTCTTTCTCGAAATAAAACATTTCAGGGTAGAAACATACAGCTGATAATACTGTATATGTCGCTGCGTGTCGTCCACACAAATCACGAAAGAAAAAAAACTGTAACAAATAGCCTTTGTTGCTTCAAAAATACAGCTTTGTTGCTGAATTCACCTTACAATAAAACGAGGTTGATCGCGAATTAAAGAGCTCTGTATCTCCTAAATTGAAATTGTGTGTGGAAAACCTTTAAATACAATCAATAAAACTACAATATTTATAATTTAATAAGATATAGGGCCTACATATGGACTTTTGGAGATTTTGAGATTTATCCTTAAAAGAATTTTGCCTGCCCATCAGGCTGGCTATCCGACACTCTCCATATGAAAGACGGAACATTAACACCTCTTGTCCCGCACCCCCACGATAAAGCAACTATACTGCCTTCTCCAAACCCCCCACAGACTGTGAGTTTGCTAAACAAAACAAAGAGTTTGCAATTCACACTTAAATCGCTATTCTAGACATTAGCAATAGGCTATTCAAGTGTTGACAATGAAGGAATTAAATAATTTAGGCAATGTAGTAATATTTATGTCATAAATGTTTATTACTAAATATTTAATTAGGCCTATTTCAATAACTGAAGAATTAAAACGCTACTTCAGTTTGGGCCAGCTTTTTTCAAGCAAAACTAAATACAATCTTCAAATGCATTTTCATTTGTTGTCATGAACAAAATGTTCAACTCAATATTAAATTCCACAGGGATCTTTGAATCCTTACAACCAGGGTGTGATTTGTGAATAAAGTTTTTTATTTTTTTATTCAAATAAATCTCGAACCACAGTGCTTCGTGCTGCTGTTAAACTAAATAACATTTATAGAATAATTATGAATTTAAATGAAACAATATTGCAACATTGACAAATACATTTGTTTGATCTGTTTTTACAATTTAATTCAGGGCGATTAAGCCTACATTTAATTAGAGCGAGATTTTCACCCTTTCCTCATTGGGAAGCGCTCACATGATGCTAAACATGTTTGAGTAGATCCTCTGTACCTCTCGGTTTCATATGGATTTCATAATCAGCCTTTAGACATAGCCGATTTCTTATCGTGACTGAGCTGAGGCAAGTGAATTTCGGTTCATTTTTGTGACACGCAGTTCCCGGAGACAGAGACGACCGACAAACTTTTGTCGTTAGCCTAATAGGCCTGTGAATAAAAGTTGACAGTTTTGAACGATGTAGGCTATACTCTACTCTTATCTGTATGACCGAAAAACTACAGAGTAGCCTATTAAGTTATTTTAGCTGTTAAGAGAAAAATAAATCCAAATGAACGCGCCGCCGCGTTTGTCGAACACTAATTCAACATGCCAGAATAAAACCCGTAACAGAATACTTCAGATTGTATTGTTTGTCGTTTAAACGTGCGTGTTGCATATCTTTATTTTATTTATTTTATATAGCCTATTTTATATGGTCTATTGAATTAGCATTGATATATATATATATATATATATATATATATATATATATATATATATATATATATATATATATATATATATATTTATTTATTCATTTATTTATTATTATTATTATTATTTACAGAACTGCTTTTGAAATTACGATTGGAATTATTATAGGCTACAGAAGTAAAGTCATTGTATAATATTTGTTCCTTAGTGTAAAATGGAAATGCATGGTCATTTTATTTTATAAATATAAGCAAAAAACTATGGTGTAACAGAGTAATTCACCATATGAAATACAGGTTATATTGTTATCGTCTCTATTTTTAACTTGTTATTCTATTTTTCTGGCCTTATAAAATGTTCTGTTCTGTTTACCATAGTTGTAGTATTTCATCCTTACTGTTAACCCTCTGAGGTCTGAGCTGTTTTCTGGGCCTGGAAGTGTTCTGACATGCTCTGACATTTGTGTTTTTTTCTGTTACTAGTGACATTTTCATGGCTAAAGTCTAATTACACTGTATTCAGCACAAACTCTGCTACAATAATATATCAGCAGCATGTATGTAAAAGTTTGTAGTTTTGAGATAATGACATTTATGCGTGGTTTGTGAAAATACAAAAAAAAATTGTCACTGAAATAAGGCCATGAAACCCATACTGATTATTTCTTCACAAGACTTTTGAAAATTGTATGACGTAGCCTAGAATATTTGCTCCAAAACTATGTGAAAATCACCCTGACTGCTCATTCAGATAAGACAATATATTGATTTAAAATTTCTAAGACGTGTTTTGTGTGACAAAGCCATATTCGAAGAGGCGTGATCATCTCATGAATATGTAAGGTTTTAACACCTGAGAAAGACAAAGACACTCCCCTAACTGCCCTATTAGGAGCGATCAGGCCCTGTCATTCAGAGCAACCTTGCACAAAGAATGAGGAGATTTAAAAAAGAATGGCTTTTAGATTGTTTGGATTTATTTACAACACAACACAATCCAAAAATACAAATGACAAAAGAGCACATTGAAAACAATGATCCAAAGACAGAGACCTTTGTGCCATTCCTAAAAACATTGTACATACCATTTCCAAGGTGTTTGATTTTCACTTTACCATGTTCATGTACAGAGACTCATGTGAATGTTGAAGTCAGCAGGACTCAGTTGCATCTGGTCCCTGAAAGAAAAGAAAAAAGTGAACATACTGGTATCAAGAGAAACTAGGCCTGCACGATTTTGGGAATACATTTGAGATTTTTCTGGTTAAAATTGCTTTTTAAAATTCACAGAATACACACACACACACACACACAAATGTTTCCAACAATATATAATATAAAGAACACCATATTTGTTGTGCCTTGTAGGCATAAGCTATGTGCAGTACTGCATAAAATAATTTTACAAAGCAGCCTATAAATCTTCCAAAAGATTTCAGTAACAATGCTAGAGAAAAATATATTGATTATCTTATGTGACTTCAAATGTTTCCATTCGTTATGATGATATGAAATGAGATAATAGTAAAAACATAAAGCCTAATGTTTGGTGCATTTTTCCTTTCAAACGCAATCGCGCTCCAAAATATGATACATTCAAACCCACAGCGCGCTCCAAAATATGATACATTCAAACGCCATCGCGCTCCAAAATATTAAACATTATGGTTATACATATCTATGCTTGAGCAGATATCCACAAACAGTATTTAACAGTAAACACGGGTCTAAATAGTATAATATTCACCATATACAGTATCTAGCTACAGTTCAACTGCAATGTGAAGTTTATGCAACAATACCATAAACTAATAAGTAAGAATTTCTTACCTTACATCTTTCTTGTCTTCAAATCGCGTTCTTCTTCTTCTGATGTAAATCCAATGTAAGCTCACAGCGTGTCTTCCAAACTCGACGAAAAGCAGAGACTTGTGAAGTGTTTTGGTGTTTTGTGTTTGAGGTAACGAGGGCGTTCGCGTCCCATGTGGAGATTTGCATGTGAATCTCTTTTGCGCGAGTGGGCGTGGCCGAATTAAAAGTAATTAGCAAGCGTTTGAGATACTGGACATCCTGTTGGTTTTATACAAATTACTTAAACAGAGAATATTTGTTTTCAGTTTGAATCCGATCATTTAAAAGTACACACTTAAATGTGTATAAAGGTATATGGCTCATAAATGTGTGAGAAGGATTCGCTGAGTTTTGTTTCAGTTTATAGACGTGCTCAAGAATAAAAAGTTCACCGCGACGGAGAGGCAGAACGCACACCCTGTTTATTTTCTTTATTTTACAAAAGCACAATGTTTTGATTTGATTGTAAGTGGACACATACAAAAGTAGAAATATCACAGATTCTTTTTTTATATTTCTTTTTTCTGTATAACCATAAATGACGGAGTAATTTAAGTTTATTGTACTACAATGTGAAGAAAATCCAGCAAAACGCGGGGGCGCGTTTTCCGACCTCAGAGGGTTAATTGACATTAAGCCCACTTACGGGAAAAAAATGCAAAATTTTGCACAATATCCCTTTGCGCCACCTGGCGGTCATGAAATGCGACTGGTTTATTTTTGCCGCGACGGCTGGCGCGGCGGTAATAGGCATTCTGGTTGGTTACCATCTGTATGGCTTAACTTGACTGAGATCAGGGACGCGGATAGGACCGCCTTCCTCGACTCGCCAGTCTCCACGACAGGTCTCTTTGGCCCCTCCGTTAGCGGCTTCGCAGAGCGCTTCACTGAAGCGCAGAAGGCTTCCAGTGCCATGAAGCACTTCCTGCCAAAGCGCTCAAGTTCTGCTTCACGGCGCCCCAAGAGCACGCCACAGCCAGAAAAACCAGCGCCGCAGGTCTATCAGCCCCGCCTAGCGGCTGAGACCGGCCAGCGTTTAAAGCCAGCCAAACGGTACCCGCTCCCTAAGCACCAGGGCCCCCGGCCCAAGCTTACACTGGACCGTGAGCCTAAGAAGCCATCCAAACCGGCAGAAAGAGGGGTATATGTCCCGTCGCGGACGGACCAACCCCGAAGATCGCTCGAGTGCTTCTCACAGCCCCCTCTTCAGTTCAAGCGTCTGGAGTTGTGTTAAATGCAAAAAATGGGCCCGTCATCTGTCACGCGCCCCTGCACCCAAACGCTGTTTTAACAGCGACCCACACAGAGCACAAATCGAGCAAAATTTCTCACATAAACCTGTCAGGTCGGGCCCCCGAGTCTGGGCGTTCCACCGACAGATATAATCCTACCTCTGGCTTATCGGGCTCTGGCTTGGCAGGCCATTCCCGGAGTTTCAGATTGGGTGATGAATATTGTAAAGCGTGGTTACTCGCTTCAATTCGACCGCAGACCGCCGCGCTTTCGCGCTATAATCCACACCTCAGTAAGGAGCACTATGGCTCTTGTCCTCCGCTCCGAGGTGTTGTGTCTGCTAGCGAAAGGGGCAGTCGAGATAGTTCCCGCATCACAAAGCGAGTCTGGGTTTTACAGGCAGCTCACGTGCCGTGCACGATGAACATAGGAGCAGACATGGTATCACAGGGCAACGTTCCCCCAGAGGAATGGTCGCTCCAACCCCGGACGGTTCACTTGTTGTGGAAAGTCTTCGGTAAGGCAGAGATAGACCTCTTCGCCTCAGAAGACAACTGTCATTGCCCAATCTTCTTTTCAAAGAGCAGGGAGGCGCTGGCCCACGAGTGGCCCAGCCTTCCCCTTTATGTGTTCCCTCTGGTCTCAATGCTCCCCCAGGCCATCGAACGGATCAGGAACACCAAATGCGCAGTCCTTCTTGTAGCCCCCCTCTGGTGAACCCAGATTTGGTTCTCAGAGCTCCGTGGCTGATTCCGCTGAGGAGCGACCTCCTCACGCAGGCAAACAGGACAATCTGGCACCCTCGTCCCGACTTGTGGGCCCTCCATGCATGGCCCCTCAACGGGTACCGGTGGCTGGCTCTTCTTTTGGTAAAAGCAACCTCATCGTTCGCTTCCTTAAAGGAGCCAGGAGACTTAATCCGCCTCGGCCACCTTCAGTGCCGGCCTGGGACCTTTCCCTGGTTCTACGAGCTCTTAAGGGACCTCCCTTCGAGCCACTTCAGTCGGCTGATCTAAGATCTCTCTCTCTTAAAACCGCTCTGCTGTTAGCACTGGCGTCAGTTAAAAGAGTTGGGGACTCACAAGCACTCTCCACGAGCGCTTCCTGTCTTGAGTTCGGGCCTAATGACTCCAAAGTCATCCTTAAACCAAGACATGGATATGTACCGAAGGTGCTCTCAACTCCGTTCAGAGCCCAGGTTATTTCTCTATCAGCTCTTCTGGTATCGGTAGAAGATAGTGATGCCCTCACGCTCTGCCCCGTCAGAGCCCTGAGAATATATCTTGAGTGTTCTGCCTCTTTCAGACAGTCTGAACAGCTCTTTGTCTGTTTCGGGGGCCGCACCAAAGGGCTGCCGGCCACGAAATTCACACTATCAAGATGGATAGTAGATGCTATCTCTCTGGCCTACACCTCACTGGGCCTCCCGTGCCCCATAGGTGTAAGAGCTCACTCCACAAGAGGCATGGCTTCCTCTTGGGCATGGTCCAGTGGAGTTCCCATTGAAGACATTTGTGCGGCAGCCGGCTGGTCCGCTCCGTCCACATTTGTAAGATTTTATAACCTAGAGGTTCCCGCTCTGCAGGCACGAGTTTTCTCTATCTGAGGTCCTGGCTCTTCGGACCCAGGCCTGTGTATGACTCAGACACATCCTGCAGTGGCTTCGCACTATCTATGTGTATATGATATTCTAGGTCCCTGGCTCTGTCGACCCAGGCCTATGTATGACTTAGTGGCCCTTGTGCTTCACTATGTGCAGTGTATATCATTTTAGGCCTGACATTCTGGTCTGTGATATTCAGACTTCTCTGTTATAAGTCCCGGGGCTCCCCGGACACCTTCAGAGTAGTCACCGGCGAATAGCACAGCGTTTTAAAATGGGTTCCCACAGCGTTTGCAACGCAGTATGAGAGAATGTTCTCGTAGGGGAATGTACTTGGTTACTTACGTAACCTCGGTTCCCTTAGAGATAAGGGAACGAGTACTGCGTTGCCTTGCCGTGCTATTTCGCTCATATCAGGTACTTCGCTTCAGTCAATTTAAATCTGTCATATGGCGAGTTTTCTCTGAATTTATACTCTCCAGCCACGCCCATTTTGGCGCGCTCGAGACTGGCAAGGCGCCAAGCGCTCCCATGGACCGCACGCCTCTGCTGACTCGCCATAGGTTCGTGAAGTTGCCGCAGCACAGCCAATCAGCTCGCCCAGACGAGCTATGATGCTCTCGCTGTGCAGCTGCAATGCGTTTTAAAATAAAGGCTTCAATATTCTCGAGAAAAGGAGTTTTCCCACAGCGTTTGCAATGCAGTACTCGGTCCCTTATCTCTAAGGGAACTGAGGTTACGTAAGTAACCAAGTACGATTTCATGCCGTTAACGATCTGTCCGTTACAACCTGTGTGATTTCGCCACTTTTTCGTTTTTTTTTTTTCTTCTGCGACTAAACGACTTATACAATTTTGGTCAATAAAGGCTCTTCTAGTCGACTATTAGGGGGCAGCCTGACTCTTGAGCAACCTGTGACAGAATACCGGACTAGTACAGAGGTGATTTTTTGCAGCATATTCCTCTCTTTTTGGTTTTTTTATTTTTAAAATGGACCTGCCAGCTGTCCAATTGCTCTGCTTAGAGCAAGGGGACCATTCACTGGAGGAACACACCCGAGACTTTCTAGATCTGGACCTGGGAGTTCACTGGGGGTGAACACTCACAAGAGTCACCTTCTCCCACCACCTCTACATAAGCCCGCCAGTTCCCCAGCCCTGTCACTGCTGTTATCTGTCTGTCTTTCAACTCATCCTCAGCCTGTTCCATCTAGTGGTGCGAATCCACTCCAGGCCTTCCAGTTCCCAGTTCCATCTTGTTGTAAGGATCCCCTGTCTCCGCCTCTAGCCATCGAGCCCCTAACTCCACCTCGACCCTCGGACCCTTCAGTTCCACCTTGGCTCCATGCTTCCTCGTCTCCGCGGAGGCCCCTCATCCCATTGGTGCCACTGGGCTCCCTAGTCCCTCCAGGTCCGCCTTGGTCAGGCGTCACCCTTGTTTCCAGCACAGTATTCCTGACCTCTTGATAAGTCTCTGCCTTCCATCCATGTGGCTCCACCAGGCTCCACCTACCCTCCGGCTCTGCTGTTGTCCTCAGTCTCTCCAGCTCCACCGTGGTCTTGCGGATCCCCACCTCCGCCTTGGCCCCATGAGCTATCAGCTCTACCTTGGCCCTCCAGAACTGCGGTGTCTGGACCCTGGACCCCGGCTCCATATCTTCTCGGCTCCGTCTGGGTCTCCACCACCATTGACTCCATCGCAGGAAATCAATCACATACCTGATTCAATCTCCCAGGCCTTCCTCATCTCTGCCCTCCTGCGACTCCGCCGTGGAACATCATGCTGGCTGTGGTCTAGATCCCTACCTGGCTCCTCCGGTTCCTGGCTCCTTCCAACCTCCACTCCCCCTCTCTGTTTGCTTATAGCCCTCTACAGCTCCACATCCTCCACCAGAGCCACCTCCCTCTTTCCCTCCCCTTATATACTCTTTATTGATTGTTTTCTTGACGTTAGAGGAACGTGTTTTAAAAGATATAATGTTCCTCAAATGTTCTTTCAACTTAATTTTGACTTAAAATTTTGACAAAAATTTTTGACTAAAAAATAGATGAACTGAAGATAAAAGACATTAACTCTCTCAAGATCTGGTTAAACAAAGCAAACACTGATCTCCATGATGGTGACCTCAAACGAAACATTTTCAATAAATCATCAACATCTAAACCTCTGTTAATTCTCAATAAGATCTTCTGTAGACGTGACAGAAATAAAGTCAGTCTGCGCTGACGGTTAAAGCCTTCAGTTTAAGTTAGTTCCCTGTCCAGTATTGTTTGCTGTGTGCTTGCTCTTTCTAAAGCTCCTGTTGTTCTCTCGGTATTTAAATAAAAAGTTTTTTGATTTACTCCTGGTCCGTTCCTAAACAAAACGGGACACCTAGATTTGTGTCTGGAACAGACCTACATTTAAGTTTTTATTCACTGAAATAATCAAATAACAATTAACAAACTGACGCCTGTTTATCTGCTTTCACATTTCAATATATATTGTAGTTATATTTTCCAGTAGAATATGTACTTTTTGTATGTACTGTACCAATTCTAAATTGACTCCTTTTTCCTAACATGTTTTTCAGTGTCATTAAGGTCATGCAGAAAACCAAATCTGAACCTGGTGTTGTGTGGAAGTGATGCGGCTCTGAATGCCGTATCAAAATGTTTCAGGGAAGAAAAAACACTTTCCTCGTCACATCAAAGAGAGTTTAGAACAGTGTGTCAGATGGAAGAGAAGCTTCATGGACGTCTAATCACTCTGGTGAAGCTTCCAGCTCTCAATTGGCTATCAGAGGATGAAGTAAGGCGTCAGACTGTCCGCTGTGTGTCTCTCTGTGAGCCTGGAGTTCATGTTTTCCTCCTTATTATTCCTGTTGGTCCACTTGACAATGAAGACAAAGCTGAAATAGAGAAAATCCAGAAGATATTTGACTCCAGAGACCATTTCATGGTGCTTTTCACTACAGAGCTCTTTGTTGACGAAAGAGTGACAAAGTTTGTCAAATCCAGCCCGGAATTTCAGAGGTTAATCAGTCTCTGTGGAGGTCAGTACAGAGTGATGGGGTTAAATGAACCTGCCAACTCGAGACCGATCCCAGATCTACTGGATTATATAGAGAACATGATCACTGAACCATACTCACTTCAGATGTATGTGAAAGCTCAAGAAAACAGAGTCAGACGTGAAACAGAAGAAAAATATAAAAAAGAACTGAAGAGAATGGAAAATAAAATCAAAGAGTTTCAGATAATGGGTAAGTGTGTAATTTTCATACACAAAATAAGATGTTCTTACTGTGTGTGATTTTCATAATTAAGTTCAGCCATGGAGCTTTAAATTCATTGTCTTGCTGTGATCACAGTACAAGTAATTCATAAACTGCATACAGTAATCAAATGGCAAATAAAGCCAAGCGTCTTGATTTAATTAATTAGATATCATGCATTCAAGCTGTTAAATGTATTCACTGTCACTGGCAGCACTGTA
Source organism: Leuciscus leuciscus (assembly GCF_965113295.1). Classification (NCBI taxonomy): domain Eukaryota; kingdom Metazoa; phylum Chordata; class Actinopteri; order Cypriniformes; family Leuciscidae; genus Leuciscus; species Leuciscus leuciscus. The sequence continues at coordinate 30,031,411 of NC_138725.1, read as the reverse complement.
TACTTGTACTCAATCGTTTGATCGAGATCTACTTAAAAGTACAATTTAGTATGTTAAGTATACTTGGCTTGTAGTTGTGTTTACTCTTTTGATTGAGTAGCCTATTAAGTACCTTTTTCACATAGTTTTACACAATGTCTTATAAACTTACATTGTTTGAAATTATTGATTTATAAAGAAAACTTACAAGTATACTTGCTGTATAAAACTACTAAACTTGTAGTTTACTGAGAGTATGTCAAAGTGTACTTTCATAAACTAAAATTGCTATAAGTATTTGACTAGTCAGTATACCTATAAGTTCACTTGTGGTATAGTTGTAGTACAAACGAAAAACTTAGTTGTAAACTAGTTGTGTACTCAAAGTTTACTATTGTTACCCTTAAGGCCCTGTCCACACGGAGACGCGTTTCGCTGTATACGTATACATTTTTTACCGTATTGGCGTTTCGTCCACACGGATCCGGCGTTTTCGGAGACTGAAACCGCTATTTTTTGAAACCGGGTCCCAAGGTGGATAAATCTGAAAACGCCGCCCTTGCGTTTTCGTGTGCACGGCCAATCCGATAATATTTTGTGAAACGATGATGTCATCACACCAAGTGTCAACTAGTCAGACACCGTTAAGTCACAGCAACTACATTTATGGTTTGTCATATTGTTCAACAAAGTTCTTGATTAAAAAAGAAAAAAGAAAAAAAAGAAGCTACTGTGCCTAATATTATTAGGTTTATGCGCGAGCTCCAAGTCTTCTTCTCCGTTTTTAGTGTATGTCTGTGGTAGAATTACAGCGCCACATACTGGTCTGGCATGTATACTACATCGTTTTGAGTCGGTTTCAGTGGTTTCGTGTGTACGCAGATATTTCTTGAGACGACGCCGTGTTTACGGATTTTTTTTTTTTTTGAACGGGGAAAAAAAATATCGGATAGGGAAAGCTCTGGCTTCGTGTGGATGTGGCCTAAATTATCCTTAAAAGTATACATTTATACACTAATAAGCGGGCCAATTTAGTCCCAAGTATACTACTGAAAAAGTACACTTACAAGTATATTTGTAAGTCTAGTACATTGATATTAGAATAGTTCCTATATAAAGTATACTTGAAAATAAACTTGAACTTTATTTAAGCATCCCTAATAAAATTAACTTGAAGTAATACTTACCATACCCATTTCAGTTTTGCATGACTATTTCCAACATCTTTATGGCTCCCTAATTTTTATGTCAATACCTCCTTAGAATTTTACCAGAAAATGGGATATTATGAGGAACTGTAAAGTTTCTTATTTTTTGGGCTTAAAATAATGCCTCCTTAGACAGCTAATTTTGAGAACAGAAAGTGTGATTGTACGTTGAAAGAAAAGATTATGTCTTTCTAACACTAATAAAAATGTTTGTTTCAGATCATCAATTAATCATTAAATTACCAGTTTTATCAGCTGTTTTTGTTGTCGGATAACTAAACCACTGAATCTTCTGCAGTCCAACATAATCCTTTTAAACTTTTGCACTGGTTTTCAGTTAGTCTGTTTTTTTTTTTTTTCTCTCAATGTGATTTTCAGGTGCTGAAGGTGAATCAGATGATCAGGAGTGTCTGAGGATTGTGTTGATCGGGAGGACAGGAAATGGAAAGAGTGCAACAGGAAACACTATTCTGGGAAGAAATGAGTTTCACAGCCAAATGAGCTCCGATTCAGTGACGACAGTTTGTGAAAAGAGAATTGGTGAAGTTGATGGTCGATCAGTAGCTGTTGTTGATACTCCAGGACTCTTTGACACGATACTGTCAAATGATCAAGTGACGGAAGAAATCGTGAAATGCATTTCACTTTCATCACCTGGACCTCATGTGTTTGTCATTGTGTTGAGTCTAGGAAGATTCACCAAGGAAGAAGCAGACACTATGGATCTGATCAAACAGATTTTTGGTCATGAAGCTGCTCAGTTCAGCATTGTTCTGTTCACTAGAGGAGACGAACTTGAGGATGTGTCAATCGAAGATTATGTGAGGCAAAGTAAGTCTGGAGAACTGAAAAAACTGATCAGAGAATGTGGAAACAGATTCCTGGATTTCAATAACAGAGAAAAAAAAGAAAAAACTCAAGTGATTCGACTGTTGAACATGATAGAAGAAGTGAAAAATACTAATGAGGGTCGATACTTCACTAACAGCATGTTTGAAGAGGCAGAGATGTCCATTAAAAAGAGAATGGAGGAAATACTGAGAGAGAGAGACAAAGAAATTGAGATCCAGAGACAGATATTACAAGCCAAATATGAGATGGAAATGAAAAACATGACGCAGAGACTAGAAGAAGAAAAACAAAAGGCAGATGAGGAGAAAATGAAAATGCAGAATCAAATCAGAAAAGAAAAAAGAGAGAAAGAACTAACAGAGAGAAGAATGCAATATCTTCAAAGAGAGAAAACAGAACGCGATACAATGAAAAGGAAATATGAAGATGAAATGAAGAAGATCAAGATGAAATATGAAGATGATGTTAGAATAAAAGCAGAAGAATTGAATGAGTTCAGAGACAGAATAGAGCAGCGAGTTTGGGATTTCAAGAATAGGCTGGAAGAGCAACATGATCAACATTATCTACTGAAAGAATGGTACGAAGACTTGAACGACGACAAAAAGCAGAAAAAGAAGAAGAATAAAAAATCAAAGGGATGTGTCATTTCTTGATTGATTTTAATGCTTAAATATATGTCTCAAATACTGTAATTATTTGCAGTGCTTCATATTTTGTCAAGCAACGTTTTTCTACTTACATACCTAATGCTTTTGATTGTAATAATTTGTTTACTGCAATGCCGTTTGGTTTAAAAATTGTTTTTGTTTTGTTTTTTTGAAAAAAGGAGGAAATTTGAGTGACACTTTTTAATTAGCACATTTGCAGAATTTGTAGTAGACTGTAGATTTGTAGTACCCCTCAGTAGAGAGTGAAAACCATTGGCACTAATGTTCTCTATGATTGACTTGGGCTCACAATTGATTTGATAAATGAAGCCCTGGACTGCTGCTTTGCTTTTATGGTGGATAGTCTTTTTTTTTATTTTTTTATCTTCAGCTCCTGGTCATGTTCCATTTTCTCTAAAATAACATTCTGTTAAACATCTACTCTTCAGATTAAGAAAAAGTATTATGACTTTGTTATCATAATAGTGACTAAGGAAGTTCTACCAGAAAGACTCGGGAGATAAATTGATATAACAAGCGCATGTTTATTAACAGCCCAGCAAGCATACATTTATAAAGTTCTTTGGCGTAGGCCCCGTCCTTAGCGCGCAATGCGAGGGTAGCGGAAGCTGCATATCCTGCAGCTGATCCTATGAACTCAGACAAATGTAAGTACCAATCTTTTATACTGCGAGTGTTAGCACATGATTGGTTAGAAGTGAGGTAATTCATGACGCGCTGATTGAGTCTTCCTGGCAGAACTTAAGCTAAAGCTTTCATTTCTCTTTTATGTTAGTTCACATTGATATTTAATCATCTGTCCATATAACAGCCTACTACTGAATGTAATCATTATTAAATCAAACATCTTGCAAGAAAATGTCAACACACACACACACACACATAATATGTATATTTGAAAGAATATACCCAGCTAGAAATTTTTTGTTCTAAAAATGTTCTAAGAACATTAGCATGTATTGTTCTATAAATGTTTTCAGCGGCTAGTTTTAGTTTTGTTCTCAGAATGTTCTTTTAAAAGTTTGGAGAACATTCTTTAAAAACATTATTAAAATGTTTAGTAGTAACATTTTTATAACATTATTCTCTGACGTTCTTATAATGTTTTTAGCGTGTAGTTTTATTTTTGTTCCCAGAATGTTCTTATAAATGTTCGGATAACATTTTTTTAAAAACATTATTAAAATGTTTAGTAATAACGTTCTTATAACATTATTCTCTAATGTTCATAGAACGTTTTCAGCGGGTAGTTTTATTTTTGTTCCCAGAATGTTTTTTTAAATGTTTAGAGAACATTTTCTAAAAACATTATTAAAATGTTTAGTAATAACATTCTTATAACATTATTCTCTAACGTTCTTATAATGTTGTAAGCGGATAGTTTTATTTTTGTTCCCAGAATGTTCTTTTAAATGTTCGGATAACATTATTTAAAAACATTATTAAAATGTTTAGGTGTACCATTCTTACAACATTATTCTCTAACGTTCTTAGAAAGTTTTCAGGGGGTGTTTGTATTTTTGTTCCCAGAATGTTCTTTTAAAAGTTCAGATAACATTTTTTTTACAACATTATAAAAATGTTTAATAATAATATTGTTAGAACATTATTTCTCCTAAAAGGTAGGATACCATTCTCTAAGAACACTCTAAAAATGTTTTGTGATGATGACCTTCTATAAATGTTTAATCATAACATTTTTAGAACATTATCCCTTTATTCTTATAAAGTTTTTAGCAGGAAGTTTTATTTTTATTCTTAGAACGTTCTTCTAAAAGTTAGGATAACATTCTCTAAAAATACTCTTAAAAATACTACTTAACATTCTTATAAATTTTTTAGTGGGAAGTTTTATTTTTGTTCCCAAAATGTTCTCTTAAACATAAAAAATGCTTAGCTATAACATTGTTAAAACATACAATTTTATTAATCTCTAAAATAAAACAAAAATCTAACAGGTTTATGAATGGCATTCACATAAATTATTAGAAGTTCTGCGTACAGTAGATGCCCAACATTAAATGAAGAACTCAGTAAAGTCCGATGTGCAATCACACGTCTTGACTGCTGTTTGCTCAGAGCGCTCATCATCAGTCTTTGGTTGTCTTGGTTCTTGCAGAAAAAGAATAAAGTCATCTGCATTAATAGGTGTTCTACTGTTCTTCTCTTCTTCTTTTTCAGCTGCTATCCCAGTTAGCAGAATTGAGCTCCATTCTCTGTGTGCATGGTAGAGTTTTTCCTCATAGCCTATAAAAGAAGATCATGCAACAGTGTAAACAAAAATAATACAAATACATATTACATATTAAGATCACAAGCAATATTGACTTTGAAAACTTTCAAAATTAGCCAGCCTAATTATTAATCAGAAATTAATTAGATTAGTTTATTTAAAAGTATAAATATGATACCTTATGAGTATCTATTTTGTTTCTGTAATTTAAAACATATACTTAATCCATTATATACATGTTAAAGGGATACTCCACTTTTTTTGGAAATAGGCTCATTTTATAACTCCCCCAGAGTTAAACAGTTGAGTTTTACCGTTTTCGAATCCATTCAGCCGAGTTTCTGATATTTAGAAGAATGTCAGTAACCAGACAGTTTCTGGTCTCATTGACTTCCATAGTATATATTTTTTCCTACTATGGAAGTCAATGAGACCAGAAACTGTCTGGTTACTGATATTCTTCCAAATATCAGAAACTCGGCTGAATGGATTCGAAAACGGTAAAACTCAACTGTTTAACTCTGGGGGAGTTGTAAAATGAGCCTATTTCCAAAAAAAGTGGAGTATCCCTTTAATAACACAACTAGAGGCTAAATTATTTTAACAAACTACAAACTTGGCTTGAGAAGTGTGAACCTCGAACTCAGGTAGCCTTGAGCACAGCTGCAGCATGTCACAGCACTGCCCACGATGCTTTTGCTCTGATGTAACAGCTCATTTTCATCAGTTATATTGTCTATGGATTGTTACATTTCTTACAGATTTCTGCTTGTTTTAAATCAGATACAGATAAAGTAGTACTGCATTTGAGATATAACAATTTCTAGTGTGATTTAATCATACCTGTGAATCGTCTCTTTGCTATTAGCTAAGCTGTAAGTTTTAGTTACTTCAAAAGCAGAAAGAAAAATATGCTATAACTTCTGTTTCTTATTGAGAAATCACAGGACAGTGTTGACACTAACTTTTTGTGCTCCAGTAGGTTTCTGTGTGCGCACAATCTGCATGTTAAATGTGAGCTACTGTCTGTGCATATGAAAGCTTGTTTCCGCCATGGAATACAATTTTTAAAAAAGGTAATTGCGAATCACAATTCAAACTTTTTTTTCTCAGAAGTGCGAGATATAAACTCGCAATTGGCCGTTTGAAAGTCAGAATCACAGGATAAATTAGTAAAACCTGAGAAAAAAAAGCAATTCTGGCTTATTTTTTTTTGCTGTCGTTTCTATATGAGAACATTAATGCACTTCATCAATACAGCTGCTCTGAGAGTCACTTCAGCAGCATTTTAGCTTCATTTGAGAAAAACTATCATCATATCATAAAACACAGAGAAACTCAAAGGTCTACACGGCAATCCGTCAAATAAAAGTTTGGTTTAACCTTTGAAGAACGTTTTGCTTAAATCATTACATTTTAAATAATTGGTTATAGCAATTTAATTAAACCATTCAAATGGAATCAAGAAAACAAAAAAAAATTTACTTTTGGGAGATGCGAGAGCGAAGTAGTCCAGTGATAATTAACAGGCAGCCATGGTTAATGCAATTTGCAAAGACCCACCCCCTTTAGTTACTGTTGCTATGTCCAACAAGCCATGGCGCTCTCACGCCACACATCATGTTGTCACGCAATGAAAAATACATTGCGGATCACAGAAAAAACGCTGAAACGTTTAAACGCAGAGACAAGACAGAGCAGGTTACTTTTGATATGAAAGTTGAAACAAAGTCTCAACGTTTAATTTGTGTAATTTTTTTAGAAAAAAATATTTTTGGTAAAATAAAAATGTAAAAAATACCTGTCAATCAAACTCCCTCGAAGGGTGAATTCTGAGGGGAGTAAAAAAGACAGCTCACAATTCTGATATTTTCTTGCAATTGTGTGTTCTTGCCTCACAATTCTGAGAGAAAAAAAAACAACTGTAATTTTACTGATGGAAACAGACAGTAAAAAAGTGGACTTCAAAGATTTCTTAATCTGTAGCTCCCTGTGGGATTTTTTTGACAAGTCCATAAAAATGCATCCATCCATGATAAAAGTACTCCACACGGCTCTGGCAGGTTAATAAAGGCGAAAGGTGAAGCGAAGTGATGCGTTTGTGTAAGAAACATATCCATATTTTATATTTTAGGGCTGGGAATCGATTAAAAAAAGTAACTGATTATTTACACAATTTGCTGTAATTAAATGCAATTAATTGCATTTCCCCCAAGCTTGTAATCATCAATATTTAAACTTAGAATAACCTAATTAAACAACAAAAAGGAAAAAAAGGAACAGAAAATAGCCCTGTATTAAAATAATATTAAACATCAATATATCAATATATTATTATTTTCAATAATCAATCAACATAATAAATTTAACAATTTATTATTATAATTTTTTTTTTCTAATTATCAAAATAAAACATAGTCCTACAAAGCTATTATTACAAGAGCATGTGATCAGAGCAGGTAATTTTACCATTGTTGTCAGCATGACTATACCAGCTCAGTAGGGCTATTTCACAGAAGTCTACTACTGAGAAAATTCACGTTATTTGACTTTGCTTTTCCAGTGCGTGATCGGTACATGATTGGAGCGTTTGGGCCGTTAACGACAGAGCAGAACGCGCAGCGCAAACACGGAGCAGAACATTGAGCAAAGAGCTCAATGTTTGCTCAGTGTTGTGTGTGTGTGTGTGTCAGTGCGCCGACACACACACACGGAATGGAGAGCGCGGAGCGGAAAAGACCCGCTCATGAAAGCTGCGCGAGAATAAAACCTGATCGCCAAACACGGAGGGGCGGGACGGCATATTTTGCAGCCTTTTCCGCAACAGGAAGTCATTAAAATGAGGCAAAAAAAGTGCTGCGTTAATTGCATTTTTTTATAAACTCGTTAAGCATCTCAAATTAATCGCGAAGATTAACGTGTTAATTCCCCCAGCCCTACCATATTTATCATTTTATCGACTTAAATAACTAGCTTCCAGCAGACAGCCATATGCAAGTCAAATTACGCCCAAAGAGTTAGTCAACGCATCGATACGCATATGCGCCTGCAAGGCTACGCATCACTACACTTCGGCCGCCATATGCGTCTATGAGTAGAAAAATGTGTCGTCCCAGTTTTTGATACGCGACGCACCGTTGTATGCAATACTATGCATTGTTGGTGGGGGCAAAACTGCAAGTTGCTTGCGTCCGACGTGTTGACTATAAAAGGCTCTTGTCGGTGCATGACGTAGGAGTAGCATAAGCTTTGACGGCTCTCGCGGTTCAAACAAACAGGGCTAGGCAATAAATTCAAGCTCCTCCCACATTTCTCTTTATATGATTCTCTTTAATGATAATTTTTCTAAAAATCTCTGTGGAAAGAAAGTCAGATATAAATCTGGGACAGATATAAATCTGGCACAAGGGAGAAAAAAATAGATCATTTTTATTTTGGAGTGCATTGTGCGTTTAAAATTGACTACGGTTTTATAAAATGCAGTGGATACTTACTAGTGATGGACTTGTTTCTCTGTTGGTGCCTGTTCTGCTCCGTAAACATTGGTCCAATGCTTGATCTTAAGAAAATGTAAAAAGTGTGTTAATGTGTGTTAACAGACTATTGATCTGGGTGACATAGGACCATTTTTTATGTTTTCCTTAAGTGTTAGGCTATATAAATCTGGAGAACCCTTACTAACATTAACCATGGTTTTGCAACACTAACTAAATGGTAATAAATTATTGTAATCAATCCACCATAAAAATATTGTTTCTACACTTTACTATAATAAAAACCATGTTTAATTTAGCAAAGGACCCTGGGAACATGTCCTAAAAAGAACAGCTCATCCAAAAAATAGACTCTCTATCGTTATTTACCGGTACTCCATGTTGTTCCAAAACTGTATGAATTTATTTTGTATAACCTTAATTAAGATATCTTGAGAAATGACTTCACTGTTTTGTGTTTTTTTTTCCATAAAATGGGTTCCAATGTTGTTTAATTCCCAACATTCTTGTGTTTCAGAGAAGTAAGTCATACAGGTTTGAAAATAATTTCATTTTGAAAGGACATTTATGTTATGTATAAAGACACAATGTTCTCAGTTCACTCATTGTAAAGCTCCTATGCTGAGGTTTATTTTATTTTATTTTTTCAAAATGTTGCAAGTAAAATGTTCTAATTGTGTTAACTTGTCACTTTAGAAGAACGTTTTATGAAGAACATTCAACATCTTATCTCTCAATGATATCCTCAAAACATTTCCCTAACGTGACAGAGAGAATGTTCTTCTTTTGTTATCATGAAACATTGGGACAATGTTATATTGAGATCATTGTACAACTTTAACTTTAGCAACATTCCCAAAATATGCTCAAAATGTTGCAAGTAGAATGTTCTTCTTTTGTTATCATGAAACATTGGGAACATTTGTTTCCATAAAATGGGTTCCAATGTTGTTTTATTCCCAACATTCTTGTGTTTCACAGAAGTCATACAGGTTTGAAAATAATTTCATTTTGAAAGGACATTTATGTTTGGGTCAGCTAGGCCCATAAAAACTCATATCAAGAAGACAGGTACAATTTTGACTGGAGGGTTTGGACCAGTGTGCCTTTGAGCAGAGTTTACATGTTCTGCCTCTATTTCACGTGTATTTTACTATGACAATACTCACCGCAACTGAAGATCATGTGGCTGGATAATTTATTCCCAAAATTCCTGGATAATGGGAAACACACACATACAGCAATATTATTAGCTATTTGTATTTACTTACTAAAAGAGACATAAAAAGCTTGCAAATTTTTACTCACCAGCTCAAAAACATATTATGATGATGACTCATCATTTTGACGGTAACGTTAGGCCGATATCCCGCGATCATTCAAAAGCCTAGTTTTTATAGTGTGGTTCGAGTTCCTCTCTGTATAAAGACACAATGTTCTCAGTTCACTCATTGTAAAGCTCAGACTATGCTGAGGTTTATTTTTATTTATTTTTATCAAAAACTAACTTAGCTGACAATATTTAGCCTAACGTTACACATGCAGCCTGAAACATTGACATAATATCGATATTGCTCTAGTCGCATTTAAAATTAGCTTCTCAATTTAACACACTATATTTTGATGTAGCAGAATGTATTTTTATATAAAATAAAGTTATTTACCTTCCACGGATTGCAATATGTCCGTTACACGTAGGCTACGTTGTTAAAATTCGTTGTCCATTTACATCCCGCAACTCGCTCAAAATAAAAATGTAACAGTACGATGCAAAATAATCCATGTTTTAAACAATGTAAAAGCCACAGAACCGAAGGAGGCTAGTACTGAAGATCCTCCCGAGTAGCAGCAGCAGCGCACACACACACACACACACACACACACACACACACACACACACACACACACTCACTCTAACAGACGAATATTCAAACTTCAAACTTGACCAGTAAAAGGCGCGCATAGCTGCCATTGGCCAGATTCCTGGATGACAGTCTGAATAGCCAATCATGCTCAAAACAACTCGAAGAGACAGCCAATAATGTGGTAACATTGCAATTACAGGAAAAGATTACATGTTTCAAAAGAAAGAATATGAAAAAAATGTGCACGGCTATTTATTTAGTTGTATTTGTTAGCTGGCTGTTAGCCTATATTTAATCAATTGGTTAAATGGTGTCTTCATTGCAGTGCATGATAAAAAAAAATAAACTTACAATAACATATAAATAATAATAATAAATTACACAAATAATATATACCATGTATAACAACATATATTTACCACTGCTCTGCCAAACAGCAGTTTAAAAGAGCAAACATATTATATATTAAACAGAGCAAACATTGCATATGTAGGCTATTCATATACAATTCTGTATACCTACCTACATGAAAAACTAATGGATTGGTATCATGGTAACATTAGAGTTACATTCATGTGACCCATAATGATCCTTTTGCACTTTAACAAAATATTGACCTTTCCTTTAGAAACACTCTTATGCCTAATAATGTCAACTTGCTTTTCACCCTGTGTGGCACAGTTACACAACCTGTTGGTTTAGGGTTAATCCTCTGTCCAACACAACACTTTGGTAACATTGGCATAATTCTATACAAGTTGCAACATATACCCCGGGTTTCACAGGCAAGGTTTAAGCCTGTAGTCCCAGACTAAAATGCACGTTTGAGCTGTTTTACCTGAAAGCAACTTGCACTGACATATCTTAAAATATGTCGGTGCCATTATTTTGTCTCAGGATGCACACCAGTAATGTTTCTTTTTCTTTTTTCTAAGGCACATTTTTAAAAGCTAATTAAATGCACTAAGGCCTAATCCTGGCTTAATCTAAACTCTGTGAAACCGGGTCTGGGTTAGAAATTAAGGGTTAAGGTTAACCCTAACCCTAACCCTTGTCTACAGACTTTTATTTAACAGCATGGATACTCCAAGGTGTTGACTGCAGTGGTTAGGCCTTTAGCGTTGATACAGGACGAATAACTTCTTACTGTGACAGTCTGTAATGTATTTTAGCAAAGAGTGTTTGTATGGATTGTCCCTAATTAAGCTAGAGCTACACAGCAAAATCAGCAGTGTTAATTCAACACCTATCGAGTTAAATTCAACACTTTAAAAGTGTCTATATTGGTCCACACTAGATCGAGTTAAAACTACACTTTTCAAAGTGTTAAATATTTAACACTATGACAGAGTTGCAGCAACTCTCTAAATAGTTAAAATTTAACACCAGTCAACACTGGTTAGTGTTGAATTTACCCAACACCAGTGCGTAGTGTCAAAATTCAACACTGGTTAGTGTTGAATTTACCCAACACCAGTGTGTAGTGTCAAAATTCAACACTGGTTAGTGTTGAATTTACCCAACACCAGTGTGTAGTGTCAAAATTTAACACCAAATGTGTGTTTTTCTTTCAACACTACAGAGTTGTTGCCATATTAACACTACATAAGATGTAAAGTTTAACATAAAATGCAACTCTTGTAGAATTGATCTGTATTGATTTGTAATACTATTAGGAATCAATTTATACATTTCAGGAGTGTTAAATTTGACTCAATCTTGCTTTTTGACAAAAGGAATCTTTTCAGAAATAAATGCAAAGCATTTAACCTATTGATAACATTGAATGCACATCAAAACAATCCAGAAAGTTCAAATGTAACCTTAGTCTGGGATCATATAGAATTCTGTTCATTGTAAAGTTAAAAATAAAGGCAAAATGCAAACAGTTGTTTTAACAAACTAGTTTTTATTAACGAACAAGTCCCTTTACATCATAGGTTAACTTTTAAAATAAATGAAGGCAAAATATAACCATTTCTGTCATCAGAATTATGTGAAAGCTGCTCATCAAATGATCTAATACTTCAAGTCCTGTACATGTCAGTGAATGTAAGTCCTGTGTCAGTGAAGTTGAGTCAATACCTTCGACTTTGCAACAGTACAGCAACAACATTCAACAGATGAAAAACAGTTGCAGAATATGAGTGGATCAGTTGTGTCCAGTTGCTAACAGTACAGTTCAGTGCATAGTTGTTTCACAGAGCAGGAAAGGCTGTGCAGATCCAACTTTTTCAAAATCCTGGAGTGCTGGTTCCCTGACAACACAAAACCAGACCATTTACAATTAATACTATGTGTTTTATTATACAGCAAGTTTATGGTGGAAAAAGTTCAATCATCTTAGACTTTCGTGACTCAAACAATAAACTATTTTGGTTAGATTAACTAACCAGTTAGACTTGAATTTACTGATTTCCAAGTAAATTAAAGACTTAATTCATCCAAAAATGTAAAATCTGTCATTATTCACCCTTTATGTTGTTCCAAACCAGTAAAAGTTTTGCTCATCTTCGGAACACTTAAATGGATAGTTCGGCCAAAAATGATATTTAACCCATGATTTACTCACCCTCAAGCCGTTCGAGATGCATATGTCAATCTTTTATCAGACGAACACATTTTCAGTTATTTTAGAAAATGTCTTAGATCTTTCAGTTGTTATAATGTGAAGTTATGGGGTCCACCTCCTTCAAGTCCAAAAATGTGCATGCATCCTTCACAAAAGTAATCCATCCGGCTCCAGGGGGATAAACGAAGGCCTTCTGAGGGTAATCTGTGCGGTTTTGTCGAAAAATATACACATTTAAAACTTTATAAACGAAAAGAACTTGCTTCCGGCAACGGTCGACGCGCGTTCACGGAGATGGATGCTGGCGTATGACGTAGGACGTAGCGTAGGAAGCATTGTGACGTAGAACGAACGTGACAGCGCAGCCAGTAAATATGTATATTTTTACAACAAAACCGCACGGATTACCCTCAGAAGGCCTTCGTTTATCCCCCTGGAGCCGGATGGATTACTTTTGTGAAGGATGCATGCACATTTTTGGACTTGAAGGAGGTGGACCCCATAACTTCACATTATAACAACTGAAAGATCTAAGACATTTTCTAAAATAACTGAAAATGTGTTCGTCTGATAAAAGATTGACATATGCATCTCGAACGGCTTGAGGGTGAGTAAATCATGGGCTAAATATAATTTGGCCGAACTATCCCTTTAAGATATTTTTTATAAAATCTAAGAGATTTCTGTCCCTTCATTGACAACCTATTCAACTATCACTTCCAAAGCCACAGAAAGGTATAAAGGAAATCATAAGTAATCCATGTGACTCAAGTGGTTTAACTTCAACAAATTTTATGAAGCAACAAGAGTGCTTTGTTTGCACGAAAAAACAACAACAAAAAAACTCAACTTTATTTACAAATTATTAATCTTCGATGCACGCTCACTTAACAACGCATGTTGGAAATTAATATTTAATAAATTAAGTGGTAAATGTTTTGTTGCTGCAAACACAGCACTTGCGTAGTTTAATAAAATGTATGTTAAACCACTGGAGTCGCATGAAGTTCTTTAATGATGTACCTTTACACCTTTCTGGGGCTTGAACGTGGTATTTGCGTGGACTGTCAATGGAGGGACAGGAAGCTCTCAGATTTCATTAAAAATATCCTCATTTGTGTTGTGAAGATGAAAAAGTCTTACATGTTTGGAACGAGATGAGGGTAAGTAATGACATAATTTCCAATTGTAGGTGAACTAGCCTAACCCTTTAGGAATAAATTTAGACACGCACCTTAAGAAATCTCACTAAATAGTCAGCTGACGGAAGAATCTTTGTTCCCTTCTTGTGGCTTTGTGATGTTGGAGGCAGGTGATGGGCAGAGATTTCCCAGTCAGTTGAGTCTAAAATTAAAAAGCAAGAAAACATCTACCTGTCAAATCATGAAAACAATTGGTTTGAAAACTAATTTTATTTAAGTAAAAGGAAAAGGGGGGAAAAAATACTTTTGTAAAGTAATTTGACAGGACAAATTCAAAATGAGTGTTATGAAACACAAAAAAATCTAGTTATACCAAATAGCAACAAAACTATGATTATTTTTTATGTTTATACACATGATTATCTCATAATGTTATCTGTAAAATCTGACCCTCACCAGGTTCTGTACAGCCTTTAAAGACCAGCCACTTGGTGCAGCATAATGCTCCTAGCAAACACAAATAGCAAAATCAATAGCCTATCCAAAAATCAATAGCATATCCAAACATCGTCAAAAATTGAATCTGATAAATACATTTTCATAAACATTTAATCTTAAAGAATTACTTACACATTCTAAGAAAAATTGTTTTTCAGTTAACGTTGTTTCAGTTAAGGTAAGTTAGGTGTGCTGGCAAACGAGAGTAAAAGATAGTTTGAGGATAAATACATTATGATATTTGCACATCACAAATATTGTAATAATAAAACAAAATAACATTATAAAATACGTATTGTAAATGAGATAAAACACTTACTCAGTGTTTTCACCGTTAAACTCCGTGTCTGCACTGCGTCATGAGTCAAAGAAGATGCAGGGCATAACGTTAGTCTGTGAGAAAGGTTTAGGCGCGCACATCACATAAATATCGTAAAAAACAAACAATATAATGCCATGTTGTAAATTAGGTTAAAAATACTTACTTTCGGTGTTTTTCCTGTTAACGTTACAAGCAAATCTCCTCGTCGTCAGCTCCGTATTGAGTCAAAGATGTCGCCTTTAAGAAAGGTTTCGGCTCGTTTAAGCGCGCAGAGCATTTAAATATTGCTATAAATCAATATGTTATAAAATACATATTGTAAATTAGATAAAACACTTAACTTACTTTGGTAGTTTCTCTGTTTAAAAGCAACCTCATACTGGTCTGCTCTGCATCGCACGTCAAGAAAAATGCCTGTCTGAGAACGGTTTAGCCGTTCACAGCACATAAATATTGTAATAAACAATATAATGCAATAAAATGCATATATAAATGCGATAAAACACTTATTTTCTGCGTTTTCCCTCCTCGTATGCCTTGCATCGCGAGTCAAAGAAAATGGCGACTGTGAAAAAAGTTCCAGGAATCCAGGTCGTTTCGTCGCGCCCAGCGCATAAATGTCCCGGATGTAACTAATTACACTCTCTTGGTGTTCTTTAGATTTAACCAAATTTAACTCTACATATTTTCACCAGCCAGAGTGTGCAGTTTACACTAGCAGTGTTAATCACTTGAAATTCAACACCAGAAAATTAACTCTTTACTCTAAGAGTGCTTAACACCAGGATTTCAACACTGGAGATTTTGCTGTGTATTGGTGCATTCAAGTCATGTCATAAAGACCGTATTTACAAGTTGAACGCCACCACAATGATGAGAATATGAGTAGGAAGCTCAGGATTTTCTTTAACCCTGATCTTGAAGAGTTAGGGGTGTGTAAGTGAGAAACATTGTGGGATACCACTATTTAGCAGTGACAATGAAGTAAGCTAATGCCTGCACAAAATAGCATTAATATGTAACAGTATAATATGTGATGATAAAGTTTACAGTGGCTTCATTAATTTAAAACATTAAACAAAATTGTAAAACCTCATGAATACAAACTTCCCAGGA